>NW_004444069.1:5624189-5715977 GCF_000243295.1 Trichechus manatus latirostris | reverse complement strand
TGGTGGTAGCCGGGCACCATCTAGTTCTTCTGGTCTCAGGCTGATGGAGTCTCTGGTTTATGTGGCCCTTTTTGTCTCTTGCACTAATATTTTCCTTGTGTCTTTGGTGTTCCTCATTCTCCTTTGCTCCAGGTGGGTTGGGACCAATTGATGCATCTTAGATGGCCACTTACTAGCTTTTAAGACCCCAGACACCACTCACCAAAGTGGAATGCAGAACATTTTCTTAACAAACTTTATGCCACTTGACCTAGATGTCCCCCAAACCCATGGTCCCCAGACCCCTGCCCCTGCTACTCTGTCTCTAGAAGTGTTTGGTTGTATTTAGGAAACTTCTTAGCTTTTGGTTTAGTCCAGTTGTGCTGACATCCCCTGTATTGTGTTGTCGTTCCCTTTACCTAAGATAATTCTTGTCTACTATCTAGTTAGTGAATTCCCCTCTCCCTCTCTCCCTACCCTTGTAACCATCAAAGAACATTTTCTTCTGTGTTTGAATCTTTTCTTGAGTTCTTATAATAGTGGTCTCATAGCAATATTTGTCCTTTTGCGACTGACTAATTTCACTCAGCATAATGCCTTCCAGACTCATCCATGTTATGAGATGGTTTGCGGATTCATCATTGTTCTTTATCGTTGTGTAGTATTCCATTGTGTGAATATACCATAATTTATTTATCCATTCATTCGTTGACGGGCATCTAGGTTGTTTCCATCTTTTTGCTATTGTAAAGAGTGCTGCAATGAACATGGGTGTGCATATATCTATCCATGTGAAGACTCTTATTTCTCTAGGATATATTCCAAGGAGTGAGATTGCTGGATAGTATGGTACTTCTATTTCTAGCTTTTTAAGGAAGCGCCAAATTGATTTCCAAGGTGGTTGTACCATTTTACATTCCACCAGTGGTATATAAGTGTTTCAGTCTCTCCACAACCTCTCCAACATTTATTATTTTGTGTTTTTTGGATCAGTGCTAGCCTTCTTGGGGTGAGACGGTATCTCATTACAGTTTTGTTTTGCATTTCTTTAATGGCTAATGATTGTGAGCATTTCCTCATGTATCTGAATGCCTTCTTTGGTGAAGTGCCTGTTCATATCCTTTGCCCTCAATGGCTGATCTTCTGAAAGTAGATCACCAGGCCTTTCTTATGAGGCACCTCTGGGTGGACTTGAACCCTAGTGTTTTGGTTGGCAGCCAAATGCTTTAGCCATTTGTCTATCTCCCCAGAGAGTTACATTACTTGCACAAGGTCACAGAGTGTACTGGTTAATTTTATGTGTCAACTTGGCTAGGCTATGGTGTCCAGTTGTTTGGTCAAACACTAGTCTAGTTGCTATTATGAAGTAGTTACATGTGATTAAATCAGTTGGCCTTAAGTAAAGCAGGTTACCCTCCATAAGTGGGTAGGCCTCATCCAATCAGTTGAAGGCCTGAAGAGCAAAAAGGAAGTTCTTACAGTGTATTCTGCCTCCTGATTATAAATAAGACATTTTACCAGCATTCCTTTACTCTTCTTTCCATCACCTTACCTACAGATTTTGGGACAGAAGACTGTAGGAACTTCCAGCTGTCACCTGACCTACAGATTTTGGACTTGCCAGCCCTCCACAATTGCACGAATCAACTCCTTAAAATCTCTCTCTCTTTCTCTGTCTTTCTCTCTCTACATATATGTTATTGGCTCTGTTTCTCTAGAGAACCTTGACTAAGACACACAGCTAATTAGTGCTGAGGTGGAATCTGCACCCAGGCCCTATGTCCCAGGTGAAGGCTCCTTCCATTCACACTTGGCTCCAAAGCAAGGTAAGGTGGGACTGTAACTATCAGATGAAACAGTGTCAGCCCAGAGGCATTCCCTAATAACATGCCATACTGTTCTGTCCTTGGCCCTAAACTCTTTAACATTCTATCAACAACTTGGATAAAGCCAAAGATAACTGCTTATCAACTGTGCAAATAACACGGGACTGGGAGGGAAGGCCAAAATGTTGGAATTACAGAATCAGGATCCAAAATTATCTCAACAGGAAGGAATGATTGGTTGACTCCAACAAGATAAAAATTTAACTGGGATACATGTAAGGTCTTGCATTTAGCTCCAAAACTCAATTGCAGAAGTATAGGATGTGGTTGAAAAACATGCTCAACCTCATCCATAATCAAAGAAATACAAAATAAAACAACCATGAGATAATAACTTTCCCCTATCAGATTGGCAATGATTAAAAGAATGAAAATTCCCCACCTTAGTGGGTAGGGTGTGGGGAAACAGGCTGTCTTGTAAACTGTTTGTAGGCATTTAAACAAAATCATCCTTTCTGGAGGGTAATCTGTAAGTATGTAGCAAAAGTTATAAAATATACCTTTTGTCTCTGCACTTTCATTTATAGAAATGTATCCAAAGACAAGTATGCAAAATTTATGTACAAGCACATTCATCAAAGCACTATTAAGGAACACATACACACACATACACTCTCTTTGTCAGGGGGTGTTCAGTTTGGAGAAGAGAAGACTTGGAGGCCTCAGAAGGGAACCATACAGCTGTTGTCAGATCCTCGACACTATAAAAGAGGTGGACTCAGGTTTGTGTAGCTCCTGAGTGCCAGACCAGCACTTACAAGAGGTAGATTTTGTCTAATATTACAAAGCATATTATAATAATTAATTCTGCCCCAAATTAGGATGGGATGCCTTGTATGTTTCCAATCACTGGCAGATGGCCTTCTGGCAAGGGTGTCCAAGAGGATGTCATAGTTTTTTTAGCCATTTGAGGTGAAATGCTCGCCTAATTTCCTTCTAACATGAAGAGGTAATGAGTCTATGCTACATTAAACCATCAAAGTGTAGAGCCACCACGCAAGTTGAAGGTGGGTGGAAAGTCACACTACATTCTATTTTCTGACACTGTATTCTAGGAATAAAATGAGAAACCTCCCCATCGTCCACCACCACTCTTACTGACAGCGTGGGAGAGGTGACACCTCACCCCTAATCTTTTAGGAGTACCTGCTGTGAATCAGTTCTCCAAAGGTAAACCTAAGGGAAGATTTTTTTGAAGAAAAGAAGATCAGCGCTCCTTTTCACCAAATCATTTCCATTGTATTTTGGCTTCCAGAAGACAGATATACAGTGGGTGTTTGACTGCCCTATCTACACTTTTCTCCTTTTCATTAGCCTCATGTAAAACTTTGTTTTCAGCAGAAATCTTGTCTGTCTAAACTATTTTATATCCAGCATCCCCCCAAATATGGATGGGATGAAATGAGTTCCTTTATGTGGCCGTTTGCCTTGGTTCTTTGGAAAAACAGCTTCAGAGATTTTCCCCCTAATCCTTGAGGAGTTACCTTTGTCCTAGTTTTCCACCCCAGATGGTTTATTACTTTTGTCTAGATTGACATTTCCTGGGTAAACTGTAAACAAGGATGGTTTGATAATTTCTGCGCAGCCCTATGCTGCAGCCTGCCCTGTGATTGGTATGTACCTTGCAGGGATTGGTCAACAGACTATGCAAATGTAGTGTCTATAACCTACTATGCAAATGAAGTGTCTATGTCCTACCAAGAGGAGATTGGACCATTTGTGGCTCCCCCACTGGGAGGGGCCATGCCTTGAACTTGACAAGGAGTTGTGTATATATATGCAGCTAGCCCCACAGGTTTTTCAGACAGAAAGAAGTAGGAAGAGAAGCAGCAAGAACAAGCAGAAGGAAGAAAGCAGAAAGAAGGAAGAAGCAGAGAGAGAGGAAGCAAGGAACTTCCTAAAAGAGGTGTAACACAGGTCACATACTGTAACATTGAAGACAGTGAAGGGCCTGGAAGGGGCCCATCGGCAGAGCCAGCGGTGGCAGATGGCAGGGCCAAGAGGAGCCTGTTCTCAGGGGTCTGACAGGTCTGCATGCTGAAAGAAGCTGAGAGAGCTGTCCTACACTGAAGAAGGGAGACTGCCTACATGCTTCCTAATCCTGATCCCAAGTTGTACCATGTTACTTCTTTAATAAACCACTTAAATGTAAGTATAGTTTGTGAGTTCTGTGAGATGTTGCAGCAAATTGCTGAAGCCAAATTGGGGAGGGAAGAGTGCTGAGGAGAGGAAGACTGGAGAGTGTCAGAGATGGGAGTGGTACAGCAGCTTGGAGAATCTGGAATTCTGGGATATATTTGACCTCCACTTCATAGGAACTGGCTTTCTGCTGATTCTTATATTTGAAGCTATTCATAAAATGGAGAATTCAGTACTTTTGGATGCTTATCCTTAGTGTTCTCTTACATTTGCTTATCACTTCAGTTTGCTAAGCCCCTTCCCAGCCTCTATTTCATTCAGTCCTCCCAACAACTCTGTCCGGTGGCATTATTAAAAATACTCAGTTTGTATTGAGCCCTATCTGAGTGAGACATTCACAGGCATTATATTACATAATCCCCAGCATCACATTTGGAGCTCTGGTGGCGTAGTGGTTAAGTGCTTGGCTCCTAACCAAAAGGTCAGCAGTTCAAATCCACCAGCTGCTCCTTGGAAACCCTATGGGGCAGTTCTACTCTGTCCTATAGGGTCACTAAGAGTCAGAACCAACTCAAGGGCACCTAACAATAACAACATCATCACGTTAACTCTAAAACTAAGGAGGAGCCTCCCTCCAACCCATTTTTGAGTAGAATAGTCTTTTCATAAAACAACTCCTGTCAGATCACACCCAACAACACCCCTAGGTGGCCTTCAGGCACCGCATGGGCTGGGCCAGGTTACTCCAGGTTATCTCCTACCATGAATCCCACACTATCAGAACTGAAGCCACGTGGGCCTTATATTTCCTCTGTTAAAACAAAAATCATATGAAGGCAATAGTAGAAATTGGTTATATGATTTGCAAATTGGGGTAACATTTCGACTAGGGAGTCAAAAATGTTCCTGAGAGAACCTCCATAGATTTTTATGCCACATGTTATCGACATTGCCATGGAAAGGGAGCCAGAACAGTGTTCTCATAATAACAATTTACCCTAAAACACACCCTCCAGTCTGACCCTGGAGTTTCTGTTTCTCGAAATTGACTGTATATAGATAATTCTTCAAAGGAGTTCAATGCCTAAGGTGAAGGTGTCTTCACTAAGCTACTTAGTAGGCTATATTATTTGACTTAAGTGATTTTAGGAAACCAGTTTTCTCAAGGCTCAAAGTCAGAAGAACTCAGGGCAGTGGCCTGGGTTGGTCACCCCAACTCCATGGACCCCAGAAATCTGGATTCTTACCTCTAACTTGTCACATGTTGAGTAAGGAACATTTGAGCCAATCCTTGAAGGAGGGGAGGGAGGAAACACTGCATATATTTGAGGATGAGTTCTCTGCAGAGGTAAAAGCAAGTTCTGTGACCCCCCGAGGCAGGAGTGAGCCTGGCAAATGGCCAGTGTGGCTGGAGTGAAGTGAGCAAGCGAGGGGCTCAGTGAGTTTCCGAGGAGCCTGGTCATGCCTGATTTGGCTGGCCATGGTAAAACTTTAGCTTTTACTACAATTGAGATGGGAACCTTCGGAAAGTTTTGCATGGAAAAAGCACATGACGTGACTTGTTTTAACAGAATTGCTCAGGCCGTTAAGTGAACACAGACTCAGGGGGAGAGGGGTAAAGGTAGAAGCAGGGAGACCTGTTAGGAGGCAATTACAATAATGCAAACGAGATGATGGGGGCTTGGTCTAAGATGCTATCAGTGGAGGCTGGGTTCTGGGTATATTTTTAAGAAAAAGCCAGTAGAATTTGCTGACAGATTGGATGTGGGATGAAGGAGAAATCAGTTTGGTGCCGGAGCAGCTGGAGGGACAGAGTTGCCATTATCTGAGATGGCAGATCACCTTTGGTGGAGAAACTTGGGAGTTCAGTTTTGGGCGTGTTGGGTTTGAGGTGCCTATTAAGCAGGCATCAGAGTGCTGATGCCAAATAGCTAGCTGTATATTCAAGTATGGTGATTCAGGGGGGAGGTCCAGGCTGGAGATACACAGATGAGACTGGAAGAGATCACAGGGATTAAGTGAAAAGAGAGACAGATCCAAGGAGCCAGTCCTGGGCACTGCTAGATTTACAGATCAGGAGGATGAGCAGGGGCCAGGGAGGTAGGAAGAAAACGAAGAGAATGTGCGTCCTGAAAGCCAAGGTAAGAAAGTGTTTCAGGGAGGTGAGGGTCCTCAAACATGTCAAATGTTGCTGATAGAGCAGGTAAGTCAATGACTGAGAGGAAGAGACCAAGAGTGTGCCTGGAGAGGGTTCAACAAGAGCTGGAGACAGGAAATACAGACACTTTTTCAAGGAGTTATAATATTCAGGAGAAGAGATAGATGGAGTGGGAGCTGGAGGAAGAAATAGTCACAAAAGAGTTTTCTTAAGAAGGGAGAAATAATATATTTATATGCTGATGGGAAAGATCCCATAGACAGGAAACTGAAGTTCCAAAGGTTAGGTGATTTGCCCAGGGTTACCGCCGGCACTGTGTCCTGGTCCCGGACTCTTCTTCCCACACCAACGGTACTTAAGGGATAAATTTAAGCCTTAGTGGGGCCTACTGCTCTATGCCAAACCAGATCTAAGAGAATCCGAATTTTTACTTAACCTGGACCAGAGATACATGCGATATTTACTACCTTAAGCCAAGAAGTCCCTCAAATTGATTTTGGGGTCCTGACCCTGGCTCTGGGGCTTCCTGGGAACCGCCCACTCGGGCCGCCCGAAGGAGACCTGGTTGCCACGGGAACCAGCCAGCGAAACGCGCCCCAGCAGTACCTACCGTTCGACTTCAAGAAAGAAAACAAAAACAAAAAAACCTCTCACCACATCAACTGACCAGCTCTCCTCCAATCCTGACTCGGGGGCGGAGCTCGAAGTGCCGTCTCCACAGCAACACTTTTACCATCCTGAGCTCGGCTCTTCAGGATCTCGGCAGGCGCTCTCGGATGACGTTACCCACACCGCGGCGCTTCCATTACGTAAGCCCTGCCTGGGTGGAGATGGCTTGGTAGTCCGGCAGGTGTCAAAAGAGCGCGACCTTGGTCGCTGCGCATGTGTCGTCTCAGGTTAGCGCATGTGCAGCTCGTGAGCGCCAAGTCATGAGCAAGCACAATTGCTGCCCGGCGTTGGTAGCGAGATCTACCCGCCCTCGCTGCTGTGCCTTTGATCTCAGCCAGAGAAATCGTTGGAGATACTAGAGTTTCGATCTGGCTACCTCGAACCTAGCCTGCGCACAGATATCCGAGAACCTGACAGTTCACTCACTCCATCTTGTCAGTGGCTAACTCCTGGCTGGCTCATCGTTGGCGTTTGTACGCAAGTTTGAAAATGCTGGTTGAATTCCCAAATTGCTGTGGTCAGCAAGCCTCGTCTAGCAGACCATCTCCTTTCTAAACGGATGCTTCTAAGTGTGCGCTGGAAAGATCAACACCCATGCTTTCTAGCACTGGTTTTAAAAGAAGGGCAAAGAGACTTCAATTGAGGGCCTTAAAGTTCTAGGACTTGTGGCTTCTGCTGACTGTAGTTCTTTCTGATTTTTAGCCAGGATCCAAACAGTTGACCTTGCTAAGTAACTGGCCTCCAGATAAACGAAGTGTCACCCTTCTGAAACTTAGAATTCCTTTTTTCAATTATCTCTTCATTCACTGACATTCATTAAACATTCACTGTCTGCTGACCCCTGGGGATACGGTGATAATGACATGGTCCCTGCTCTCAAAGATAGCACATTTCACTGATTAATTCAAGCAACATTTATTGAATACCCAACTGTGTGCTAGGCACAGTTTAGGCTATTCCTGTTCGTTGGAAGAATGAAGTGTGATCTAGGATTTACCAAGTGGTTAGGAATGATTTTAATTTGAACTTTAGCCATGGTCCTTACTTGTTTTGTACTTAGCTGACTTACAAACCCTCTGTGTATCTCAATTTCATGATTTGTACAAATGGGCATAATAATGCCTACCTCATAAGGGTGGTAGGAGAATTAAACTTCATGCTACGGTTATGTGAGCCCTCCTCCCCTCATTTCCTTTTACTTCTTCCCTTCAAAAAAATAAGGGAAACAAAAACAGCCAACCTGCACACTTTTCTCACTCCTGCACAAAGGACAGCACTACTAGTGGGAAAACAGCCACCTGACCAGCACACAGCATTGGTGGTCATCCACAGATTCTCCTCAAATTGTTTTAAAAACAGCTTTCATCCAGACACTGCTTTTTGTGGGTCTGTGTGCTGAGGCCAGGTTATATTTAAGCAAAGCTCTCCACCCCACCCCCAAACAAGCTCCTTCTAAAACCACCCAAACCCAAAAGGAAAAGAAATCCCTCTTTTTAACTGCATGGTGGCTTGAAGCTAAACATGGGCAGGGTGTCGGAGGGTGGCCTGTGAGATTGGATCTGGTCCCGACTTGTCTGAGGAGGGATGAGGTGCTATAAGGGTTGGGGAGCTGGTATCTGGCACCCTTGTCACCACAAAACTTGTGGTTTCCAACCCTGTCTGCATCTACGTCTCACTAAACAACAGTGGGAGAGCAAACAGACATGCATACAGGCGGACACACACACCCAGACTTGCACAGCCTTCTGAGGAAGTGGAGCACCAGATGTTCTGGGTTTCCTGTTCGATGCTTCCACAGCTGGTCGGGTCTGTGGTTGTGGTTTGTCTGTCTCGGGCTCATGTGAGAGACAAAGGCTTGGCTGACGGGAAGCCTGCCCTCCTGGCCCCCCTTCCCCAGCTCTGACTGAGCAGCTACACGGAAACCTGACAGGTCAGAAATTTCCTGAAACTCCCAGAGCTTGGATTCTCCCAGGAGCAGTCTGAACCCCCTGTCCCTAGGGAGTGACCTCCAAGCTGTGTGGTCGACCCTCACAGAAGCTGGAGGATGATGGAAACCTCTCCAAAACCTCATCCCTGCTGAGCAGAATGAAGCTGAGACCATGCTGCTACAGTCTCTAATCCAGGACCTGGCCTAGGGTAACCACTCAAAAACACTTGCCACATGAACGAATGACCAAGAACAGGGAACTTCATCTTTGGGGGCTGGATCTAAGAGCTCCAACTGGGCATCACTTCTCATAAGTGACTTTGAATTCAAACAGACACTGTGCTGACTTGCTGTGTGATTTTGAGCAAGTAATTTAATCTCTCTGGGCCTGGTTTAAGGAGCCCTGGTGGTGTGGTGGTTAAGCGCTTGGCTGCTAACCGGGAGGTTGGTGGTTTGAACCCACCAACCGCTCTGGGGGGAGAAAGATGTGACTTCTATAAAGATTTACAGCCTTGGAAACCCTGTGAGGCAGTTCTACTCTGTCCTATAGGGTCGCTGTGAGTCGGAATCCACTTGAAGGCAATGGCTTTGGTTTTTTGGGTCTGAGGCCTGGTTTCCTCATCTATAGAATGGGGACAATAATATCTCTTTCACAGGGCTGTGAGAGCTCAATGAGACACAATACGTGGATTTGCTCAACACAAAGTCTTGCCCATAGTGATTTCCCATTCTCCTTGCCACACTGCAGTTTATCTAAGGAGACACACTAAAAACAAATGAAATAAAACAAATAGCCAAAACATTGATCCCAGGACATGGATCCTGGATGGGGCAGCAGAGCAAGGCTATTGGCCAGATGGGAAGAAGTGTTGTTTTCCATATCTTGGGTGCTGGTGTATCCCAGTGAACAAGAGGGCAAAGTACACCAGAGTGTGCTAGGAGCTTGAATCAGGTATACTAGGTAACGATGCAGTAACAAACAATCCCCGGATCTCACTGGCTGGCTGAACAGAACAAAAATGTAGTTCTTGCTCATGTTATATGTCCCAGGAGGGCAGCAGGCAGTTGTGGTCCACGGAGGCACTCAGGGCCTAGGCTGACAGAAGCGCCACCATCTTGTAGCTGCACTGTCTGGAACACACAGCCTCCACAGTGACAGCAGCCCGCTGAGAAAGAAAGACTAAAGAATTGGGGGTAGGGTGTTTACTGCTTCAGCCTGGAGGTCAACACACGTCACTTCGGCTCCATTGTGTTGGCTAGCAACACATGGCACAGCTGGGAAAGGTAGGAGCGAATGGCCTATCTGGTACGCATTATTGTTTCTGTCACAGGATATTTCAAAGAGTAGGAAGATCTGAAAACTCTTGGTTCAGTTTTCCAGTCTTTCCAGACAGACTGAGGACTCTCAGAGGGAAAAGGAAGGAAGACTCCTGCGCTAAATTGTTCTTGCACCCTGCATTCTGAGCGTCTCAGGGAAAATCCAGATAGCTCTCCTGCTGGGTAGAGTGCAGTTTTATTTGTTTGAGAATGTGGGTTGTTGTTTCTTTTTTCTCATTCTCTCTCACCCTGAAAAGGTAGGAAGCAAAGCAGTTTGCCTCCCACAGCCTGCTGCCTGGCCCAGGCCCCCTAAGATGGAGTGGAGCCACTTCCCAGCAGGCTGAGAAATGCCCAGGAGCTCCCAGGGTTCTGTGGGAGAGGAGGCTGACCCAGCCAAGAGAACCAGAGTGGGGCTGAGCAGAGGCTGCGGCAGCATGCCCGGCCACCCACACCACCATCAGTCCTAGCGCTCTGCGCAGAGCCAAAGCAACCCAAGTGTCTTCTGAAATGGAGAACATTGGACAGGAACCCAGCAATTTGGGGCAGCAGTTTTTCTGAAGCACACAGCTTGGGAATTTGCCTTAAGAAATCTTTCATTCCTAGAGTGTTGGTGGATGAACGGCATTTATTTGTTTAACCTCAAATCAAGCTGCAGCCCCCATTTCTGGGCCGCTCTGAGAAGGTTACTTTAAAAGAGCTGAACACGCTGAAAAGTATGGGTTGAGGTTGCTGGAATGGCTTTGCAGAAGGCAGCCAGCTCAGGAAGTTCTTTAATTTTCCATAGAATGTGAGTGGCAGTGGCAGAGGGGAGGCGGGGTGTGGGGGAGGCGCAAGGCCTGGGGCACTTCTGTTGTTGTTGGGTGCCATAGAGTTGACTTCAACTCATAGTGACCCCATGTGACAGAGTAGAACTGCCCCATAAGGCTTTCTTGGCTGTAATCTTTACAGGAGCAGATCGCCACGTCTTTTTCCTGTGGAGCAGCTGGTGGGTTTGAACTGTTACCTTTCAGTTAGCAGGTGAGCGCCTAACCACCGTGCCATCAGGGTTCCTTTTCGGTTAGCAGCCAAGCGTTTAACCGTTTGTGCCACCAGAGCTCCCCTTCTCGAAGACTGCATATTGGCTGGACTATGTGTGCAGTGGGGTCAATGTCAACGTCCCCTTGGAGGTTTGGGGTGGGTGCAAACTCTGGAAGGTTCCTTTCTGAGATCCAATCTAGGCGGCTTTAATTCAACAGGGAGGGCTTCCTCTGTTACTTCTGTTTGACCAGCCTCTTACTCCCGCTCTTCTTTTGGTAACAGAACATCTCTTCCCTCTGCAGAACCTATTTCCTTGGTTTAGGTAGGGCTGACTCAGTGCTGTGCATCAATGCTTAACAGCCAGCACTGGGAAGTGGGGTGGGGAAGCCCTGATTTGTAGCATTTGCCAATTCCCAAGGTGTAAATCTTCCCACCACAGCCAGTTTCAACCTATAACCATGACATCATAGAGATATCACTGAACTGTCATTTTGAGGGTGAGAGAGAATGAGACAAAAAACAAAACAAAACAAAACAAAAAAACCCCACATTCTCAATCACACTCAGCTCTCAAAGTATACCACTGGTGCTGATTCAGCCCACCCAGGGATGGGCCCATGACCCAAAGATGACCTATCAGAGAAGACTTTCTTTCTTTTGGCATTGATAGATAGGATGTTAGTCTGGGGCTGCTAGCAGCCATCTTGCCAGCTACAGAGAGAAGACATGTTTGAGAGAAGGGGAGAAAGAGCCCCTATGACCTTATTTGAACACCTGGATGTTTTTCTGAATTTTCTAGGTACACAAATCAACATTCTCTCTTCTTGCAGGTAGTGTGAGTTGAGTTCCTGCCACTTGCCAGTAAAAATGTCATGAATAATACAAATGGGTCACCCATAAGTAAGGCAATAAATTAGATTTGGTGTTTGTGTCTGGATTGTGCTGGTGATTTCATAAGTGTTAACACCCACTGAATTGTGCAACTTATTGTGAGTAAATTATACCTCAATTAAGGTGTTAAAAAATAGATTTGGGGTATATAAATTGGAACAGGGTAAGGGGGGCAGCTGTTTCCATATCTAACTCTGTCAGGCAAAGATTCAGTAGGAAAATAAAATGAAGATAGAAGGATTGTTCTACCACCAATATCGACCAGGATTTGCTTCAACCCATACCGTGATTTTTATCCACCTACCCGTTTAACCACCTGGGGCTTCTGGGAGAAGAAACGGATGAAGGGAAGAAACACCTCTCTTGGAAACGGGAGAAGCATCGTTCTCCCAAGCTAAAGCTGGGTGTTACCTGTCCTTAGCAGCCCTAGAGACCAGCTGTGTTACCATTCTCCTTCACCCAGTGAAGACAGTCTTGCAGACTATTGTTGTTGGGTGCCATCAAGTCGATTCTAACTCATAGCAATCGCGTGTGGCAACGTAGAACTGCCCCATAGAGTTTTCTAGGCTGCAATCTTTCCAGGAGCAGATCCCCAGGTCTTTCTACCGTGGAGCTGCTGGGCGCGTTTGAACTGCTGATCTTTTGGTTAGCAGCTGAGCCCTTAACTGTTGCAACACCAGGTCTTCTGCCTTGCAGACTACCAGCCCTGAAAAGAACAAAAGCGGCAGCCCAGCAAAGCTTTCGTGGCCTGGTGCTGCTTTGAGAAGGAGGTGAAACGAACTTGATGTTAACCCATTGTCCCTTTCTCTCTCTGCGGTCTGGGGAGAGATGACTTTAGTATGTAAAGAAGAGGAATGCTTATCTCAGGCCTAACCCTCAGTTCCCACTATTCAATCCAGGCTGGGGGCTCTGGCTTACTCCCTTTCCCCTCCCGCCTCAAATTGCTTGGCACCTGGGAAAACACCTTGTCTCCTGTACTACCAATTTAGTCCCAAATGGAGCTGTGAAATAATATCGACAACAGCAGCTACTGCTACTTCTCTTTCTATGAGACCATTTGAGTGCTCACCTTGTGCAGTGCTTTACAAGTGTGAGCTTATTTAATTTTCACAATCCTTGAGGTAAATTCTCTGATAAATCCCATCTTACAGATGAGGCAGCGGAAGCTCAGAGAGGTTAAGTAACTTGCCAAGGGTCACACAGCTGAGATGAGGACAGAGCTGGGCCTCCAACTCAGGTCTATCTGGCCCCAAACCTGGCTTCCATGTTTGTACAAGCTGCAAAGCAGAGAGAACTGTATGTATCTTTCTCACTTGGTGGTACTGAATTCTTCATAATTAGTCTCAAACAAGGTGAACCCTCCTCAGCAAGATATATTTCAAATACCTGTCCACAGTATAAGAGCTCCCCCCAGCACCACAGCCAGGGCAGAGTTTCCCAGCTGATCCACTGTCCTCCACCCCAAGAAGGGGATGGGGGCTCGAGGCGGAGCAGCGCAGGGCAGCCCACCTTCCATGGGCCAAATCAGCCCCAGATGGAGGCTCTGCAGTAAAGGCCCAGGCATGTGTGGCAGCCGTGGACAATGCTCCAAGTGTGGTGAGCGCCTTCCAGGGCAGGCAGGGGCCTCAGCCCAGTCTGCCCCCTGCATGTACCTCTCAGATGACCACATGGTCCCAAGGAGAGGGCATTCTGAGCCATCAAGAAGTCACCAGCGACTCACATTGCCTGCACAATGGCACACGATGCAGCTCCTTGCACCCAGTTCACTCTGGAACACCTGAGTGTGGTCTCCCGGAGTTCTGGCATTCCACTGAAATCACCACCTTCCCTGTCTCAGCCCTTGTCTGCCGAGAGCCGGCTCTGAGGAAAGGACCTGCCTTGACTGACATTTTAGCTGGATTCGAGAGATGCTGTTTTGGTCTGATTTGGGGACAAGGATGGGTGGACCAGAGAGGGAGAGGCTGTAAGGACATCAAGTGCCAGCGAAGATGGGGCTGGCTCTGCCCCCATCCAGGTGTGAAGGGAGGGGGTGAGAGGGCTAGGAGGAGGGGGATGGGTGTGAGGTCGAGAGGTGGTTGAGGGGGTGGGATGTGGCTGGAGGGAAGAGGGAAGGCCAGAGAGTTTAGCAGGAAAGATGGTGAGGGGTCGGCGGTAGGGGACTCTGAGGCTGAAAAGGGGAGAAAGAGAAGCATGCTCCCTGGACTGGAGAGAAAGATATTGTCAGGAAAGTTGCCGGTAGAGAAGGAAAAGACCAGAAAATTAGAGTAGGGAGAGAGAGAGGCAGAAAAAAAACAACTAGCTGCCATGAGCTGATTCTGACTCTTGGCAATCCCAAGTGTCAGAGTAGAACTGTGCCCTATAGGCTTTTCAATGGCTGATTTTTCAAAAGTAGATCACCAGGTCTTTCTTCCAAGGTGCCTCTGGGTGGACTCAAACCTCCAAACTTTCAGTTAGCAGCTGAGCTGATTAATCATGTGCACAACTAAGGGACTCCAAAGTGGAAATATCCATTGTTCCACCTGTGTATAGAACAACACCGGAGGCTGGAAATTGAAGAGGTGAGGAGGAGCTGAGTGGTCCCAGAATAGGGGCGGACACTCCCTGGGCTTGGGGACTAATTGCCTGCTTTTCAGTGGTTGCAGTGCTGCTGACTGTGTGTGTTTTGGTCTGACAGGAATCGTGAGCAGGGCCTTGGCCTGCTGGTCTGGGCTTCAATGTCTGTAGTACACAGAGAGACCTGGTCTTCAGAGGCCATCCTGGTGTGGGGGTAGGCAGGGTGGGGTGACAGCTGTTTCTCTAAAGGAGCTGTTTTCAGGAAATGGAATTGTACCACAGGGAACTCCAGAACAAGAATGAACTCCAGGAGGCTTTGTTTAGGTTAGCTACAGCAAGCCGCCTGAGGTATCCCCTGGTTAAGCATTTAAAATCTGTGGCTTGCGTAGCAAGCCACACTGAGCCTGTGCTCAGCAGCTAGCATGAATTATTTCGTTTAATGGCCCCAACACTCCTGGTATGGAGGTGCTACTTTTGTAGAGGGGGAAACTGAATCTCAGGGTCCAGTCTCATACGAGGGAGCAAGTGGTGGAGCCGGGATTTGGGCATGGATCATCCTTCATGGCTTATGTCCTTAAGCAGCAGGCCCCTCTGGTACCATGGAAGGGCGTGGGAACTGAGGCAGGGTCTGCAGCTGCTGGGTAAGTGGACTCCCAGGGGCCCTCATGTTTGATACTGGGCCACAGCTACCCCTGCAGTGAGGCCCTCAGCCCTTTGCCAGCCAGCTTCTCCAGGTTGACTGGCAATTTCTCCTTCTTCCTCTCCTCTGTGTGGGCCATTAAGGGCAAGGCAGTTCTGATCACCTGTGTGTGTGTGTGTGTGTGTGTGTGTGTGTGTGTGAGCATGTAACCTGGGAGTGTGAGTGGATTGTGTGAGCAAGTGTGAGTGTGTGAGTGTGAATGATTACATGTGAATGAGTGTGTGAGCATGTGAGTGTATATATGTCATGAATGTCAGCATACAAGAGTGAGAGAGTGTGTGAGTGTGAGCATGGCAGTGTGAGCATGGGAGTGTGAGCATGTATATGAGCTCACAAGTGTGTGAATGAGAGTGTCTTGTGTGGGTGTGTGAGAGTGTGTGAGCAGCTCCCTCAGAGCCGGCTCTCTCTCTGATCTGAGGCTGCACCATCCAGGGGACACGAGCCCTCACTGCATCTGGCTGTCGCGACAGAAAGTCACTGGGAATGCTGTGGTCTCCACAGAAAAACAGGAACTGGGAGGGAGTAGAAGGAGGCAGTTGTTGAGAGAGCCTCTGGATGGGTGAGGGTGGGAGATAGATGTGGAAAAGGTGAAGCAGGTTGAGAGGCTTGAAGTGGGCAAGCGGGCAACAGGGGCTGGGATGAGTGAGTCCATGTCACTTCCAAAGATGAGGAGGCTTTGGAAATGCTCCAAGACACTGCCTCCTGTCCCCAGGGATGTACTGTGGGACAGGTCCTCATGCATGTACTGGGAAACGGGGTAAGTCTGTGCCTGTCCGTTGGCCTGGCATCTCATTGCTTTTTCACCCGTGGATGAGTCCTAAGTGCCAACCCAGGACCCCAGAGCTCCCTGCCCTGGGACCACACCTCCCTCCACTCTGCCAGCAGAAACCTTTATGTCTTTGAAGACACAACTTAAACATTTCACCTTCTCCGTGCCACGGGACCAGGTATTACTCCCTCCATGGCCCAAGTTGCTCAAGTTGCCCAAGTCACCCAAGTCCCTGAGCCAGCCCACTGCCTTCTGCCTCAGGTGTTTTCCCGACCAAACATATAGATCTTAGCTCCCACTCTCCTGGGTTGGGAGAATCTTTCCATTCTCTGCACCCTCCACAGCATCCTGCCTAAGGTAGACAATACTGCTGCTAATGATAAAAACCACGTCTGTTGGGTGAGGTGGGTGTGGGGAGATGAGGAAAGGGGCAGGAGAGACCCCACCCCTTTGTCTTGCCCCCTGTGAAGCCTCATTCATATACATATATATGTATGTATCAAACGCATTGCCATTGAGTTGATTCCAACTCATAGCGACCCTATAGGACAGGGTAGAACTGCCTCATAGTGTTTCCAAGGAGCAGCTGGTGGATTTGAACTGCTGAGCATTTGGTTACCAGCTGAGTTCTTAACCACTGTGCCACCAGGGCTCCAAATACATATATATATATATCTCCCAAATATATATACCCTCTATATATTTCCCAAATATATATATCTTCCAAATATATATATCCCAACTATGTATGTATATATATAAATTGGAAACCACTTATATATCCTAAAATCTGAGAATGGGTAAGTGAATAATGGTATATTTACTTGATAGATGTTAGATGCTTTAAAAGATGATTATGATGGCTTTGTCATAACACAAAAGTTTTGTAATAATGTGGAATACAGCATGATTATACCTATGTTACAAAACAAAAGTCTACATCCAAAATGTCTGCATAGGAAAAATAGCAAAAGAAAACACAACAAATATGTTGTGGAACTTGGGTCACTCTTCTATCTTGCAACAAAGTAAAAAATAGTGGATTTTTGTTAATCTAATGCATAAAAACAAAGAAAATTAAGAGGGAAACACACACACACACACACACACACACACACACACACACACACGCACACATACAGCAAAATGTTAATGGTTAACAGTACCCTGGGTAATTTCTAGTTTCTCGTTTCTATTTTTCTGTAACAGCATGAATAATTTATATCAAGATCAATTATACTTTAAAAATAGCTTTTTTTTCTTATCTTGAAAGTCGTATTTATTTTCGGCAAAACAATATGAATAAGAAGAAGAATATAAAAATGTTAACATTTCATGTATTTCCTTCCAGTCCTTTCTCCACGCGTATTTCCACATCTATAAATAGGTAGACTTTTAACTAGGGAAGAAAAACCCCGAGGAATTTTGTAGACGTTCTCTCTGGGCTTGGAGATCCTAGTTCCCTGGAAGTTTCTTGCTGCTCTGGGAAGAGCCAGGCTGCTGGCCTAGGCTGGTGGGGTGAGAGCCAGGATGTGGGGAGAGCATCGCTCCCTCCTCGGGATCTCAGGCCAGGCTGAGCCCACCACTCTCAGGCCAGGAAGCTGCCCCTCAAGGACCAACTTGTTTCTCTTTCCCCAGGCCCAGCTTCTCCACTCAGCCTCCAGGCCCTGGTTCTGCCTTCTCCATGCCTTTCCGTGGACCTCTAAGCAACCCATTTGCTAGTTAGTCCTGACATTTCCAAAGTGTCAAGTCCCTTTAACCAGTGGGAGACTTTGTCCTTTCAAGTGGTTTTGGCAGTTGTTGGCCACAGTTGGGGGATTTTCCATCTCTGCTCCATGGGTTGGCCAATCAACAGACCCCTGGGCCTGCTGGGCCCTGCCCTGCCTCACCCTGCTCAGGTGGTGACCCTCGCTTTTGACTCTGCCAAAGCCTGGCCATGCTGGCCCCCTCGGAATCTGCTGGCAGGATTCCGGCAGCCCTACAGGCCTGTTGACTCATTCACCCCCACAGGCCCAGCCCACTCACCGCCCCCACATCCCTAGATCAAGGGGTTAGATGCTCTCTTTACTCCTCTTAGGAAATGCCATGCACTTGTGGGGGTGGGGTTGGCGGTGGGAGTGGGGTATGAGGAACCCTAATTTCCTCACAGCCTGTCCTCAGTGTAGGTCTCCTCCCCACTCCACCCCTTCCCTTGCTGTGACCACATCTGCCCCCATGAATAAGATCCTGTGATTCAGAACTTCTCTATTCCACCTCCTATACTCACCCTCTTCTCCTGGCCGCCACCCCACCCCCACCAACCCCAGCCTCCCAGCAGCTTTCTGATAACCACAGCTGGGTTTCTTTCTTGGTCAGAGGTGAACATGAATAAATGGTGTCATCGGGCCCGCCTCAGCAGAATTTTCTTTGCAGCAGCTTGTTTCCACGTAAAGGGCTAGACAGATCACACTGGCCAAGACCTGCATCCCGGCAGGGTGAGGATGGGGAATGGGGAAGCTGGGCTGGAGTGGGTGGGTGGAACCAGGGCACCCAGGAACTGTCATCTTCAGTCTGCTCACAGGAGACACTTCAGGGTATTTGTAGACTGACGGTCTTCTCCAGGCCCTAAGGGGATGGGAAGCACCATTTTGGTTCCCTGCTCTGGAGCCAAAATCCATTCAGAAAGCATTAGCTAAGCACCCACTGTGTGTAGAATATGTGCTTTTTTTTTCAAAGAAGAACATTGTCACTCCATCCCTCACCCCTCACCCAGACTTGGAGGATTGCTGTTCCTCATGTCTTAGGTCAAACCCAGGCTACCACGCCTGTAGAGGAGGAGTCCGATGCCTTGCAGACCTGACCTTACCATGCAGCCTGGTGTGTTGGGATTTAAAGTGAACCTCCTTTAGCAACATTCCCTTTAATCCCCCAAACATTTATTTTAGGTTGAGATAGTACTCTTTTAATCGTTGCTAATGGTATGATGGGGCCTCACACACCAAGGTGCCCCAGAATTGATGGCCAAACCCATAAGATGGCTGCTTTCCAAGGGCAGCAAAGAGAAGAGAGAGCAGGGCCTGGAGGGAGATGGAGGTGGCGTGAACCACCCTATCTGTGTTAGTGTCTGGCTCCTCAGAAAGGCCCACTAGAAGATTCCTCACAGAGTGGGGAGCCACTGGAAGGATAGATGTGGAGCAAAAGATGATGGGAGAGCAGGCCTTGGGAGACCTGAGTACCTTGGGGTCTAAGAGACCTAGCAAGGCTGGGGGACTTGGGGCTGCCCCTCAGGAGAGGCCTGGCTAATCCCTCCCCTACAGCTCCACCCTTCACAGGACTCAGCAAATATGCCCTCATTTCGGAGTCTCTCACTAAGGCATCTTCTCGAAGCTGCTTCTGCTCTTATTCCCAAGAGCCTGACTCTTTCTAGGTACCTCGCATTCAAATTCCTGAGGGAGGAAATCTGATTGGTTCAGCTCATGATGGGGGACAGAGCCGTAACTCTGCGGGGGTACCTCATAGGCTGCTGATTGACCCAGCTCATGTTGGAGTGGAGCCTTCACTCCCCAAACACCTCTGACTGCATGATTGGTTTAGGAACAGGCACACAACCCAAGCTGGTCAATCAGAATATTCCTGGGCACATTTCTGCAGAGTTACTGGAAAGCAGCCCTCATTTCTGGTGGGGGGGAGAGGGGAGGAGGTGCTGAGCTGGAAGGATGCCAGCCTTTGGTTTCACCTGACCCTCACTACTCCCTCTTTATAGAGAATGACTTATCTTAGGGATGTGGAGAAAGGGTTGATGACATCGTCTGAGCTCGTGGATCTTAATGTATGTACCTAAGCTGAAGGTGACCCATCTGTAAACTTTTCATATACAAGCCTATAGATCTTTCCCCCACTTAAGCTAGTATCAGTTGGATTTCTGGAACTTTTAAGTAAAAGACAACGCCACAGGGTTGCTGCCACTGCAACCTTGATTAGCCTGGTTGGATATGGCTTGAGTGTCCTTGGGAGGAACCCGCTGAAGTTTTTTTTTTTAAGTGAGACATGGTACACCAGGCCTTTCATGACTTGACTTCAGATTCTTTCTGCATCCTCATGGCTCCCCAAGTCCCCAACACACACACTCAAGCTTCTCTTGGGCTGTGCTCAGACAGAATAACGGCCTCCCCAAAGATGTCCATGTCCTAATCCTCAGAAGCTATGAATATGTTACCTTACATGGCACCTAACCTTACACGATGTGAGTAAGTTAAGGATTTTGAGATGGGGAGATTATCCTGCATTATCTGCATGGGCCTGATGCAATCACGAGGATCTTATAAGAGGGAGGGAGGAGGATCATAGTCAGAGAAGGAGAGGTTGGAGTGATTCTGGGCCACAAGCCAAGGAATGCAAGTGGCCTCTAGAAGCTGGAAATGGATTCACCCACAGCTTCCAGATGAAAGAAGCCCTCTTAACACCTTGATTTTAGTGAGACTGATTTTTTTTTTTCAGTGAGCTCTCCTGCCTTGTGTTACAGTGGCATCCTGGTCAAGGGCTACTCTCCTACCACATTATGATCTCTGATCTCCAGAACTGTAAGATAATAAATTTGTGTTGTTTTAAGCGACTAAATTTGTGGTAGAAGAAAGGCCTGGAGATCTATTTCCAAAAAACCCTATGGATCACAATGGTCTGATCCCATTATGCAAGGGGTCGCCATGAGTTGGGTGCCGACCTGATGGCAACTAACAACAATAACAAAGTTTGTGGTAATTTGTTCCAGCAACCATCGGAAACTGATACAGCCAGCCAGCCATGCTTTCTCACCTTCACTGTAACGTTTTCAGTGAAAGGAAAGTCCCAGCTAATCCCCCCCAACAGCCACACCCTTCATAGGACTCAGCAACTCTCCCTTATCTCAGCCTGCCTGGCATGTGCCTTACTGCTCCTAGCTGTCTAACTCCTCCCAGTCCTTCAGGACTCAACCCAATTGTCCAGGAAGTCTTCCTTGGCCCCATACAACCATCAGTTTATGTATCTGTCCTCCACCCCCAACTAGGCTGTAGACTCCTATCTCCCTTTCATCCATCCAACTGATACATAGTGAGCTCCTACTGTGGGCGGTGCAAACACGAATACTCTTGCCCTCTTGGAGTTTTTTGTTCTGGGAGGGAAGAGAGACACAAGGGTCAGAGAGCAGGGTCTCTACCTCTCTCACCAGTGTGTCCTCAGCACCTGGCTGTGTCGGGCATATGGTAGACTCAATATCTATTACATTAATGAAAAGTGGAGTGAGGAAGGGAAGAGAGGCTAGCCTGAAGAAAGCCTACCATTTCAGGCTTCATCCTTCCACAAATCCCTATGGCGGCCCCTGCCCAGGGGCAGCCTCCTTCCGAGAAAGCCCAGACTTAAAGTCTCAAGGCTGGTGCATTGGTCAGAGTGTGTTTTGCTGGTGCTGACAGCTCCCTGGGTCCTCCTGCATTTGCCAAGTCTTCTCATTGCTCAGCCAACCTCCAAGGCCAACTATGGGGCCAAGGGCATGCACAGCCTATTCATCAGTCTGTGCCCTCAATGTGTCCCCTCCAAGTGGCATTTTTCATCCTCTGGGAAGAAAACCCCACTCACCCTTCCTTCCTGGAGCCCAGTGGTTCTCAACTGGGGACAATTTTATCCCCTAGGAGAATCAGGCAATGACTGAAGAGATTTCTGGTTGTCACAACTTGGGGACGATGATACTGGCATCCAGTGGGTGAAGGGCAGGGACACTGCTAAACATCCTACAATGCACAGGGCAGCCCCACAACAAAAAATCATCCAGCCCGAATTTCAATAGTGCTGAGGTTGAGAAACCCTGAAGCCTAGCCACAAACTTTTGAACTACTTTTGGCTGGCAACTTTTAGTGTTTGGGTTATGGCGGTTTGGCTCATATTTTCAGAAATAGATGGGCAGAGCTCTCTTGTCTTTTGTTACAGTGGCATCCTGGTCAAGGGGCCCTCTGCCATCATGTTATTTTCTTTTGAAGGCCTTCCCTGGTATCTTCTCTCTAGTTGAGACAGAGCCCCCGCAGTCTGTATTCTTTACCTGGCTTCCTCCCCTACAGTGTTGTATTGAAAAATCACTTCCTTTGCTGGGCTCCCCGCCACCCCCAGCTTTGCATTTGAATCCTGCTTTTGCTTGGAGATTATATGTAAACCCCACTGCACCTGTGTAGTATGATTAAGAATGTTGCTAATGTAACTTGTATGAACTCCCTACTTGTAAATCCCTTTGAAAATAACTTGCCTGCCTGCCCTTGGTGAGCAGTTCTTGGCAGCAGCAGCTCCAACTGACTCCTTGTCCTTGTACAACGAAATAAACGTGCCTTTCCTGTTTTCCCACCTCGGTCTCTCGTTTGTTGGCCAATGTGAGTCATGCCGAGCAAAAACCTGAGGTTTCCACCCGGTAACATAGTGGATTATACACACTGGTGCTGTGATGTTTGGATGCCAGGCCAGACTGGTAGCTATGTGTGTTAACTGTTTCCTGGACACAGCAGTAAGTCCCCAAGCATCCTTGGGAGTCAGTCCCTGCTTACTTTGGCCCAATGCAAGCAACACGTGAAGGACCAGAATCATGGCATTCAGACCATCCTGAGCTCAAGTCCCTGCGGTGTGGCCTAGGAACCTCAGATCCTCATCTGTAAAAGAGGGCTAGTAAAACCTATACTGCAGTGTTGTGGGGGAATGAAAAGTGAATTTCACTGGTGTGCTGGAGCTGGCTTGTACTGGCCTATGAGAATTGATTGTTAAATTTTCAGAAATTTTGTTAGCCTGTTATTAAACACAGCCATCATTAAAAATTAAGTTATATAAATTAACCAGTTAAATAAATTATATTAAAAACAAAGCTAATAAATATTCAAATCTCATCACTTCCTAATTATTTTATCACATTTTACTATTATCTATGCTCTTGAGGTTATTTCTGTCTATTTTATTTGATTGGTGGAAATACTTATAAAATGATGTGCTACTGCATATCTCTTTTCAACTCCACATTCAGTGATGCTATGTTGGTGGCTTGAAATCAGCCATGGTGGGAATATTTACACCATGGTAATTGGCAAATGCTACCAGTCAGAACTTGATTAATTGTTTTGTTGATTTTCTAGACTTAAGAAAGTGGTAGGGAAAATGTTGATAAAGCAGATTAAACTTGAAAGTGAGTCATGTCTATAGCCATTACCTTGTAAATAGCACAAAAAATTGAGAAAATACTCTTCCAGTATTCAAAAATTGTTATCCAATTCAGTCGAAAGAGTGAAGATCCAATACACATCTTCATTGTTTCAATTTTTTCCCAGTCATTAATGTAAATGAAGATATGAGTCCACTTTCATATCAGAACTTCTCTCATTCATCAATGATACAAGCTACTTCTTTGCTGAATCAGATAGTGATCAAGCATTTATTTGCAGTAAGATTTATACTGAATATGTACATCCCCCGTCTTCCCCTGAGAACCAGTTGTTAAACATTTACCAGCACACCATGGCTGTAAAAATATTAGCACCGGCATGTGTCAGCTCAGCGGACAGTCCCATGGATACAGCCCTGTGAGAAGGCGGCCTCTGAGCTGAGGTGGGGGCTGGTTCTTAAAATGATGGCCTAGAGGGTACGTTTTCTCTGCCTATCAAGACACCTTTCATGGGCACCCTTGGGGCTACATGGCTCCCTGTCCTCGGTGTTGGTGAGCCGTCTGAGAACCCAAGGGGGAGCCTTGGCCCGTCCATCTTGAGATATGGCCCAGAAATGCCAGATGGACTTGGACTGAGCCGATTGGAACGGCAGGATCTAAGCCTAGGAGCCCTATTGGGAGTAGGAGTGGGGGTGGCCTTGAGGGACACACTCAGAGTGCGTCCTGTCTAGCAAGGTAAAATGGTGGGCACCAGGTCATTTGCACCAAGTCATTCTTTCATTCATTCAAACAACATTCAAAAAGCATGCAGTCTGTGGCTGATACTGAGCTGGTGCTAGTCATACAGTTCACTTATCTTTCGTGATCACCTACTGTGTTCCAGGTACTACTCTGTGGTGAGCAAGGTCCTCATGGAGCTTACAGTCTAGTGGGAGAGTGAAATAACCAGGAAATTATAACATCAGGTTGGAGGTCTTTGAATGGGCTACAAGGGATGGTCCATAAATCCTCTGAAATGAGGAGTGTGTGTGTGTGTGTGTGTGTGTGTGTGTGTGTGTGTGTGTATTTTAGGGTCCCAGTCTAGGACCCCGCAAAGTCCAAGCACAGCTGCAGCACAGCATAGTAAGTGCTATGGCAGAGAAATTACGGGGTGCAGCAGGATGGACTTGGGATGTCGGGGAGGGCTTCCAGGAGAAAAGAGAAAAGGAGTGTTGTAGGCAGAAGAAGCAGTTGTGTCAAGGCCTGGAACCTCTACAGTGTGGCCTGAATTGGTGGGGAGGATGGTGGTGGCAGTGCAGGGACAGGCAGGGACCAGATTGGGAAGGGCCATATCAAGAAGCATCACAACAACAATTGTAAATAATAAACTCTAAGCTGGCTAACGTGTTGCTGGTTTACTAGTAAAGTACAAAAGCAAAGGTTGGTTTATGGAAGACAAATGAATAATTTATTTTATAAAGATCAGCACAAAGCTTGTTCCCATGAGGCAGAGGTTAAAGATGTCCCAAATGCCCAACTTTTCCAAACTGCTGCACCACTCCATCATCTTTAACATCAACTACTTATCTTCCTCTCTGTTCTCTTCCTCCCATCTTTAGGTTCCGTGTTACCTGCAACGTCTCACAGAACTCACAAACTGTATTTAGAGCTAAGTAGTTTATTAAGGAAGTGACAGGGTACAAGTAGGGATGGGGATCGACTTGGAAGTAACAGGAATAACTCAGGAAGCAGTTCTTTGATCAGGACAGCTTCTTCTTGCCTTCTGCCACCAGGCCCTGCTGGGGGCCTTCTGCCCCTGGGCCCTGTTGGGGGGGCCTTCTCAGGCAAGTGTTACAACTCTTAGTTCCCTTGGTCACCAAGTCCCACCTCAGCCATCTCATGCTGGTCTCCTGGTTCCTGCCATCTTGTGCCACTATCGCTCTAGCTACTGCAGTGCTGCTGTCTCTTGCTGTCTTCTATGTTATAGCTCTTCTCCCCCAGCCCTGCCCCCCACACCCGTGTCTCCCTTTAAGCCTAGTGGGATGGCAAAACTGACCAATGCCTTCATTAGGATTCCATACACCTTATTTGCATGGTCCCATGCCCCCAAGTGTGCCATGTGCCTTATTTACATTATTAGCAAGCTATCCTATCTCCTTGGTGGGCCACATGCACCTCATTTGCATAGTCCTATCCAGTTATTTGGTGGGAGTTACAAAGACTGGCTAGAAGGGCCATATTAAGTAATTCACTGAACCACAGCAGAATGAGCAGGAGACAGGAAACCCACCCCTGAACTTTGAAGGACTGAAAGGTTCTCAAATGTCTGAGACCCTAGACTTACTGCCCCAACAGAGACTGGAGAAACCCCAAGAGTGCGGCCCCCAGACACCCTTTTATCTCAGGAATGAAGTCACTCCTGAGGTTCATCCTTCAGCCAAAGATTAGACAGGCCCATAAAACAAAACGAGACTAAAGGGGCACAAGAGCCCAGGGACAAGGACTAGAAGAGGGGAGGGTACAGGAAAGCTGGTAATAAGGAACCCAAGGTCGAGAAGGGAGAGTGTTGACATGCCGTGGAGTTAACCAATGTCATAAAACAATATGTGTACTAACTGTTAAATGAGGAACTAGCTTGTTCTGTAAATCTTCATCTAAAATACTATTTAAAAAAAAGAGAGAGAACATTAAAAAAATAAAAGTAAAAAAATGTCTGGGACCCTGCATGGGCATTGTTTCCCTAAGGATGAGCCAAGTGGGAGACTCCAAGCCTGCAAAGACCCCCACCTCCCCAAACAGACTACAAGGACATTTTTCTCTTCAGGACCAAATTGTCAGGTGAATGATTGGTGCAATGGGTCCTTGCCTATGATCAAGCACTTCCTGCTCTGCAGGATTGGCACTGAGGGGCTGGCAAGGTCAGCAGGGTGGTCAAGCAAGCTTCTCAGACTTTATGTAAAAGACCAGAAGCGACCCTTCCTGGGAGCATTTCATCCAAGCCCCCTTCCCATGACCCCACCTGGGATCCTCTCCACAATGTTCTGCAAACTCACCTCTAAGGTTGTCAGATTTAGCAAACAAAAATACAGACTCCAATTAAATTTGAATTTCAGATAAACAATGAATACCTTTGTATATGTATAAGTAAGTATAAGTATGTCCCATGCAACATTTGGCACCCAACACCAACCCCACCTACCTTCTCTATCTGGCCAGTTTTCTGGGTGGTTTTGTGAAACATAAAGACAAGTGATGCCTTTAGAGGGAAAAGACTGGAGAGAGGACAGAACCGGATCCGCTGGGCAAGGGGGGGCTGAGCCTAGCGCTAAGCCAGGACCCTGGGTCAGAACCAGACACGAGGAGGAGCCCTGGGTCTGGAGGACACAAAGAAGCAGAGGTGTCAGGCCAGACCCATGAGGGCAGAGCTGGACTTGAAACAGAATTGGGCAGCAAACTCCTTAACTCCCACCCACTAAAGGGTGAGGAAGTGGGGGCCCTGGGAGGCTACAGGCCAAGAGCTTGGGAGCACAGTTTCCAGGTCTGAGTTCAAACCTGGACTCTGATATTTATGAGCTCTATGACCTTGGGAGCCCTAGTGGCATGGTGGTTAAGAGCTTGGCTGCTAACCAAAAGACTGGTAGTTCGAATCCACCAGCTGCTGTTTGGAAACCCTATGGGGCAGTTCTACTCTGTTCTATAGGGTTGCTATGAGACAGAATCAACTCAACAGCAACGGGTTTGGTATTTTTGCTTTGGTTATGACCTTCGGCAGGCGCTAGCTTCTCTGAGCTCTTGTTCTCCCATCTGTAAAACAGGGATAATAATATTACCCATAGGTGGTTGTGAGGGTTACAGGGGTTGTAGGGCACTCAGCACAGTGCCTGGCATACACTGAGGGCGCAATAAATGATCGGCATTATCATAAACTTACACATCATTGTTGTTAGCTGCCATCAAGTTGGTCCCTGACTCATGGTGACCTCTTGCACAATGGAATGAAATGCCGCCTGGTCCTGCGCATCCCCATGATCGACTGCAGATCGGACTGTTGGGATCCATAGGGTTTTCACTGGCTGATTTTCAGAAGCAGATCATCAGGCCTTTCTTCCTAGTCTGTCTTAGTCAGGGGACTGCAGAAACCTGTTCAGCATCATAGCAACACACAAGTCTCCAATGACAGATAGGTAGTGACTGTGCATGAGGTGCATTGGTCAGGAATCGAACCCGGGTCTCCCGAATGCAAGTGAGAATTCTGCCACTGAACCAGCAATGCCCCCTCCCCCATATAATTATATAGTAATTATAAATTACTTGGACTTTTGTCTGGTTTTCTGTTATATCCCCAGCATCTAGAACAGTGCCTGGGACATAGTAGGTGCTCAGTACTTATGTGTTAAATGACCAAATGATGGGGGAGATGGCTTAGTGTGCAGGTGTGCAGGTGTGCAGGTGTGCAGGTAGCAGGAAGGGACCAGACACCCAGCATCTCTGAGGTTGGCTCATCCCACTCCCCCCGACCCTGCCTCCCAGCATTAGCCTGATGATAAATAAATAAGACACATGGGAACTTAGAAAGCCCAAGATGAAGTGTGTAGTGTTATTTCAGCAAAGTTCTGGAAAATCAGCCTCTTTCCAATCCATGACAGGAGGTGGCAGTGGCCTCTCAGCGTCTCAGGATCCTGACTCCCGTCGAGGACTTTGTCAGGATGAACAATGTCCTGATTCCAACTACTTCCCATTCCTCCCAGGCAGATGGAGAGGAACCTGGGAAAATAAACGCAGGAAGAACTGCCAACCAATGTCTGTTTCAAGCTCTTGTCTATCCCCCCAGACCCCACGTCTGCAGGTCCTGTCCGCCTGGCCGGCTAGCACTGCCAAAGGACACAGCGCCATCACAGCCCAAGCTGAGGTCAGACTTCACGGTTATTTGGGAAAATGCACTTTCAAATTCCTGGGACTCTAATGAAGATGCCTCTCAAGCCCCAGACTCAACATGTCTAAATGGGACATCTGGACCTTTAACCACTCAAGTCTGCTTCTTCCTGAGTCCTTCCACCTCCAAAAGTGGCCCCTCCATCCTCCTGGGTCTCATGCCAGAAACCAGGGAGTTTCTCCTGGCGTCTTCTATCTCTTCTTTCTCAGCACCAGGTCCCAAATATCACCTGGCTTCTTTCACAGCCCCTGCCACCATTCCAGTCCAAGCCTTCCATCTTGGGTCTGATGATTAATAACCTCTTGGCCCCAGGCTTGTCCTCAACCTCTTCTCTGCTCATCGACCTCTCCAGGGTGGGCCTTTGCCTGACTGCCCCTCTGTCCTAGGTATGTTCTTCTCTGCTCAGCTACTTCCTGCTCAGCCTGCAGGTACCTACATAGTCACCCTTCCTCCTCGATGAACACCTGAATCTGTACCTAAATAAAAAAAAACAAAAAACTAATTCCAACTCATAGCGACCCCATGGGACAAAGTAGAACTGCCCCGTAGGGTTTCCAAGGAGTGGCTGGTGGATTCAAACTGCTGACCTTTTGGTTAGCAGTCAAGCTCTTAACCACAGCGCCACCAGGGCTCCCCATACCTAAATAGTTAAGGTAAATTGCAGACATGAGCCACTTGACTCTTGAATACTTAAGTATGTGCCTTCTAAGATCAAGGACAGTCTCCTACATGACCAAAATGCCATTTCATTCCCAGGGATTTAACTTTAATACTGGAATAGTAGATAATATACAGTCTGTTGTGGGCTGGATTGTGCCCTCCAAAATATGTTGGAGTCCTAATCCCTATACCTGTGGATGTAATCCCATCTAGGAAGAGGGTTTTCTTTGTTATTAAATTAAATATGGGGCCATATCAATGTAGGGTGTATCTTAAACCAATCACCTTTGAGATATAAAAAGAGCAGACTAGCACAGAGAAGGAAGCACAAACAGAGGGGAAGATGCACACCAAGTGGAGGTGGCCAACGAACCAAGGGATGCCAGGTCTACAGAAACTGAAAGAGATCTTCCCCTGAGGAGGTGACAGACAGAGACTTCCCCTAGAGCCAAAAAAAACCAAACAAACCAAAAACCCGCTAAACCCATTGCCGTCAAGTCGATTCCAACTCATATAGTAACCCTGTAGGACAGAGTAGAACTGCCTCATAGGGTTTCCAAGGAGCGGCTGGTGGATTCAAACTGCTGACCTTTGGGTTAGCAGCCGAGCTCTTAACCACTGCACCACCAAGGCTCCTCCCTCAGAGCCAGGGCCCTGAATTTTGACTTCCAGCCTCCTAAACTGTGAGAAAATCAATTTCTGTTCTTTAAAACCACCCGCTTGTGGTATTTCTGTTATAGCAGTACTAGGAAACTAAGACACAGTCCATAATTAAGTTCTCCTATAGTCCCTAAAACTGGCTGCTGTCCTTATTTTAATACAGGATGCAGCCAAGAATTTCATATTGTATTTGGTGCCGTCTCTTTAGTCTTTGTTAATCCCTATGGCAGCACAGGGACTTCCCCACCAAAACCCACAATCTGCTCGACTGAGCTGGTGTGTTTAGTGATAGATTTCCCTCTTGACTGAAAGCTCTTTGAGGGCAAGACTGAGCCAGGCTTGGGTTTGGTGGTATCCCCAACTCCCCAGAGTTCTTGGCATATCGGAAGCATGTAATACATATTTTTTTGAAGTTGAATTGAGGAGATGACACAAATCCTGTGTGGTCCTAACTTTCCTTTCACGATAAAATCTGTCATCCCACAGAGGGAGGTGTAGTTGAGGAAATACTTTTAACTCAAACTCTTAGTCCAAAATGTGGAAAGTGTGATCCATGAAAAGAGAAGAAGAGTTTGTCTTTGCTGGGTATCTTGTGTTTGTCTGTCTGGGATGTGATACTGTGCATTTCAGCACGAAAGGAGGAAGAAGGACATCGAGGTGAGAGCGTGGGGGAAGGGCAGGGTCAAAGCTGGGCACCTTTCTGGCTCTTTCTGAGTCAGGACCTCCCCAAGTTGTCCCTCCCTCTGCACACAGGGTCTTGAATTCCCAGGAGAGCTGGAGTGTTCTGGTTAAAACCAGGATGCAAAGCTCAGGTGCAGCAAATGCTTTCTAGATCATCAGCTTCGGGGTTGTCATTCCTGAGCCCTCTGATTGGTACAGAGAGTTGCACACTGGCTAGAATAACACGGCCCCGACAAAGTCTTTGGAGGGGCAGGAAGGCCAAATGCTCCCGCGAGACGGAGAGGTCATTCTGTGTCACCAGTATTTATTGACACAGCCATGACTGTTCCTGGGACAGCTGTGAATCAGAGGAACTGCTGGGAATAGTGTTCAAGGCCAGACTCTCACTGTCTGACCAGCCGCCTGGGCGTCCCTCCCTCACCCCTGCTCCCCGCCCAGGGCAGGAAACTTTAGCCGGCCAGGCCTGCCAGCTAGGGCAAACACGGGGCTGTGTTAGGCACCGCAGATACAGCGGGGTGAATAAAATAGGGTGCCTGCTTTCACGTAACTTACTGCCTGGTGCTGAAGACAACTTATATTCCTTCAGTGTTCAACAGATATATATTGAGTACTTTCTCTGTGCCAGACATGGATCTAAGCACTGAGCTTTGCTTATTTGTTCTGTATTTTTTGAGCACCTACTGTGTGCTAGGAAACCCTGGTGGAGTAGTGGTTAAGAGCTACGGTTGTTAACCAAAATGTCGGCCGTTCAGGTCCACCAGATACTCCTTGGAAACCGTATGGGGCAGTTCTACTCTGTCCTACAGGGTGGCTATGAGTCAGAATCGATTCGATGGCAACGAGTTTGGTGTAGTATTTTTACTGTGTGCTAGGAAGGCATTCTTCTAGATAATGGCTCCAGTTGTTTGTTCTTCATCTTTTTTTTTTTTAATTGTACTTCAGGTGAAGGCTTACAGAACAAATAGTTTCTCATGAAACAGTAGTACACACATTGTTTTATGACATTGGTTAACAACCCCACAACATGTCAACCCTCTAACTTCTCAACGTTTTTTTTGGTGAAAATACACATAGCCAAAGAAACACCATTTCAAAAATTTCTACATGCGCAGCTCAGTGACATTGACTACGCTCTTCCAATTGTGCTGCTATTCTCCCTTAAGATGAAGGCTTACAGAACAAAACAGTTCCTCATTTAATAGTTACTACACATGGTGCCCTATGACAATGGTTAACGATCTCACAACACATTGGCAATATCCTTACTCATCCTTGGGTTCCTTATCACCAGCTTCCTTGTCCCCTTCTGCCTTCTGGCCCTTGTCACTGGACTACTGTACCTCATTAGTCCCATTTGGTTTTACGGGGCTGCCCACTCCCAAGCTGAACAGTGAACCTCAGAGATAACTTCCCCACTGAGCTAAAAGTGTGTCTGGGGGCCATACTCTCGGGGTTTCTCCCGTCACCTTTAGGCCAGTAAATCTGGTCTTTTTTGTGTGTGTGTTAGAATTATGTTCTACTTCCTTCTCCAGCTCTGTCCAGAACCCTCTGTTGTGATCCTGGTCAGAGCAGTCAGTGGTGGTAGCCGGGCACCATCTAGCTGTACTGGACTCAGTCTGGTGGTGGCCTTGGTAGCTGTGGACCATTAGTCCTTTGGACTAATCTTTTCCTTGTATCCTGTTCTCTTCATTCTCCCTTGCTCCTGAAGGGATGAGACCAGTGGAGTATCTTAGATGGCCGCTCATAGGCTTTTAAGACTCCACTCACTACTCACCAAGGTAGAATGTAGAACATTGTCTTTATAAACTGTATTATGCCAATTGAGCTAGTGTTCCCCGAGACCATGGTCCCCACAGCCCTCTGTTCTTCTTTTTTTGAGCACCTATTATGTACCAGGAGTCCCTAAGTGGCAGAAAGCATTAAGCACTAAACTACTAACCAAAAGTTTGGCAGTTCAAACCCACCCAGAGACGTCTCAGAAGAAAGGCCTGGTGATCTACTTCCTAAAAATCAGCCATGGAAAACCCTATGGAGTGTCCTACTCTGACACATGTGGGGTTGCCGTGACTTGATGGTAACTGGTTTGGTTTTGGTTTTAACTATGTTCCAGGTATGGTATTTGAATGCTCACCAGGACGCTCCAAGGTAGTCAAGTCAAGCCCAGAACCTGGTCCTTCCCCTCTTTCCCTTTGGGGCCTGCCAGTGCTGCACTGGGCTGGGGGAGGGCCCTATGTTCAATAGGTCATCTCAGCAGGGGAGCAGGCCCTGGTGAAGGTAGCAACAGTGAGTGGCCCAGTTTGGTGAGTGGCGTCTGGGGTCTTAAAAGCTAGAGAGCAGCCATCTAAGATGCATCAATTGGTCCCAACCCACCTGGAGCAAGGGAGAATGAAGAACACCAAAGACACAAGGAAAATATTAGCCCAAGAGACAGAAAGGGCCACATAAACCAGAGACTCCATCAGCCTGAGACCAGAAGAACTAGAAGGTATCCGGCTACCACCAATGACAGCCCTGACAGGGAACACAACAGAGAGTCCCTGATGGAGCAGGAGAAAGGTGGGGTGCAGAACTCAAATTCTGGTAAGAAGGCCAGACTTAATGGTCTGACTGAGACTGGAGGGACCCCTGAAGACATGACCCCCAGATTCTCTGTTAGCCCAAAACTAAAACCATTCCTGAGGCTAACTCTTCAGACAAAGATTAGATGGGACTATGAGACATAAAATGATACTCGTGAAAAGTGTGCGTCTTAGTTCAAGTAGCTACATGAGACTAAATGGGCAGCTCTGGTCTGAAGGCAAGATGAGAAGGCAGAGAGGGTCAGGAGATGGTTGAATGGACTCGGGAAATCCAGAGTGGAAAGGAGGAGTGCTGTCACAGTATAGGGAGAGCAACTAGGGTCACATAACAATGTGTGTATAAATTTTTGTAGGAGAAACTAATTTGTATTGCAAACTTTCACTTAAAGCACAACTGAAAAAAAAAAAGAAGAGTGAGTGGCCCAGGCTGGCAGCTCAGCTCCAGCCCAGGGAGGGTGCCCGGGCCTGGCCACTTTCAAGCTGTGCAGCTCTCACCCACACCCAGGGCACCCCTCCCCCCCCCATTAGAGTGGACCCCGTTGCTGGGAGACGCCGTGCAAAACAATGCTGGCCGCTCTGCAAACCTGGCGTTACCTCCAACCCCTCAGCTCATGCAAGGAGCCCAATCCCCTAATTAGAACCGGCTGGCTTGGCCCGCGCCCTCCCCTGGCCCGAGCTGACTTCAGTGGCCGTAACACTTGCAAACTCTTTCCTGAGCGCTCCCTGGGGAGCCAGCCTGCAGGAGCCTCAGAAGCGAGTCACTTCCCCTGGCCGCCCGCCGGGCAGGTGCAGCTGTGGTCTTGGCCTCCCGGACAAGGACTCCAGAGCTTGGAGTTTGCCATGTGCTCGTGCCCTCCCAGGACCTGGCACAATGTGGGTGCTGGGAAGGGCCTGATGAATGAAGGAGCCCCTACTGTGTGAAGCTCCGCCACCTCCTCCCAGTACTCTCCGACCCCAGCATCTTCACCCCCTTTTGTTCAGCCAGGAGGCCCCAACCCAGCTCTGCATCCTGTGGGGCCAGCCCAGGAGCACCCGCTCTGGGAAGGAGCTTTGCTGACCCCTGGGTGGTGCACAAAATGCTTCTCTGGGCTTCCGGGACATCTGTCCAGTGCCAATGACAGTGTTGTCACTATTTTACGTGTCTGTCTGGGCTGAGTCTTGTCTATCTCCACATCTCACCCTCACCATGGAGCTTGGCACAGAGCAGGATTCAAGGATGTCTGTTGGGTGGCTGAATCGAAGTTTTAGCCATTGGAGCCAAAACCCCTCTTGGAACACCTGATTCTGGCAGGAAGGTGTCTACCCCCTCTCCTCCGGGAACCAGAGGCATCGAAGTTGAACTCCTTCTCCTAAGGGACCCCCAGAGGCTGGCGTGGACTGGGCCATTGATGTCTCTGGCCAGGTGGATGGGGCTAATTCCAGTTCGTTAGCCAACTTCTGGCCAAGCCTGGGCCGAGGTTTCCACTTGGAGAAGGTCCTCCTGGCTGGGCTGGCTGAGGACCCAACTCGGAATCTCTGACTAATCCCAGCTGTCCAACCTCAATCCCTGGGGCAAAGGGAGAAGCTGGCACAAAAGTCTCTCCCCAGGTCACCTCAGCCTGCCTGCGTGAGAGGTGGCTGGACCCAAGGTCAGGGCTTGGCACTCCTGATGTCTCTTTTGGTTCCCCTTCTGCCCCTAAAGGCAATGTCAGTTTGCAGAAAACCACTCTCCTCCCCAACCCCCACCCCCACCCCCAAACTGTGTGCAGCAGCTGCCAGTGGGCCAAGCCTGGCTGGATGCTTTCTGGGAAGATGCCTCCTCTTTTCTGAACTCTTGGGGTGCTTGTCCACACCAGGGGCAGTGGGATTCCAGGTGGAAGGCCAGAGGAGGGGGGGCTGTTAGCTGAGACAGGGACTTCAAAGGGCTCCTCCAGGCCCCCTGCCTGGACGTCCAGCAGCAGGATGGGTTGAGCTGCCAACCTGGCAGCTGGCAAAACATGATGCCGTGGCTTAAAGCACCAAACCACAAACAAGGACGCTGCTCAAAGGCAACTCACAAGTCAGGGCGAAGGTGGCATCCTTCTAGGGAATAGGGGATCAGGGTGGCCTCAGATTGCAGTCTGCATTAGCATCTCCTGGGGCAGGGGACGATAGGGACCCTGAGAATAACAGGGCCAAACTGGTCCTTAGCCACCTCTCCCAGGCACACACAAACTAGTTCCTGCTGATTAGCTACCAGTTTGTGAACATCCCAAGTTGAGCACCTATTGGACAAATTAGGCACCTAGACAGCTCTGCGTGGTGATGCTGAGGAGGAGAGAAAACCACATTTATTAAACACCAACTGTATACCTACCTGGCTTGGTACTCGATCTTGGGGATAGAATAAAGGGGAGTTTACCCTCTAGAAGTCGCAGGTGGGGGTAGCAGCCCAGGGGGGTGGGAGAGAGTGGGTGGAATGTGGATTCAGACTAGGGGTGTCCCTGGGAACAGCTGGGAACAGAGCAGCTGAGGCCCTCTGTCCTTGTGGGTGGGGCTGTCACTTCGTCCAGAGAATAAGGTCTTTGGTGGGCCAGATCCCTGGAAAGAGGGGGGAGAGGAAGTGGTGTCTGGGCCTGAAGCTGCAGCTGTATCCTCTTTCTCGCCTCTTTCCAGCTTTCCCTCACTGCAGGCTCTGGGCCCATCTCTCCTCCTGCCTCCCCTGAGATCCTTGCTGAGGCCATGAATGGCCCCCGGCCCTCCCCACACCACCTGGCTCCTGGTCTCTACGTTCTCCTGTGACTCAGGAGGGTGGAGGAACAGCCGGGAAGCCTCTCCACATCCTCTCTCATTCCCTCCCCGGCCGCTGGCCAGAATTCTTGGCCTTTCCGACGGGACCTGGATGGCCTGTGGACCCTTAGGTCCTGGTGAGCACATGGGATCTGAACCCACCTTCCGTAAGGAAAAACCTGGTGCTTTCCACTCAGGGAGCGCCTGGCTCGTCCAGGGTGTGGCTGACAGGCCTTGGCAGGGGCCGGTGCCAGCTGCGCAGCCTGCAGTGCCCTGGGGCTGTGCCCCACTGATGAGGGCCCTCACCCCTTTCAGTGAGGAGTGTTTGTAAATTTTGCCAGTTGCCGGGTCGTGGAGACCTGGACAGAGTGCTCTGGGCTCTGGAATCCGCCCAGGAGACAGCCTGCAGGGAACTAGGAGACCAGCCTCTGGCCCCCAGCCTCACAAATCCCCCCTGGAGCTGCCTGCTAAAACTTTGAAAGAAATCGCAAGGCACTGCCTAAGCCTAGTAATTTGCTATGGGAGGCCTCAGTCCCCCAAAATCCAGTTTAACAGGACTCAGGAGGCACTGGGCTTTTCTGGAGGGTAGTAGGAAGTGGCCCAAGCAGCTGGCCTCTGGGGCCCCTGCCACTGCCTGGGCACTGTCTTTGGGCAGAATTTTCCTTTCTTTCCTTTTCCTTGCATTGCTGAGACCATTCCCAGGACACATTAAGCAGGGCCCAGCCCCTTGTCAACAAACGCTATTGCCAGGGCCCAAGCAGTCCAAGTGCAAGATGCCAGGATCTCACTGAACGTGGGGTGCCAGGCCTCAGGGTGTGAGCCAGTCCGTAGATGCCAGCTCTGGGAAAGGTGAGCTGTGTCAGAGTCCACCTCTCCTCTCTTGTCCTCAATCATTTACCCTTTTTTTATTTTTTTTTTACTCTTCAAGCTTTTTGTTGGGTCTGGAATTCTGCCCCTAGAGTCTATATAAGTAGGGTTGAGAAGCACAGGAAGCCAGTAGAGTTCTCTCCTTCATTCTAGCAGGTTCTTCTTTCTGTATTCCACTTGTATTGAGATTAGTTTTCTGACGGGGGAGAGAAAGAGGCGGAGTTACAGCCCACAGCATGGAAATTACCCCGACCCTCAGCCTGTCTTATCTCTATCATGACCACTTCAGTGTTTGTCAGGGTAATTGTGAATTATTGGACTACTCCCTGAACACGTTTGGTTTGAGAGCTTCCATGAAAATCTGAGAGTGCTCCTGCATGAATGTCTTCCATCTGTCACGTGTTTGCAATGAAACAAAGTGGAGAACTGTATTTCCAGAGGCCTGAAAGTCATTAAACCTGTCTTAGTCTTTCCCTGGAGTCCCTAGGTGGCACAAACAGTTAAACGCTGGATTACTAGCTGAAAGTTGGTGGTTCGAACCCACCCAGAGGTGCTTTGGAAGACAGACTCAGTGATCTGTTTCAGAAAGTTCACAACCTTAAAAACTCTATAGAGCAGTTCTACTCTCACACATGGGGTCACCATGAGTTGGAACTGACTCGACGGCAACTAACAACAACAGTCTGTCCCTAGAACTTTGTGATCAAGAAATGCACGCCGAGCCCACTTCTCGGACAACTTGGGGGGAGCTACATGAGCTGGTGGTAACACTATTAGAGACCTGTGGGATAGTCTCTTGGGACCCTCAGAGGGACTGAAGGTCTTGGCGTTTGGTATTTGATAGAGGAGCTGGAAAGAGACTGAAGTGAACCTCTTGCAGCTCTCCTCACTTCCCTTCCCAAGTAAGCACCTACCTCAATTCTCCTAGACACCCTCCTGCAGACGGAGCCCTTCTCTTCTGATGCTTTCTTTCATGACAGTCTAGAATAGAGGGCATGAGGTAGGGGAAAGAAAGCACATGGTGGATTGCTGGAGAAATCTTGTGGATGCAGCTGTGATAGCTGATACAGAGTAAATAAGCAAAGGTGCCAACATTACCATTATTATCACCAACCCAGAAACAAGGTGCACAGCACTTCTTGTGCCCTCTGTGCCTTGTGGCTTCTGTTTCCACATCGAGAGGGAACAGAAAGGCCGCAGCTCTCCCCTTGGGCATCAGAGTTGGTGTGTGTCTTAGCTATCTAGTAGTGCTTTAACAGAAATACCGCAAGTGGATGGCTTTAACAAAGAAATTTATTCTCTCACAGTCTAGTAGGCTAAAGTTTGAATTCAGGGTGCCAACTCCTGTGGAAGTCTTTCTCTTCTCTGTTGGCTCTGGAGGAAGGTCCTTGTCATCAGTCTTCCCCTGGCCTAGGAGCTTCTTAGCACAGGAACCTCAGGTCCAAAGGGCACACTCTGCTTCCGGCACTGCTTTCTTGGTGGTGTGAGGTTCCCATGTCTCTCTGCTCGCTTCACTCTTTTATATCTCAAAAGAGATTGGTTTGAGACACAATCTAATCTTGTAGATTGAGTCCTGCCTCATTAACATAACTGCCATTAATCCCACCTCATTGACCTCATAGAGATAGGATTTACAACACATAGGAAAATCACATCAGATGACAAAATGGTGGACAATCACAAAATACTGGGAATCATGGCCTAGCCAAGTTGACAGATGTTTTTGAGGGACACAAGTCAATCCATAACAGTGTGCCGTTGTAATAATAGCTGTGCCAGGCATCTTCTCCCTGCCCCCACCCCATCTTTACTCCACCATCCCCCTGTGTAGGAATGACATAGTGGGAGCATCTGACCTCCTCTAATTTCACAAGGGGGAAGGAGAATCAAGGTCTATAGCCCAAGGCTGATTCCTAAGAGATGGAGGTCAAACATACCTCCATCCTCCAAACTTTTTTACCAAGTTTGACACCAGCCATTCCTCGCACAACACTCTCTACTTCTCTGCTGTGTTCAATAATTCATTGCGATGGCCACACAGAACTCACAGGCAATACTCACAGTTACGGAGTTTATTAGGGAAGTAACAGGTTACAATTCAGGATCAGGAAGGACTCAGGATATAGTTCTTCAATCAGGACAACCTCTTCTCAGCCCTGCCCGCAGGTAGGCATCTCTCTGGCCTTTGGCCCCTCTGCCTGGCCTCTGCCCTGCTCAGGCAAGTGTTACAAAGCTCTTTAGCTCTGCCAATATGTGCCTAGAGGCACTCCATTCCGCCAGTAAACCTCAGTCCAAAGGCTCTGAGCATTCTTGCTCAGTGGGTCGGCAAGCCTGGCTCCACTGACAAGTGCCTGGAAGCACCCTACTCTGCCAGCAAGTCTTCTGCCCAAAGGCTTTCACCTTTCTCGCTCTGTGGGCTGGGAAGCCTAGTACACTGTTTCCTGCTGGTTTCCTGGTTCTGCCACCTCTGCTGCTGCCGTTCCTCTGCTGCTGCTGCTTCTAGCCATCTCCGGTGTTACAGCTCTCCCTCTCTCTGTCTCCTGGATCTAGGAGGGTCTCAGCACATGAATCCTTTGTCCAAAAGACACACTCCACTCCCATCTCTTCCTCTTGGTGGTAGTCTGGTCCCCCTCTGTTCTGGGATTGCCTCTGTTTTAAGCCTAGCAGGATGGCAAAACTGACCAATCCCCTCATAGGATTCTATACACCTTAATTACATGGTCCCACCCCCCATGTGTTCCATGCACCTTATTTGTATCATTAGCAAGCTGTCCAATCCCCTTGGTTGGCCACAAGCACCTCACTTGCATAGTCCCACTCAGTCATTTGGTGGGAGTTGGGCAAATGTTGCAAAAGACTTCTTTAAAGTGTTGAAAAACAAAGATGTTACTTTGAGGACTAAGGTGAGCCTGACCCAAGCCATGATATTTTTAATCACCTTGTATGCATGTGAAAATTGGACAATGAATAAGGAAGACCAAAGAAGAACTGATGCATTTGAATTATGGTGTTGGTAAAGAATACTGAATTTACCAGGGACTGCCAGAAGAATGAACAAATCTGTCTTGGAAGAAGTACAGCCGGAATGCTCTTTAGAAGTGAGGATGGCAGGACTTTGTCTCACATACTTTGGACATGTTATCAGGAGGGACCAGTCCCTGGACAGGGACATCATGCTTGGTAAAGTAGAGTGTCACCAAAAAAAGGAAGACTATATGTATATATATATTATATATATATATGTATATATAGTAGTTTAAGTGAAAGTTTACTATTCAAGTTAGTGTCTCATACAATATACATATACTGTTATGTAACCCTAATTGCTTTCCCTATACTGTGACAGCACACTCCTCCTTTCTACTCCTGATTTCCCGTGTCCATTCAACCAGCTCCTGACCAAGAGGAAGACTCTTAACGAGAAGGATTGACACAGTGGCTACAACAGTGGGCTAAAACACAGCAATGATTGTGAGGATGGCACAGGACGAGCAGTGTTTCATTCTGTTATTCTTCAGTCTTTCTTTTTCATTGTCCAGCTTTCTCATACATATGAGGCAATTGAAAATACCACGGCTTGGGTCAGATGCACTTTAGTCTTCAAGGTGACCTCTTTGCTTTTTAATACTTTAAAGAGGGCTTTTGCAGCAGATTTGCCCTATGCAATAGATCATTTGATTTCTTGACTGCTGCTTCCATGGGCATTGATTGTGGATCCAAGTAAAATGAAATTCTTGACAACTTCAATATTTTCTCCATTTCTTATGATGTTGCTCACTGGTCTCGTTTCAAGGATTTTTGTTTTCTTTATGTTGACGTGTAATCCATAGTGAAGGCTGTATAGTCTTTAATCTTCATCAGTAAGTGCTTCAAGTCCTCTTCACTTTCAGCAAGCAAGGTTGTGTCATCTGCATATCACAGGTTGTTAATGAGTCTTCCTCCAATCCTGCTACCACGTTCTTCTTCAAATAGTCCAGCTTCCTTCTAGGTCTATGGATGTTATCCTATCACTGTTGTTGTTGCGATACAATGGATCCCTTTTGCGTAGCCTTTCTAGCCATGGTCTTGTAACTCCCACCCAAGTGATCGAGTGGGACTGTGCAAATAAGTCAACTGTGGCCCACCAAGGGGACTGATCAGTTTCGTCTTAAAAGAGAGCCAATCCCAGAGCAGAGAGAAGATCCCACCACCACCAAGGAAGAACAGACAGGATTGGAGATCGTTTCCTTTGGATCTGGGATCCCTGTGCTGAGAAGATCCTGGAACCAGGAAACCAAGAGAGAGAGTGAGCTGTAATCCTGAAGATGACTAGATTCGGTGTCAGGAGAGACCAGCAGGAGACCACACAGTGGGCTTCCTGGCCCACCAAGCGAGAAAGCTGAGTGCCTGGGGTGCCTCTGGGGACTTATTGGCAGGGGCTAAAAGAGCTTTGTAACACTTGCCCAAGCAGGGCAGAGGCCTAGGGCCAGAGACAGGAGTGCCTGTGAGCACAGTTGAGAAGAGGCTGTCCTGATGGAAGAACTGTATCCTGGGTGTTCCTGTGCCTGAATTGTAACCTGTTACTTCCCTAATAAACCCCATAATCGTGAGTATTGTCTGTGAGTTCTCTGTGGCAATTCACAATGAATTATCAAACCAAGCAGAGAAGTAGAGAGTGCCATGGGAGGGACTGTTGCCGTCAGAATTGGTAAAGGCAGTGGAAAGACGAGGCATGTCTGATCTCTGCTTCATAGGAATCAGCCTTGGGCTGTTGATCTTGATTCTCCTTCTCCCTTGTGAAGTTAGAGGAGGTCAGACGCAATCCCCATGCCATTTTTACAGTTGTACTTCAGGATAGGTCTTGAAATGTTCTTTTTGACAATGAAAGCAGTGCCATTCCTCTTCAATGTATCATTCCCAGCATAGTAGCCATATGATTTTCTGATTCATTATGGTCAATAGCAGTCCATTTCAGCTCACTGTGCCTAGGATATTGATGTTCAAGCATTCCATTTCATTTTTGACAACTTCCAACTTCCCTTGGTTCATACTTTGTACATTCCACATTCCAATTACTAATAGATGTTTGGAGCTGTTTCTTCTCATTTTGAGTCATGCCACACCAGCAAATGAAGGTCCCAAAAGCTTTACTCCATCCATGTCATTAAAGTTGACTCTACTTGGAGGAGGCAGCTCTTCCTCAGTCATATTTTGAGTGCCTTCCTACCTGAGGGGCTCACCTTTCAGCACTGTGTCAGATAATGTTCCACTGCTATTCAGAAAGTTTTCACCGGTCAATTTTTTTTTGGAAGTAGATTGCCAGCTCCTTCCTCCTAGTCTGTCATAGTCTGGAAGCTCTGCTGAAACCTGGCCTCCATGGGTGACCCAACATAAAAAGCAACTATGCACGTGAACCTTGCCGAGGGGAATACATAGGGATCAAATCAACTACATCTGTGGAAAGAGATGATGGAGAAGCTCAATATCATCAGTCAGAATAAGGCCAGGAGCCAACTGAAGAACATACTATCAATTGCTCATATGCAAGTTCAAGTTGAAGATGAAGAGAATTAGAGGAAGTCCACAAGAGCCAAAGTATGACCTTGAGTATATTCCACCTGAATTTAGAGACCAACTCAGGAATGGATTTGACTCATTGTACACTAATGACCAAAGAATAAACCAGTTGTGGTATGACATCAAGGACATCGTACATGAAGAAAGCAAAAGGTCATTATAAAGACAGGAAAGAAAGAAAAGGCCAAAATAGATGTCAGAAGAGACTCTGAAACTTGCTCTTGACCGTGGAATAGATAAAGCTAATGGAAGAAATGATGAAGAGCTGAATAGAAGATTTCAAAGTGTAGCTCGAGAAGGCAAAGTAAAGTACTATAATGAAATGTGCAAAGACCTGGAGTTAGAAAACCAAAAGGGAAGAACATGCTTGGCATTTCTCAAGCTGAAAGAACTGAAGAAAAATTCAACCCTAGAGTTGCAATTCGGAAGGATTCTATGGGCAAAATATTGAACGACGTAGGAAGCATCAAAAGAAGATGGAAGGAATACACAGCATCACTGTACCAAAAAAGAATGAGTAGACATTCAATCATTTAAGGAGGTAGCATATGATCAAGAACCAATGCTAATGAAGGAAGAAGTCGAAGCTCCACTGTGCTCATGCGGAAACTGAAAGTAGACCAACAGGCAGTCGTTCGAACAGAACAAGGGGATATTGTGTGGTTTAAAATCAGGAAAGGTGTGTGTCACGGTTGTATCCTTTCACCATACTTATTCAGTCTGTATGCTGAGTGTTATGGATTGGATTGTGTCCCCCAAAAATGTGTGTTGACTTGGCTAGGCCATGATTCCCAGTATTGTGTGGTTGCCTACCATTTTGTGATCTGATGTGATTATCCCATGTGTTGTAAATCTTAACCTCTAGAATGTTAGTGATGCAGGATTAGAGGCAGTTATGTTCATGAGACAGGACTCAGGCCACAGGATTAGGTTGTATTTTGAGTCATTCTCTTTTTGAGATATAAAAGAGAGAAGCGAGCAGAGAGGAGAGGGACCTCATTACCACTTAGCAAGAAAAGCCAGGAGTGAAGTGTGTCCTTTGGACCCAGGATCCCTGTGCTGAGAAGCTCCTAGGCCAGGGGAACATGGATGACATGGACATTCCCCCAGAACCGACAGAGAGAGAAAGACTTCTCTGGGAGCTGGCGCCCAGAATTTGGACTTCTAGCCTTCTAAACTGTGACAGAATAAACTTTTGTTTGTTAAAGCCATCTGCTTGTGGTAGTTCTGTTATAGCGACACTAGATAACTAAGACATTGAGCAAATAATCTGAGAAGCTGGACTATATGAAGAGGAATTCGGCATCAGGATTGGAGGAAGACTCATTAACAACCTGTGATATGCAGGTGACACAACCTTGCTTGCAGAAAACGAAGAGGACTTGAAGCACTTACTGATGAAGATCAAAAACTACAGACTTCGGTATAGATTATACCTCAACATAAAGAAAACAGAAGTCCTCACAACTGGACCAATAAGCAACATCATAATAAACGGAGAAAATATTGAAGTTGTCAAGGATATCATTTTACTAGATGTCATGGATTGAATTGTGTCTCCCAAAAATATCTATCAGCTTGGCTAGGTCATGATTCCCAGTATTGTATGATTGTCTACCATCTTGTCATCTGATGTGATTTCCCTATGTGTTGTAAATCTTAATCTCTGCCTAGGGTTAATGAGGCAAGATTAGTTTATGTTAAAGAGGATTAGGGTTGGATTGTAATACCCTTACTAAGGTCACATATCCGATCCAATGTAAAGGGTGTTTCCCTGGGGTGTGGCCTCCACCACCTTTTATCTTACAAGAGATAAAAGGAAAGGGGAGTGAGCAGAGAGTGAGGGACCTCATACCACCGAGAAAGTAGTGCTGGGAGCAGAGTGCGTCCTTTGGACCCAAGGTTCCTGCACAGAGAAGCTCCTAGACAAACAGAAGATTGATGACAAGGACCTTCCTCCAGGGCCGACAGACAGAGAAAGCCTTCCCCTGGAGCTGATGCCCTGAATTTGGACTTGTAACCTACTGGACTGTGAGAAAATAAATTTCTCTTTGTTAAAGCCCTCCACTTGTGGTATCTCTGTTACAGCAGCACTAGATAAATAAGACTATGACTAAGACACTTGGATTCACAATCAACGCCCATGGAAGCAGCAGTCAAAAAATCAAATAATGCATTGCATTGGGTAAATCTGCGCAAAAGACCACTTTAAAGTTGTTAAAAAGCAAAGATGTCATTTTGAAGCCTAAGGACACACAACTTTCCTAATTTTAAACCCTGCAGTATCCCCTTGTTCTGTTCAAATGATTGCCTCTTGGTCTATGTACATGTTTAGCATGAGCACAAGCCATGGCATTTTCAATTGCCTCATATATGAAAGCTGGACAATGAATAATGAAGACTAAAAAAGAACTGATGTATTTGAATAATGGCGTTGATGAAGAATATGAATAAACCATGGACTGCCAGAAGAACGAACACATGTGTCTTGGGAGAAGTACAGCCAGAATTCTCCTTAGAAACGAGGCTGGCTAGACTTCGCCTCACTTACTTTGGGCATGTTATCAGGAGGGACCAGTCCCTGGAGAAGGACATCATGCTTGGTAAAGTAGAGGGTCAGCGAAAAAGAAGAAGACTCTCAACAAGAGGGATTGACACAATGGCTGCAACGATGGGCTCAAACATAGCAACGATTGTAAGGATGGCACAGGACCAGGCAGTGTTACGTTCTATTGTACATGTGGTCGCTATGAGTCAGAACCGACCTGATGATACCTAACAGCAACACAACATGATACTGAACAGGATTCAGTGGAGCATTTAGATTAAGATGGACTAGGAAGAAAGGTTTGGGGATATACTTCTGAAAACTAGCCAATGAAAACCATATGGATTACAAGGGCACAAGCCATAGCTGACCATGGGGATGGTGCAGGATCAGAAAGTGTTTCATTTCTTTGTGTACCGGATCGCCATAAGCAGGGGTGGACTTGATGGCAGCTAACAACAGGAAACTAATGTACCCATCTACCACATTCTAGGTATGTGACTTTGGACCAACTCTTTCGCCTTCTGGGCCTCGGTTCCCTCTGCTGTAAATAGTGACAAAATTCTCCCCTTTGTTGAGGATTGAATGGAAATTAAGAGGTTAGAACGTTGCCTGGCTTCAGTAGGCATTCAATAAATGCTGTGTCTGAATCTAAAATCCAGCCTCTGACTCTGTGCCTCAAGCCATGGCAGTGGGGCCACCACTGACATTTCTACAATTAGGTTCTGTCGTTTCATGTCCCCTCTCTGTTTCCTTCCTGTTTCACTTGTGCTCAACTGGGCCTGAGGCCCCAAAAGGAGGGCCTCTGGTCCTACATGGCACTAGTAGCCCTCAGCATCCTCATAAATGCTTGTAGAGAGGCTGCTGTGTGAACTAAACTCTGGAGGGGCAGGGAGGGCTCTGATTTCTCTGGGTTGTTCATTGAATAAACATGTCTTGTGCCAACAAAGTGCCAGGCAGTGTGAGACAACAGGGGGAGGTGGAGGGGACAGGGCACGGCCTGAAGTCAGAGCAGGCTCTGTCTGAAGCCTTCCTCTGCCTCCTCCAGCTGTGTGTCACCCTTCGGGCAAGCCTTCCCTCTCTGTGCCTCAGTTTCTTCCTTTGTGAATCAAAGACAGAAGTCTAACTTCCTGGAAGCACTGTGAGCACTAAACGAAATGGAATGTTCCAGAGCTTTGCATGGGACCTAGTGCACAGAAGCAGTCACTAACTCATGGCCTTTGTAGCTGGTTTACTGTACAGCCCAAAGTGGTTTTAGTTCTCTCCGATCACTATTGCCCTCCCTGCAACTGTGCTACATCAAACCGCTCTTTTCTTGACCCTCAACTCATAGATTTTCGATCACTTTCAATCTTAAAGGAAACCCTGGTAATATAGTGGTTAAGGGCTACGTCTGCTAACTGAAAGGTCGGCGGTTCGAATCCACCGGAAACTCCTTGAAAACCCTATGGGGCAGTTCCACCCTGTCCTATAGGGTTGCTATGAGTCGGAATCCACTTGATGGCAATAGGTTTTTTTTTTTTTTTTTTTTTTCCGATTTTAAAAAGTATAGGCCTGGGCATTGTAATTTTCTGATATCTTAAATTCTTCCATTCTGCTTCTGTTTCAGCTCCTCCTGAGTGTTGAGTGGGACTGTCCCTGGGTGGTGTAAAATTCGATCTTCTTCCGTAAAGATTACAGCCAAGAAAACCCCATGGAACGGATCTACTCTCTAACACAAGGGGTCGCCATGAATTGGAACGTACTCCAAGGCAACAGGTTTGCATTTTTTTGGTTTTTTGAGTTTTGGGTGGGGAATGGATGACAAGACAAGAGCCCTGCCCCGGTCCTTGCTGCCCCCTCTCTCTGTCGCCCTCTGGGTGGGCCATCGTGACAGCTGTCTTTCTCTTCCACTCCTATTCCTGGTGATGTGTCCACTTCCCCTGCTGCTGCACCCTTGCCCGGAGACCTCCCTCTGGATGCAGAACCAGAATGGTGGCCTGTCACCTCCTACAGCATTTTTTTGCCACAAGAGATGCTCCGGGAGACGCTCCCACCCTTGACTTGCCAAGCAGTGGGTGTGCAGCTTACCCCACGGCTGCCCCATTTCTGCCCCACCCACCCACCCTTTCCTAATTCTCTTCCCCTCCTGCTTACATGGCATCAACAAGTTGGATGTGTGAGCAAATGTCCAACTAGGGGTGAGGAACAAGTCTCCCTTCTCACTGGTGCCCCTTCCTTGTCCTATAACTCATTCAGGCCTCCCCCACAATTTTCTCCAATTCCCTTCCTTGCAGCCTGGAACAGGGAGATGACTGTGGATGGGCAGTGGAGTAGAGCCAGTTCAGCCCATCTTAGTAAGTCCTGAGGGAACACCTGGCCCCGGGGGTCGGGATCTCTCTGTGTCACTGGTTGTCGTTAGTTGCTGCCAAGTCGGCTCTGACTCATGGTGACCCCACGTACAACAGAACAAAACCTTGCCTGGTCCTGCACCATCTTCATGATGGTTGGCGAGTTCAAGTCCATTGCTGCGGCTACTCTGTATTTTGAGTACTTTCTAATCTAGGAGGCTCATCTTCCAGCACTGTACAGGACAATATTCTTTTTTTTTTTAGTATATATATTGTGCTTTAGATGAAGGTTTACAGAGCAAATTAGTTTTTCATTAAACAATTAATACACATATTGTTTTGTGACATTGGTTGCCAATGCCACGATGTGTCAACACTTTCCTCTTCTCGATCTCGGGTTTCCCATTTCCATTCGTCCAGCTTTCCTGTCCCCTCCTGCCTTCTCATTCTACCCGTGGTCTGGTGTGCCCATTTAGTTTCATATACATGGTTGAGCTACGTGTATTATTGTTTGCTTTATGGGCCTGTCTAATCTTTGGCTGAAGGGTGAACCTCAAGACTGACTTCAGTGCTGAGTTAGAAGGGTGTTTGGGGTCCATACTCTCAGGGTTTCTCCAGCTTCTGTCAGACCAGTAAGTCTAGTCTTTTTTTGTGTTAGAATTCTGTTCTACGTTTTTCTCCAGCTCTGTCGGGGACCCTCTATTGTGATCCCTGTCAGAGCAGTCTGTGGTGGTAGCAGGGCACCATCTAGTTGTGCTGGACTCAGTCTGGTGAAGGCTGTGGTAGCTGTGGTCCATTAGTTGTATAGGACAGTATTCTGTTGTGATCCGTGGAGTTTTCATGGAATAATTTTTGGAAGTAGATGTGAGGCCTTTCTTCCTAGTCTGTCTTAGTCTGGAAGCTCTACTGAAACCTGTCCACCATGGGTGACCCTGCTGGGATTTGAAATACTGATGACCTAGCTTTCAGCATCACAGCAACATGCAAGCCACCACAGTATGACAAACTGACAGACGAGGTGGGGTGTATCACCGGAGGTGGGTGTAAATTTAGGGGCAACAGGAAGTGTCCCATTTGGTTTCCTCTGATGACATTGCTGTTACTATTGAATGCTTGGGACATAAGACATTTCTTCTTGTTTTGTGCACGCTGTCGGTGTGAGGGGTGCGAGAAGGGGGAGGAGAGGAAGAACATTGTGTGAAGCCTCTTTCATAAGGCCTTTAGATGGTCCCGTGGAGGCCTGCTTAGAGCTAGAGGGGTAGCTGGGGAGGCCCCTTCCCACCGCTGATGTACTTGGCATAATTTTGGGAATGCCTCATGTAATATTCTGGCCTAAAGGTGACATTTAGATATCAAATAAGTCAACAGAGACCCCAGCAGGAAAGGCCTCTGGGTCCTCCCTGGCTGGGTCTCTAGGAGCAGGCTATGGGCCCAGGTGCACCATGGGATACAGGCCATGGCGCTGACCCAGGTCCTCCTGTCTCACCCATTGCCCCCAGTTTTCTCTGGCTTGGTGCCCCAGGGACCTGATCTGTGCAGACGGAGGGGCGGGGTTTGGCGATCCACAGGGAAGTGAGTCAATGTGGATGTGCTGAGCCCCACCGTGGGAAGCCTCCTGCTCCAGGGTGGGCCAAGGCACTGGATTAGAAGCCTGAAGGACTAAGATTTAAGCCCAAGGTCACCAGTAACAGAAACAGGAGCTCCATTTTGTCTCCAGGGCGGGTGCTGTATGCCAGTAAGTGCACTGGGCTCTTAAGTACATATTCATGCCGAATCCTGCCAGTGGCCCTATTGGCTGAGCTCCATCTCAAAGCATCACCTCTTGGTGTGACTCTCCTTTTTCTGCCCACCTACTGGCCCCCAGAGCACCCCCATCCCACACCAGAGCCAAAGATGAAGGCTCTGTTGGCCCAGGGAGGAGCAGGTTTCCTGTTCCAGAGACTAGATCCGACTTCCGACTGGCTGCCCTGCACAGGTGTTTGGATTGTGTACTGCAAAAGGGTGTCTCATCTAAGACGGCACACTCTTCCGTGTAGACAGAAACTAATCTAGATAAGAGTGTGTGGTAAAGCGTGGAGACGGGCCTATGGCCACAGCTGATGCAGCCAGGCCAGCTTCCTTGACGAGATGCCCTCACAGGTCTGGACATACTCCTGGCACTCCTACCCACCACGTGTGCTGCTGTGCCATGCCTATTGAGCTCTGGGGACACCTGAGGTCCTCTGCCTGCCTGCCTGCAGCTCTCAGAAGCCTGATCCCCACTCTCACCCAGCTCCTGCAAGGCCAGGCCTGAGTCAGTGTCCAAGGAACAAGCAGAGAACAAATAAAGGACAAAGGAAGACGGGGCAAGGAGCCGAGGGGCTGAAAGTCCTGACCACGGGCCTGAATGGCTTGGGTCGAACAGAGCTCTGGACCCTGGCAGACTTTGGGGTCAGTGCCGGGCGGTGGGGAAAACCCCTTTTCTCACCCCAAGTGGCTCTGGTGCTGGATCCTGCAGGCTTTCCCAGCCCAGGCCCAGGCCTGGATCTGGGGAGCAGTGGTGGAGCACTAACTTTGGAGTCTAAGGTTAAAGCTCCAGTGGGCCTCTCCAGTCAAGTGTAATTCCTTGCCTCCAGCAGGCAGTGTGGGTACTGCCCTCCTCCCCCTGGGCACAGGCTGGGGGCAGAGCCAGGCACGCTCTGAGGCCGCCAGCCCACAGGGAGTCTGCCCCCACCCCCCTGGGCTCTGGAGAGAGACTGGAACACAAAGCTATTTTTATTTATGATAGTGTCAGTGAGCCTGCCTCCGTCTAGACGGCTGGTATTATCATCTGAGGCCATCCTGGAATGTGCAGCCCCATTTATTTAGAACAGAGGACAGTGTGCAGATTAAACAGCTCGTAAAAATAAGCTGGGAACCGGCGCTGGGCCGGGCTGACCAAGGTAACCTCGGCTAGGTCAATTGTCCTCATTTGTTTTGGACACAGGGGTATTTTCAGAGAAAACAAGGAGTGCTGTGGCCCCAGGGAAGCCAGCCTAGCCCTCCTGTGCCCCCTTGGCAGAGAAGCACATGGAGAAAGGCGGGCACACAGAGTCTCTGCCTCACTAGTGGAGTGTCAGGAAAGGACACAGCAGACACCGCTTGGCCCGGGACAGGCTTTCCGGAACGCCTGGGACTCGACCACCCTTGGTGGCTAGTGAGCAGCCACAGTGGACCCAGCAACCCTCTTCCAGGGCTCCTGCCCTGCTGAGTACCCCAGGATCCAAGCTTCAAGGGGGAGCCAGGCACGGTGACTGATCAAGGAGACATGCTCTGGTCACACACGTACCACCTAAATCATTCATTCATTCATTCATGTGCTCATTCAACCCACAAGTGTGTACTGAGCCAGGCAGAGACTCAGGCCTCAAGGGGCTTCCAGACAGACATCTTGGTAGACAGACGTGAAAATACAGATTCTTCCAGCATGAAATGCTAGAGATGGCCAAATTTTCTGATCTTATCACTGCCTCAGTTAAATCTCCCAAGGGCTCCTTTATGCCTGTGATGGAAAGTCGGGGCTCCCCAGGTGGGCGCTTCAGGCCTCCCCAGCCTGGCCTAGCCTCATCTCTTGCCAGGCCCAGCCTCGCCCACTTGACTGCTTGTCCAGCCCAGTGTTGGACCCACCCTTCCCCACCCCTTTACACTGCTCCCTCTGCTCTGGGTGCCTTTCCCCAGGCTCCACCAGGCACACCCCACTCCAATCTCCCCACCTGTTGAAGCCTTGACAACTCCCATTCCAGGCAGGGTTCCTCGCAGCCACCTTGGCAGGCTGCAAAGACTTGTCCCCCTGAAGTCCTGAAAGGCAGGCCTGGGAGGCTGCGCAGTGTGTCGGTAAACGTGCGGCCTGGCGCCTAAGCCTGCCGCTCGTGTCTGTTGGGTCCAGGACAATGCACCTAGCTGCCTGAGCCTCATTGTCCTCATCTGTAAAATGGGCATGCGCTCAGACCCTCTGTGCCTCAGGGGCCCTGACACCAGGCATGGAAGGTAAGGCCTACGAGCACAGGAGCCCTTTCCCAGGACACTCCTGGCCAGCTGCCTGCAGTGCTGAGCAGACTCAAGCAGTCCCCCACAAGAAACAAGACACCACAAGGGCGGGACCAGAAGCCACAACAGAGAGGTCCAGACTCTTCTCACGAGATGGTCAGATGGTTGGTCGCCAGAGGCTGAGAAAACACTGAGAACACAGACAGATGGTGATACCCATGACTGGAGCGCTCAGCAAGAATCCAGAGCCAGAGCCTGGTCGAGGGGCTTCCAGAGTGGAAAGACCTCTGTGCTTAAGCATAATAAATGACCCCGGATTCCTGAAGGTGTAGGTTTAAGCCTGCTTCAAGAGACTGCTTGTGGAGGCCGAGAGGCTGTGGGCTTAGACAGCACATTGACTTCTTATCACTGTGGTTCAGTGGTAGAATTCTTGCCTTCCATGCGAGAGACCCAGGTTTGATTCCTGGCTAATGTACCTCACGCGCAGCCACCATCCATCAGTGGAGGCCCCCGTATTGATATGTAGCTGAACGGCCTTCAGCAGAGCTTCCAGACTAAGACGGACTAGGAAGAAAGGCTTGTTGATCTACTTCAGAAAATCAGATAATGAAAACCCTATGGATTACAACAGTCTGATCTGCAACCCATCATGGGGATGGCGCAGGACTGGGCAGCATTTCATTCTGTTGTGCACGGGGTCACCATGAGTTGAAGCTGACTCTACAGCAGTTAACACCAACAATCCACCCAACACTTACAGGGCACTCACCACGTGCTAGACACTGTTCTGGCACCTTACAAAAAGCCATCCACTCATCCTGACACCACCCGCAAACAGGTTCACTTTCCTCTGCTGGAAAACTCCTAGGTATCCCGCAAAACCCTGTGTGGCATCCTTTCCCTGATGGCCCCATCTGCCCCATTGGTTGGTCTCCATCCTGCCCACTGAGCTCTTTGTTCTGGAGCCTGGTTTTCTGAATCTGAATCCCCCCGAGCCCAGAATGTGTCTGGCACAGACCAGGGACTCAAGGAGTGTGCAGCGGCACCCCTTCTCCTCGCCTTCATGCAGCCTCCCGACTCAGGTGCTTGGCCCTTGCAGGAAATGCTGCTCGGTTTCCCCCAAAGGTGATGGGGATGTTCTTAAGGGTCTGTCCTCTAAGGGAGTCTGGCTGTATTGCTCCTTAGGGGACACACCTCTCCCAGCTCATCCTTCGAGGGCCCGGCTTCTAGGGACAGCTGTAGAAGCCCCGGAGGAGAAGCTGCAGGACCAAAGCAGATGGCTCTCTGGGAGGTTTGGGCATTGCTAAGATGCTTACTTTCCCACTTTCCCATAAATAAATACAATAATAAGGCCTTGGGCATGTGTGGGCTTCACAATTTTTCAAAGACTGCCCCCCACCCAGCCCCATGTGATCTTTGCAATGCCCTGAGGTTGGCTGGGAGATGTCATTATTCTTACTTTACAGAGGAGGAAACTGAGGCTCCCCAAGGTGAGGACGTGTCCAGAGTCACAGGACTGGTGACTGTGTTCTGAGTCCAAAGTCCTGCCCTCCTGACCTCTTGCCTGGGTCTGGGCACTTCTGCCAGCTACTGTGGGCTTACCCCTTCAGTGAGCTCTTGGGAGAGGGTGTCCTGCTCCTAGTCATCCTCTTTCTAACTCTCTGAGGGAGGAAGGGAAAAAGAGCTGGGGCTGCAGTTGGGTGCTGCAGAGAAGTTGAGTTCCTTAGGGCTGCCAGAAAATGCAGAGCCGGAGGGGTCATCCCTCCACCCCAGGGAGACAAGGTCCCCAGGCTCCCCAGGGCCTGGCATGTGTGTCCCCAGACATGGCCCCAGCCCTCCTGGATGACCCCAGTCCCACAGCCAGCAGACCCTGCGCCTCCTCACGTGGCCCTCAGAGGCGTCCTCCCGGGAGGGAGGGCCAAACTCCAGTGCAAGAGAAGGATGTTTTCCTTTCCAGTGGACAAAACATTTCTGGCTCTTTTGGGAGGGGACTGAACACTCTGTCCACTCTGGCGGACTCTGGCGGGTTCGGGATTCCTGGACGGACAAGTGTGCTTTCACATGCAACAAGATGAATTACACAACCTCCCTCTGGGCTCCTCACCCGCCCCACCCTGCCCCCGCCCTCTTCCCTTGTCACCCGCTCGGATCCAGAGTGAACTTTCTGAGAAGCCATTCCAAGTGGCCTCAGGAAGTCAGCACTTGAGTTGTGTGCTTCTCGCCACGGTGGCCTCCGTTTCAGGCCTTCTCAGGATGGGAGGGACTGAGAGACACCCCCCACCCCAAGCCTGTGAACCCCACAGTCTCACGTAGGGAAATCCCGGCTGCCTGATACGGTGGCCTTGATCCAAAAGTTGGTCCTACTGGTGCTCCCTGGGACTTGTCTGGTTCACTAGGTTTTCAGAGGCTCGAGAACCTTCCAGAGCCTCTGGTCCACATGGCCTTCCATGCAGCATTTAAGAAGGCTGGCATCCGATAGCCAAGGGGAAACGCATTTGCCTAGGAGGTGGAAGAAGAGGAAAGAAAGAGAGCAGGGATCGGCTGTCCTCTGTCCTGACCTCCTGGCCACTCCCACATGCTTGGGGACAGCCCTGTCATGGAAGACCTGCTCCCAGGGATTCCTCGTTGCAAAGTTGTTTTAGATGAAGTAGGTCCAGCAGTGAGCTCAGGCAGAACATTCCATAAGCTTAGGGTGCCTGGAAGACCCCTTGAATTCAGGGCCACATTGCCACCCCCGGGAAGGTGGGGTGTCTGACAGCTGGCTCCCACACTAGCTCCCCTCCAGGCAGCACAGACTCGCCAACCAGGAGGGTGAGGCGAGGTCGCTGAGCAGAGGCTGTGGTCTTGCGCCAGGGCCCTGAACCCGCTGGGGAGAGCTGAGCTCCGGCGGGAGGCAGGCTGCTAACCAGTAAGCAAGTTGTAAAAACCCAACTCAGACACAACATCTGGCAGCTGCTTCAAATAGTTCTGTGTCTGAGGTTGGAGCTGCTCACAGCCCTGCAGTGAATCAAACGGAGTCAGCGAGGAGCCCTGAGCCGGCCGCAGGCCCCTCGTCCAGCCGCGCCTCCCCGCCTCCCTGCTCTTTAAATAGCCAGGCTCACATTCCATCTCCTTGTACGATCAGTTCAGCGCAGGCCTGGCTGCAGAAGCTGCAAGCATTCGAGCCTCTGTCCCTACGTTTCAAAGAAAGACCAGGAGACGGGCTGTTGTGGATTGAACTGTGTGCCCCCAAAATATGTGTTGCAAATCTTGACCCCATGCCTATGAATAAAGGAGCCCTGGTGGTGCAATGGTTAAGCACTCGGGTGCCAACTGAAGAGTCAGTGGTTTGGCCCCAGTTGTTTCTCAGGAGAAAGACTTGGCCATCTGCTCACGTAAAGATTTGTTGTTGTTGTTGTTAGGTGCCATGGAGTTGGTTCTGACTCACAGCGACCCTGTGAACAACAGAACGAAGCACTACCCTGTCCTGCACCATCCTCACGATCATTGCTATGTTTGAGCCAATTGTTGCAGCCACTGTCAATCCATCTCGTTGAGGGTCTTCCTCTTTCGATCACCCTTGACTTTACCAAGCATGATGTCCTCCTCCAGGGAGTGGTCCCTCCTGATAAAATGTCCAAAGCAAGTGAGATGAAGTCGCTTCCAAGGAGCACTCTGGCTATACTTGTTCCAAGACAGACTTGCTCGTTCCTCTGGCAGTCCATGGTATATTCAATATTCTTCACCAACACCATAATTCAAAGGCATCAATTCTTCCTCAGTCTTCCTTATTCATTGTCCAGCTTTTACACGCATATGAAGCGATTGAAAATACCATGGCTTGGGTCAGGCACACCTTAGTCCTTAAAGATTACAGCCTTGGAAACCCTGTGGGGCAGTTCTACTCTGTTACATGGGATCACTTTGAGTCAAAATCACAGACACAACAACCACAGGTCTGGCAGTGCCCAAGGTCAAATAGGCACCAATTGTAGAGGGCTGTTGATGGGATTACGTACGGTAATGCATGTACATCATTGCATAAAGCCTCATGGTCATCCTAAGAGTGAGTGCTATTAGGAACCCTGTTCTGAAGATACACGTAGTGGGACAAAAAGATATGTCCACATCCTAAACCCCATTCCTGTGAATGTGACCTTGTTTGGAAACAGAGCTTTTGTAGATGTTATTTAGATTTTCCAGGTGAACCCTAAATCCAACAACAAGTGTCCTTATAAGAGAGAGAAGAGGAGAAGTCCATGGGAAGATGGAGGCAGAGATTGGAGTGATGCAACCCCAAGACCAAGAATGTATGGAGCCACCAGAAATTGGAAGAAGCAAGGAAGGATTGATCCCTAGAGCCTTCGAAGGGAGCGTGGGTCTGTTCACACCTTGATTTTGTACTTCTGGCCTCTAGGCTGTGAGAGAATAAAATTCGTTTGTTTTAAGCCATCCAGTCTGTGGTGCTTTGTTATGGCAGCCACAGGAAGCTAATAAAGTATGGGAACTGAGGATCAGAGAGGCTGATCAAAGCCACACAGCTCTCAACTTCTCTGCTATCTGCCTCCCTGGTTCTGAGCCTGGTGTTTAGGAAACTGGCTATTGTTTCCATCCTGACAGACAGAAGCTCCAGGGCCTGAGATGCCACCTAGGAAAGTGTCGCTCGCAGACAAGGTGGCCTGGATAAACTTACGAGCACAAAGGTCTCCGGACATTGATCATTTACCGTGTGCCACACAGTGTCCTAAGTACTTTGCAGACATCAGCTCATTTGATCCTCGCAACAACCCTATTTGCTGTTGTTAGTTGCTGTCCAGTCAGCTCCAGCTCGTGGTGACCTTCGGTATAACCGAATGAAACGTAGCCCAGTCCTGTGCTGTCTTCATGATTATTGATGTGTTTGAGTCCATTGTTGTGGCTACTGGGTCACTCTATCTCACTGAGGGTTTCTCGCATTTTCATTGGCCCTCTGCTTTACCAAACAGGATATCGTTTTCTAGCGATTGATCTTTCCTGATGATGTGTCCAGAGGAAGTCTCGCCACCCTAGCTATGAAGTAAGAAATATTATTCCCCCATTTTACAAATGAAGAAACTAAGATACAGAGAGGTAACAGGGGAGGGTGTCCTCTTAAAAAGCCAATTAGAAGTGAAAGAAGCCAGACACAAAAGGTCACATATTGTATGATTCCATTTACATGAATTATCCAGAAAAGGTAAATCCATTGGATGAGAAAGCAGATAGGTGGCTGCAAGGGGCTGGAGGAGGAGGAAATGGAGAGTGACTGCTGAATGGGTTGGGGTGGGGGGTGGGGGTCTCCTTTCGGGGTGAGGAAAATGTTTCGGAACTAGATAGAGGTGGTGTTTGCCCAACATTGTGACTGTACTAAATGCTACTGAATCAAGCACTTGAAAATGGCAAATTTTGTGTTATGTGAGCTTAACCTCAATAAAAACAGAAAGGCCAATTAAAAAAGGGTGAAGCGGGAACCCTGTTGTGCCTGGTCCTTAACCATGGGCCCCCAGGGAGGAAAGTTGTTCTCATTTCACAGATGAGGTCACCGAGGCTCCTGAGATTCTTGTTCAAGGCCATCATCCTGGGCAGTAAGGAGGGGAGCCGGGCACCAGTCCTAGGTTGTCCTGGCTCCAAACCCAGGCCCTTCTCCTTAATTACACAGCCTTAACACTGGGCCCAACTCGAAGGTGAAGTCCTTTTGCTTTTTGGCTGAAGTTTATTCTATCTATAACCAGTTGCCATTGAGTCACTCATGGTGACTGCATGTGTGTCAGAGTCCAAACGCACCCTATAGGATTTTCAATGGCTGATTTTTTTAGAAGTAGATCACCAGGCCTTTCTTCCAAGGCACCTCTGGGTGGACTCAAACCTCTAAGCTTTTGGTTAGCAGCTGGGCAAGTTCACCATTTATACCACCCAGGGACTCTTCTATCTATAGTCATCAGAAATCCTGACTGCCGATTATCATTGCCTTAAACAGAAAACCTTGGGAAGGTACTTCACAAATGTGCTTTAGTTGAAAAAAATCTTTCAAAAGGTGGGGACTGGGGGTGCAGGTGGGAGGGGTAATAGACAGCTTGCTCCTAATGCTGTAAAGAGGCAGGGGAAGACCAGATCCAGGGAGAGATGGTCCTGGGTGGGCATCCTTACCCCAGCCTGCTGTGCTGATGTTGTACGAAACACCTGTGAGCGACGCCCCCCCCGAGTGGACACCATCCTGGGAGGGGGTTTGCCTGAAGCAATAGCTAGGAGAGGTGCATGTTGTCTCCAGAGATCCTGGTTCAGCTTTCCAGAGACTAATTTCCTTGGAGAAACTGAGGCTCAGGGCAAGAGCCCCCATCTCTACTCCAGTATTGCTCCTTGAACTCGCTTTGCTCATTCTTGGTAAGATAAGCCCCTTTGGGCCAGGGTGAGGATGCTGGCATGACAGTACTGGGGCCCAGGTCTCCTGAAATATAGAGTGGGTGGAGCTGGGTGAGTGTGGCAGGAAGCCCCTTCTCCCCTACCATGCTAATGTTTCCATGGAATCTTCTACATTAGTGCTCCCCAAGCTTTTCTGGGCCTTGGCACCTTGCAGGACCCTGAAGGCCCATGAGTAAGGACATAGAGTAAAACTCCACATATAATTCCAGGAGCCCCAGGAACCTCAGTGCAATGGCTTCTAAACACCAGTCCCCAGACCTGCTACATCAGAGTCATCTGTTGTGTTGTTTGCTGCCATCAAGTTGGCCCCCAACTCATGGCACCCATGCACAACAGAATAAAACACTACCTGGTCCTGCACCATTCCCATGATCAGTTAGGGTAGGACTGTTGTGATCCATAGGGTTTCAACTGGCTGATTTTTGGAAGCAGATTGTCAGGCCTTTCTTTCTGGTCTGTTTTAGTCTGGATGCTCCACTGAACCTGTTTCAGCATCACAGCAACATGCAAGCCTCCACTGACGGATCGATGGTGGCTGTGCATGAGGCGCATTGGCCACGAATCGAACATGGGTCTCCTTCATGGAAGGCAAGAATTCTATCACTGTACCACGACTGCCCCCGTCCCAGAGTCATCTAGGGGTGTTTAATACAGGTTCCCAGCTCCCACCTACTGTATCAGGGGTTCTGGAATGTAGCTTTTTCCTAAGTCCCCCTGGTGATTTGAGTGCATGAGACATCGGTGAACTTCAGGCAAAGACCCCTAAACTAGGTCCCATGACTCATGTGCGCTTATAAGTCACATATTTAGGGACAGCCACAAGGTCCACTCTGAGGGGCCAGGGGACGGGAACTGAAAGAGGTCTTTGCCTTTTCTGCCTACAAAGTGGACCCAGCAGAGGCTGCAGCAGGGGCCTGGCAGGAAGACTTAGCCAGGGCAAGTTCAATGCCACCTTCTGTCCAGCCAGCTGCCCTCAACCTGGACTTTTCCACCAAGAACTTTCCCTCTGCCCAGGAAAATCATTATCAAACCAGCAGCGACAGCAGCAGCTGTTCTCCTGCCCAGGAAGAAAGGTTCCAGCAAAGTGTTAGCTTTCTCTTTTCTTAAAAAGAAAAAAAAGGAAAAAAAGATCAGAGCCCAACAGAGGACACGGAAGGTCCCCGGGCCGGGCCATGCTGTTGCCGAGTGCCCCAGAAGGCTGGCTCAGGCTGCATCCTGCCTGCCAGCAGCCGATCCCCGAGAAGCCGTAGGAGAGCCGTGAGCAGCTGTAGCAGGCTTGGCTAGGGCAGGACATCATTTGTTGACTCTCGAGCCCAGTCCCTAGCTCATGGTTTCCTCCCTGGTTGCCATGGCTCCGTACAGAAAACACAGCAAACTCCTGGCCCCAGGCAGCTCATTTATTTCAAATATTCCTTGCAGCTGGAATCCAACCATGTTTGGGTGTCTGGACTGGAGCATGAACTAATTGCTCTGTCTTCGGCCCCCTCCCCAGCTCCCCCAGCATAGTTTATGGTTCAGTAAAGTCCGCATTCCTCATCTCACGGAGGAGCGGGAGGGAAGACTTGTGCAGAAGATGGACGGAGGCGGGAGGCCGTTTCCCATCCATGGCCAAGCCCTGAGAGCTGCTACCTGCTTGAAGGGAGGATAGTAATTGCAACCACATGGGCCAAGTCTGCACAGATGGTTTTATTAACGCAGCTCCCTTCAACACAAAACCCTGCTCCCCAGAAATCTCCCAGCAGCACAAAGACCCTTAGTTTTCCTGTATGCCCCCCACTGTCAACCCTCCCCCACCGCCTGACCCCACTCCTCCCCCTGCCATCCTCTTCAAAGGAAGCCAGAGTTCCAACTGCAACCCAGAAATGAACTCTCAACTAAAACTAAATTTAGACTACCCCTTCCTCCTGTCGCCAGCCCAGGCATGCCTGGGGAGGGCACTGGGGGTCCCTCTTCCCAGTGCCCACCTTGATTTGGGGGGCTTCTATCCGGAAGAAGGAACATTGGTTTAGGAATGTTCGGTCCATTTTCAAAGACAACATCCCAATCCCGAGAATTTGCCATTTTCCAGAACAGAAATGCGTGAGCTTGTGAATGTGTTTGTACCCTTGTTAATACGCAGGGCCCTGTCCTAGAAGCCTCACCTGCAGGGCGTCAGGCTACCCTGGCTACTTTCCTATGAGATTGTTGTTGTTGCTAGCTGCCATCTAAGTTGATTCCAACTCACGGTGACTCCATGTGTTGCAGAGAACTGTGCTCTATAGGGTTTTCTTGGCCGTAATCTCAGCAGAAGCAGATGATCACCAGCTGTTTCTTCCACAGTACTCCTGAGTGGGTTTGAACCGTGAACCTTTAAGTTAGCAGTTGAGTGCAAACCGTTTAGTACTGCCATCTTATGGAGGCTTGTCTGAGATCAAAAAGCTGGTGGGTGTTAACGCCAGTATTTGAAGTCTGGTCTGACTTGTGTCCAGGTGCTTTTCCTGGGCCAACCTCCACAAAAAACCAAGCCTGTTGCTGTCGAGTTGATTCTGACTCATAGCTACCCTATAGGACAGGGTAGAACTGCCCCATAGAGTTTCTAAGGAGCTGGCTGGTGGATTTGAACTGCCAACTTTTTGGTTAGCAGCCGAGCTCTTAACCATTGTGCCACCAGGGCTCCACCTGGGCCAACCTAACAACACGGAAATCACTGCCCTTTACCTAGCCACTCTGCAAGAGGAAGAGTTGACAGGCAAAAGCAGTGGTCTTCAAACTCTCTTAGGCAAGGTCACCTGGGAGGTTTGGAAAAATGCAGATCCCTGGGCCTGGCCCCAGAAATGTTGATTCAGTCCATCTTGGGCAGGGCCCTAGAAGCTGCATATTAACAAACACCCCCAGGTGATGCCGAGGCAGGTGGTCTAGAGAAAAGCTGGTTAGGAGGCTCTTGGAGCAAGAGACACAGGACCCTGGTCCCCAGTGGTCTTGGACCCTCAAACCAGGGCATTTTCCACAGTGCCACCCGATCCTGACATGTCTTTAGAATTCAAAATCTCCCAGTGAGCTGAATAGAGTCTGGCCAATTTTTTTTGGAACTAGTCATTGACACGTGATCACATGTAGTAAATTTCTGCACTGTTCACTTTATCTGGAGCTTCACTCACCCAACCTCCAACTAACCCAGAATTTCCTGTCCTCTCTGCTGGGGGTGGGTCTGCCCTCAGCGGCTGGAAGGAGGAATCATGCAGGCAAAGGCTCATAGAGCATCACTGTGCTCTCGGCACTGGGGACTCAAAGGTGGATAATGGACCAGCTCCTACTGGCACGTTTCCAGAGCCTGGACTCCTAGGACACCCACACTGGCTCACCCTCAGCTCCCAAAAAGCCTACTGTCAACTCAAGCTTGACAAATATATAAAGGGGACGGAAGCGCTCATGAGGATGTAGAATCGCTTTCCAGTAGGTTCCACAGGCTCCCTTTGTCTGGGCTGCCGGGTATATTAATACCCTGAGATGTTCTAGAATCATCGCTACAGGAGTCTCCTCCTCTGTCTGGGGCTCTGGCTGGTGTCTCAGCCTCTGCCAAGGGGTGACGGGGGTCACGTCATCATCTGTTGAGAGCTGTGGGCGGTGGGGCCTGCTGGGCCCAGGACAGATGTCTTAGTTTCTCGTTGTTGTTGGGTACCGTTGTCAATTCCAACTCATAGCAACCCCATGTGACAGACTAGAACCACCCCATAGGATTTTCTAGGCTGTAATCTTTACAGGGGGCCGTGGTAGCACAGTGGTTAAGAGCTCAGGCTGCTAACCAAAAGGTTGGCAGTTCAAATCCACCAGCTGCCCCTTGGAAACCCTATGGGGCAGTTCTACTCTGTCCTACAGGGTTGCTATGAGTCACAATCGGCTCAATGGCAACAGGTGTGGTTTTTTTTTTTTTTTAAATCTTTACAGGGGGCCTGGTGGCGCAGTGGTTAAAAGCTCAGGTGCTAACCAAAAGGTGCAGATCACTAGGTCTTTCTCCAGAGGAGCTGCTGGGTGGGTTCAGACCACCAGCCTTTCAGTTAGCAGCCGAGCGCTTAACCATTGTGCCACCAGAGCTCCTACTTAGTTTCTTAGTGCTGCTGTAACAGATATATTACAAGTGGGTTTAACAAACAGAAATTTATCTGCTCACAGTTATGAGGCTAGATGTCCGAAGTCAGGGCGCTGGCTGTAGGGCAAGGCTTCCGCTCTCTCTCTGCTGGCTCTTGGGGAAGTTCTTATCTCTTTTCAGCTTCTGGCAATCTTCACACGCGTGGTATCTATCTTCCGATCTGTGCTCCCTTGCTTCTTTGCCTAATCTGCTCCTTTTATATCTACACACCCTACATTGAGATGGCTTCATTAACATAACAAAGACAACCTGTTCCCAAATGGAATTCCATCCACAGGTGTAGGGGTTAGGATTGCAACACATAGTTTTTGGGGACACAATTCAATCCATAACAAGGGGTCAGTCAAGCCCCTTACCCCGCGCCCAAGGCACAAAGGAGGGACTCAAAAGTGGTTTTGTGTTTTAATAAACGTTCCTTTATTAGGTTACTGAGTATTATCAATGATCATAAAATAGAATGGGAGTTTTGAAACTGTACAAGTCACAAGGCTCAGGGCTGACAGGAAAGAAGGGGGTTAGGGGCACCAGGGAGCTGAGGGGTGGGGGTGGGGGGCGCGGAGAGATGACAAAGAGCCGTCATTTAGCCAGCTCCCGTGGGAGGTGACTGGGTCGGGGCCATAAGCTGGGCATTGTACAAATTAAATCGTCTCGTGTGCAACATGGGTCAGAACACGGTCCACCTTGCACAGGAGCGGGGAAAGTCTTTAAAAGTTTTGTCAGCAAGCCCCACCCCTCTCCCACCAGAAGGGGAAAAAGACCCTCAAAGTAATAAGGGGGTGATTTACATTTCTCACCCAGTCTTGGCACCAGTTTTGTGCTTTAAAAAATATACTCCACTGAAAGATTTTTTTTCTTTATAAAAGGTACCCTACAGCAGCTGTTTAAAACATAATTCTTACAGACAAATATATATGCGTGTATATATTAAACCTTTTAAACAAATAAAGTCATCTATTGTACCTGTACAGAAATGAACCAGAGTCCAAGAGAACTGACTTCAAGAGAGAAGAACTGGGCACAGCAAGGTGGTCTGCTACGTGGGGAGCTGTGGGAGCGGCGTCCCCCGCCTGCTCGCTGACCTGCCCTTCCCCGCAGCGAAGCTGAGGCTCTGAGAGGAGTCGTGATGACTGGGGACCTGCTCAATGACAGCGCCAGAGCCCAGGCAGGGCGCTGAGCAGGCACGGGCACTGGCTCCATGAGGAAGTGGCTTGACTCTGCTCTTGGTCGAACCAATCCTGCCCTGGCCCAGGGTCTCGGGCCCGGAAACCCGCTGACCCTTCCCTTCTTGGTTCTGGTAGCCCTCTGGGGAGGCCAGAGGCCCTGAGGATGCACTTGGGAAATTTCAGCTAGAAAAGCACAACCAAAAACAAAACTGAAGCACCCACGGGAGGCTTAAGAAATAAAATTACATGCGAAGATATGTGAACCCAACAGGGGCACGGCCGCGAGCCCATTCAGACAGGTTCCCCTAAGACACTCATATTGCACGTGGGTCTGGCATCCCCTGAGGGGCCCACTCGGGAACTCGGGCAGAGCTCCCGGGAAATGAAGATAAGGGAGCCCAGACAAAGACAACCTGCGCCCACACCCCCGTGCACACACAACACAGACACAGCCCAGGGAGAAGGGCAGGTGAGGCACACACAGCCCAGGGAGGGGGCAGGTGGGAGGAAAGCGACCGAACACTCCAGAGGGGGCTGAAACAAGGTTTCCTTTCTAAATGGAATAAATAAATGGCTTTTGTTATTGTTAAAAGAATAAATACAGGGTACCGGGGAACCTATACCTGGGGCTGGTGCTGGTTGCTTATTTGCCTGCGTGAGGTCCAATCTGAGTTTCTGCCTCGTGTCCTTGGCGGGTTTCTGACGTCCTGAGCTTTACCGGCCATGGCCGGGCCCCTGCTGGGCTGGGCACCGTCAGCCCTTTTCTGAAGCACCTCTCCAGTTCTCCTGGGGATCTGTTTGGGCGCCTTGGCACTTCCCACCGGCCCCACTGCCCCAATACCCTCAAGTGGCTGCAGCCTTCTCTCAGAAGGTAGGGGGGGCTCCCCATCCCACCCCGAGAGCAGATCAGAGCTCAATGTAGGACCATAGAAGTTTATTCTGTCTTTTTTAAACAGGGGGATGTATACGACATGCAGGGTGGCTGCCTTCTGCCAACGTCAGGAAGGGGGACGGAGGAGACTGTCGGGATCTGTTCATGTCTGGCAGAGGCAGCTGGGGAGGGATGGATGGGAAGAGCATGGCCTTCTGTCCAAGGCTGCGGATGCCGGTTCCAGGACCCGGCGCAGTGGGCGGCCCTGCAGTGGGCGGCTCAGTGAGGTGGCACCAGGTGTTGGTCGAGCGGAGGTCCTGGGTGGCGCGTCACTGGTACAGGAGGTAGGCCCTGAGCGCGGCGGGCAGCGGCAGTGTGCGGATCTCCCCGAGGCGCTCCTTCCCCAGGGCCAGGCGCACTGAGCGTCGGCAGAGATCCATGAGTGGCAGGGGCTCGGCTGGGTAAACCGAGGCAAGAGAGAGAGAGAGAGAACATCAGGTTAGCACAGTGTTCTCCACATTCTGGATGGTTCTGGAACAGACAATACTAAATCACAACAGCAATATTAAGAGCTAACACAAGAACCCACTCTGAGCCAGGCAGCCGTCTGCAGACACTAACTCAATGAATCCTCACAATGACCCCTTGAAGGAGCTACCATTACCATTATCCCCATTTTACAGATGGGGTAGCTGAGGAATAAAACCAGTTGCCATCGAGTTGACTCTGATTCATGGCAACCCGATGAGTGTCAGAGTAGAACTGGGCTCCACAGGGTTTTCGATGGCTGATTTTTCAGAAGTAGACCACCAGACTTTCTCCCCAGGTGCCTCTGGGTGGACTCAAACCTCCAGCCTTTTGGTTAGCAGCTGAGTGCACTGACCGTTTGTACCACCCAGAGCAGAAAATCTCAATGGCTTCCCCAAGGCAGCACTGCTGGTGGAAGACAGAACTAGGATTCGAGCCCAGGCCATCCCGCTCTTACCCTCAGCAGCAGCCTGTGATGTATGTCTGCCGGGGCACACCGCAGCCAGGTCTCCTCAGCCGGCACCCCAGCCCCAGACCCCACCAGGCTTTCAGATAGGGCATCGTTTGGTGTTAACCCAATTGCTCACGGCACTGTCCTCTGTTTCAGCTGCAGTCCCTGAGGCCAGAGTGGGGACGTGATGTACCAAGGTCACAGAGTTAGGAGGTGGCAGGGCAGGGGTTCGATCTAGGGAGTCTGGCCCCAGTGTCCACGCTCTGAGCCACCACACCATGCTGACGCTTAAGATGTTAGAAACGTTCGCCCAGAGTCCCTGACAGGTGGCAGAGCTGAGGGGAGGTCCCAAGCCGGTGGATCCCATGGCCTCAGGGGGTAGAGTCTGTGCTGAGTGTTGGCAAGTCAGAGCCTGAGAAACCCCTGGTCCCTGTACTTCTCTGCCTGACAGAGCTAAGTTGAGGGCTGAGGCCGACAGAAACTGGAAATGTCAGCCCAGCCATAGTGGAACCCTCTGGGGTCTTGTCCGGGGCCACCATCCTCAGCTAACTCAGAGACCTGGGGGTCGTGGCAATCAGAGTGGCTTCTAGCTGCAGCCTGCAACCTTTGTCCCAGGAGCCTGGGGCCTGCCTTCTGGAGGGAGGCTCCCTTCTCTCCCACGCCCCTGCCACACTCTGTGCTCCAGAAGTCTGACAAGCTTCCGAGTGCCAGCAGGGCCCAGGAGGCCGTCCCCACCCTGCCTTTGAGTCCACCTCTCAGCTTCTGTCTGTACTGAACCAGGCCCAAGTGAGCACACCCCAGCGCCTGGGCCCCTCGACAGCCCTCCAGTCAAAGTGAGCTTAAATGAGGGGATATATGGCTTCACCCACTGTCTTCCCCTTGATTTTGAAACTCCTTTGTGAGCAAAACAAAGGTCAGACCTAAAAACAAAAAAACCCAGCACTCCCTTCGACCCCCTATTTCGCCAATGAAGTGCAAATAAAAACTCTTTAACATTCACCAAAGCTCAGGATATTAAAAATAACTCAATAAAGATCAAATCCTAGGTCTGGGAGGGCTTGAGGGGGAAATGGCGAGTGACTGCTAATGGGTATGAAGCTTTCTTTTTAGGGTGATGAAAATATTCTAAAATTGATTGTGGGGATGGTTGTACAACTCTGTGACTATACTAAAACCCATTGAATGGTACACTTTAAATGGGTGAATTGTATGTTATGTGAATTAGATGTCAATAAAGCTGTTATTAAAAAAAAGAGAGAGTAAATCTTAGGCTTGGTAATGCATTGACTAAATTCCAGGTTTTAAAAGGCAAACAACTGCTCGTCATCTCCCCACAAGCAGCCACAGCTACAGCTAGACACAAGCAGGTATTGAAATGGTGAACATTTTTAATTGAAAGCTTTGAAATAGGCTTTTCCTGGACAACTTGGAATGATCGAGGGGAGCCTGCCTGGAGGCAGGAAGATGAACCAAAATGATCTCCCACATCCTTTTAGGGTCAAGGATTCCATAAAACCTCTAGTAGAGTAGGGCCCGGTCCCCCTCCCTACCCTGTCTGCACGTGGAGCCTTGAGTCTCCTCCACGTAATGTGTCCTGACCCGTGCTCCCCACATCTGGCTCCTCACCTCAGTGGTGTCACCCTGCAGAGCTGCCTGACTTGGAGCAGGTTGCTCCCTCTGCCTGGGCCTCAGTTTCCCCATCTGTCAGACAAGGAGACCGGGCCAGATGTCGTCTTTACTGGGTTGAAAAGTATCCCCCCAAATTCACGCCCACCTCAGAATGTGACCTTACTTAGAAATAGGGTCTTTGCAGATGTAATTAGTTAGGGGTGGGCCCTAAATCCAATGACTGGTGTCCTTATAAGAAGAGGAGACAGAGACACACAGGGAAGACGCCACGTGACGACGGAAGCAGAGAGCAGAGTGATACAGCTAAAAGCCAAGGGACACCAGGAGCTACCAGAAGCCGGAAGATGCAAGGAAGTATTCTCCCCTAGCACCCTCAGAGGGTGTGTGGCCCTGCCAGCACCTTGATTTCCGACTTTCAGCCTCCTGAACTGTGACAGAGTAAATTTCTCTCACAGAAATTTATTCTAAACAATTGTGGCTTATTGTTTTAAGTCACCCAGTTAGAGGTAATTTGTTACAGCAGCACTAGGAAACTAATACAATAGCAAACTAAAACACCATGCCGTCAAGTCATTCCAACTCATGGTAACCCCATGAGTGCAGAGTAGAACTGTGCTCCATAGGGTTTTCAAGGCTGTGACCTTTTGGAAGCAGATTGCCCGGCCTTTCTTTCAGGCATCTCTGGGTAGGTTTGAATCACCAACCTTTCGGTCAGTAGTTGTGTACTTAACCATCTGTGCCACTCAGGGACTCCCAAGGAAACTAATACTTTCCCCAAAGAACCATCCAGCTGAGATCCTGAGGGCCAGAAACACCTAGTAGCAGCCCCTCGGCCTGGACTCAGTTACAGAGGAGTGGCCCTCCTGATTGCATGAGCAAGTGGGGGAATTCAGGCTGCGTGTCCTCTTCTCCACTCAGGAGCTCCCCAAGGGTCTGGGCTGCCCCAAGCCCCACCTCCCTAGAATGCAGTCAGCCTACCCCAAGGTGAAAGGGCTTCCCCTGGTGGCTCGAGGGCACTTGAGAAAGCATTGAGAGCCATTGGCTGTGGCCCAAAAGCCCTGCCAAGAGTTCCCATCACTGTCCTCTTGGCTTAATGGGTTTCAGGGCAACTCATGAGCACCGTCACCAAGAAACATTTCTCAACAGTGGAGGCCTGGGCAAGCCCTGGCTCCAGCTCACTTATTACAGGTGGCTAACATCATAGCATGAGCCCTGGTTGTGCAGTGGTTAAGTGCTCAGCTGCTAGTCAGAAAGGTCAGTGGTTCAAACCCACCGGCTGCTCCTAGGGAGAAAGCGGTGGCAGTCTACTTCCGTAAACATTACAGCCTTGGAAACCATATGAGGCAGTTCTACTCTGTCCTATAGGGTCACTACGAGTCAGAATTGACTCAACGGCAATGGGAACATCACAGCAGTCCCTGGGTGGTGCTAACAGTTAACGCGCTTGGCTGATAACCAAAAGGTTTTCAGTTCAAGTCCATCCAGAGGCACCTCAGAAGAAAGACCTGATGATCTAATTCCGAAAAATCATCTATTGAAAACCCAATGGGCACAATTCTACTCCGACACACATGGGGTCGCCATGAGTTGGAACCAACTCCACAGCAACTGCTGCAACTTCAAACATCACAGCACCAGCAGCAGCTACTGTCTGCGGAGTGCCTACTGTGTTCTGGCGGGAGCTGTGGCACCCACCCTGCACAGGGGAGATGGGCTTGGGCAGGTGAGAGCCAGATGCCCAAGGTCAGAGAGCCATGGGCTGGAATCTGGACACACACCCAGGTCTATCAAATTCTAAAGTCTAGCTCTTTCTTCTCCACCAGCATGAAGAGGAAGTTCCTGAGAGCCCTTCAAAGTTTATCCAGAGTGGAAATCACCTGCTGCCAGCAACTCTCAACACCCCATGCTGAAAGCTGTTCTGCAGTGTGGGGGAGCTTCTAGTGCCTGACCATACTCCTTCACAACTGAATAACCCAGTTTAGGGATGCATCCAGAAGTCAGAAGAGATGTGTTCTCCTGACACACCAGATCTTCCAAGACTGTGGCAACTGGTGGCTACAGTGATGAATTAGGAGCTAAAAATATGGCCAGAATTGTCAGCCAAGGCACCCCTTGAATGGGTCTACACTCAGAGGCCCCATCTACACAAACAGATGAAATCACGCCCCCAGTAACGGTATAGAGGGCCAGGGTCTATGTTATGGATTAAAATATGTTCCCCCAAATAAATAGGTAGATAGATAGACCATGAGGTGTGGGAGGATGTAAGGGAACAACACACCCACTGGCAGATATAGGTTTGGTGGTAGACATTTCTATATACATAAATGTAGGTGTGGCTCATTTAGAGCACACAAGGGTATAGTCAGAGAAACCTCTTAGACATAACCAAACACCTTGCAGGTTGGAATTCCTAGGCTAGAAGACAAAGGACCATAAACTCGGGGAACATCTACGTCAATTGGCACAACATAGTTCATAAAGACAATGTTCTGCATCCTACTCTGGTGAGCAGTGTCTGGAGTCTTAAAAGCTTGTGAGCAGCCATCTAAGATAAACTATTGGTCTCTTTCCATCTGGAGCAAAGGAGAGCAAAGAAAACCAAAGACTCAAGGGAGCAATTAGTCCAAAGGACTAGTGGACCACATGAACCACAGCCTACATGACCCTGAGACCAGAAGAACTAGATGGTGCCCAACTGCTCTGACTGAGATCACAACAGAGGGTCCTGGACAGAGTGGGAGAAAATTGTAGAACAAAAAATCAAATTCACAAAAAAGGCCAGACTTAGTGATACGACAGAGACTGGAGGAACCCCTGAGACTATGGCCTAAGACACACCCTTCTGACCTGGAAAGGAAGCCATTCCCAGAGACCATCTCCCAGCCAAACAATAGACAAGCTCGTAAGATAAAAAAATAACACCAGAAAGGAACTTAGTCCTTAGGACAATCAATTATATGAGATCAAAAGGGCAATACCTGCTCAAAAACAAAGGTGAGAAGGCAGGAAGGGGTAGAAAATCAGGACAAAAGCAAACGGGGAACCCAGGGCGGAAACAGGGAGAGTGCTGACACATTGTGGGGAATGAAACCAAGGTCATGAAATACGTTATGTACAAGCTTTGAATAGGAAATTAATTTGCTCTGTAAACTTTCACCTAATGCACAATTTAAAAAAAAAAAAAAAAAGGTATTCCCCTACAATATGTGTTGGAATCCTAACCCCTCTATCTCTCACTGTAATCCTGTTTGGAAATTGGGTTTTCTTTGCTATGCTAATTAGATCATACCTGAGTAGGGGGGGTTCTAAATCTAATCACTCCTGAGTTATAATGAGAGCAGATGAGACACAGAGATATGCACACATGGGGAAGACAGATGTCACATTAGGATTGTCTATAAGCCAAGAACCAAGGAACACCTGGGACTACCAACAAGGAAGGAACTGACAAGGCTGAGGCCATGATTTGGACTTTTAGCCTCCAGAACTGTGAGAAAATAAACTTATGTTCTTTAAAGCCACCACTTGTGGTATTTGTATTACAGTGGCACTAGGTAACTAAGACAGTCTGATTGCTTTTCAAAGGCTGGGCACAGACTCAGAGTGGATGCCGGACACAGAAACAAACTCAGATTCTGTGCCGTGGAAGAAGGTGTATCTGACCCACTTCTGTTGGTTGCCAACAGGACCCAAGGAGGTTTCCCCCCACCCTAATGTCTTTGACAGGGACTTTGAGGCTTTGTACCCAGCTCTATCCACAAACCCAGGTTCCCACGAAATCCCACTTCTAGAAAGTTCCTAACCGAGAAGGCAGAGTTTATCTGATGGCTCCTTTTCAGCCGAAGCACGAGCTGATGGCCTGTGTCTTGTTGACGGCCTCTATGCCAGTCTCCAAGAAGTACAGGTGCTTGCTCATTTACATAATTTATACGAATGAGAGAGTGATGCCAAGTGCAGTGGAGAAATCAGGAAGTACATCAGGCGCTATCTATGGAGCTGAAGGCTGAGGAACTGGGAGAGCTGAGGCCACCGACCTCTGGACATCTGTGAGGACAGTTACCTGGTGTCCTGTTGGGTACGCACAACCCAGTGTCCCCACCTGCGGCCCCCCAACTCAAACCTCCTGAGAGCACGGCACTGAATGAATGAACTTCAGTCTGTGAGGTCAAAGGATAAATGTCTCACATCAGGAAATGTGCCCAATTCAGTGACAGCCACACAAATTGCCTGTCTTCATGCTCCTGTGCCTGAAGCAGCTTGCAGCAAAATGGATTCTAGAAGTTGTAGTTGGGGAGATGACCATCCCTGGGATGTGTGTGTATGTGTGTGTTTCCTTTACATTATGCAATTTGAACAAAAGAGGAGTCAACCCTGAGTGGTACAAATGGTTAACATGCTTGGCTGTTAACCAAAAGGTCGGAGGTTCGAGTTCACCCAGAGACACTTTGGAAGAAAGGCCTGGTGATCCACTTCTGCAAAATCAGCCACTGAGAACCCTATGGAGCACAGTTCTACTCTGACACGCATGGGGTCGCCATGAGTCAGAGTCAACTTGATGTCAGCTGGTACTGGCACAAAAGAAGAACAAAGCAAAGCAGTAACCCTTATCCTTGTCAAGCAGGGAAGGATGCCTGGCATCTGCCCAGGTAATGCACCCTCTCCGGGCTGTCCCCCCAGCTCTGATTGCCAGCTGCTCTCACATGAACAGCCTTTCTGCGGGGAGAGTGTCTAGAACAATCCCCCTCCTCCCATGACCTCTCTTTGCCCCCTGAAGGAAGGCCCTGGCAGGGTGGGGCCATCACTCTGCCCACAGGAGCTCCCCCAGAGCCCGGCTGCAATGGGGGAGCAGAAAGGAGCCATCGTCAGGGCGAGGCTCCCCAGGAGGACATCTTGGGAGGCCGGGAGGAGCTGCTAAGTCAAAAGCCTCCCTGAGGAAAAGAGCTGAGCCATCCCTGAACCCTCAACCACTACGAACCACAGCAAACTCATCCGGGAGCCGTAAAGGGAGAGCTTTAACATGCCAAACCGCAGGGAATCTCCTCAGTGGAGACTCCTCTAGAAGTGGGAGGAGGGAGAGAGCTCGGGGTCGGGGGGTGTCCCCTTGGTGACCGGCCAGTCCAGTGCTTTGTTGTTGTTGTGTGCCGTCCAGTCGATTCCAACTCATAGCAACACTACAGGACAGAGCAGACCTGCCCCATTGGGTTTCCAAGGCTGTAATCTTTACAAAAGCAGATTGCCAGGTCTTTCTCCCAAGGAGCAGCTGGTGGGTTCAAACCGCCAACCTCCTGGTTGCCAGCCGAGCGCTTAACTACTGCACCACCAGGGCTCCTCTGCTTATAGCAGGCTTTTTTTTTCTGTAGCTCCAGGGAGGGTGACAGGCCCTGGGGCCGAGCTGGGCCTGCCCCCTCACTCGCCAGTACCATCTCCACAACCCCCCATGTGTGGCCCCAGGAAAGGGAGCATGGTGACACGGGGAGCTCAAGGAGGAGTCAAAGCAAGCCACTGTCGTCAGAGCGGCCACACAGTGGGGTGGCCACACAGGGACAGACGGGTCCTGGTTCACTGAGAACGCAAAGCCTTTGCTTTATCTTGGCCCAAAACACTGGCCTGGCGTGCAGAGAAGAAGCAGGGGAGGGAGGAAGGCTGGGGACACATGCACGCTGCGGTATCTGGGGAGGGAATATGCGTGGAGTTGGCTTCAGCCAACCTGGCGTCACAAAAGCTGCTCCTAGCTGAGAGTCCTGACCTGGTTCATCCACCTGGCAGGAGGCATAGATGCCTCTGGAAACAGCAGTGGGGTCAGTTACCTCTAAGACTTCTGAGAGCCTGGCTTCGAGAAGACGTGTCCAGCCAGACCTGAGCCCAAGCTTCTGCCTGTCATACCCTCTTCCCCAGTGGACCACGCAGGACCTGAGTTTCACTGATAAACCACCCACAGGCTTAAGCACTGTGAGGTCAGACGAGGTTGAACCCACAGCCAGGGCAGCAGAGCAAACCACGGGGCAGGGGCGAGGACTGTCCTCCCTACTCAGAGAAAGCTGCCTCAGAAGGTAAAGCAAACCCTCCTGCGGCGGAGAGCCTATGTGACCTTTGACATCACCTGATGGGCACCTGCCTTCCGGGGGAAGAGTAAAGAGAGAAAGCCTTGAGCTGTCTGTCACTGTCTGTCCTCCCTCCGCCCCCTACCCCCACAGTAGCACCAGGAGAGGAAGACCTCAAGGGAATGGTCTCCATTTCCTTCTCTCTAAAACCTGTCCCTCCAAGCAGGCCATGACCCTACTCCACCCAAACTGCTATCAGGGCCACCAGTGACCTCACTTTGCCACACCAGATGGATAATTCCCAGCTGCCAACGTAGCTGACCTGGTAGCACTTTGTTCTGGAAGTGCTCTCTTCACTGGCTTCCAAGACAACCTCCTCCTGGGTCCATGGCCATTCCCTGTTCACCTCCTCGTCAACTGGCCTCTAAACCCTGGCGTCCCAGGGCTCAACCTCAGGCCTCTCCCCTCTTCCCCACCCCCCCCCCACTCCCTTGGGAATCCCATCCAGGGTCATGGCTTTAAGCATCATTCCCACATGAATGGTCCCCCACTTATAACCCCAGCCCATATCCCTCTCCTGGACTCCAAGCTTGAATCCCCACCCAGATGTGACCATGAGCAACATAGACTTAACTCTGCTCTGGAACCTGCTCCTGGGGCTTCCCATCCTGCCACCTGCTCAGGCCAAACACCTTGGAGTCATCCTGAATCTTCCCTTCCTCGTCTCACATCTGACCCAGGATGGTGCCTCCAAACAGCTCTGGAACCTGACCACCTCTCTCCACGTCCACACTCCCATCCTACCCCCTCCCACCTGAACACCTGTCACAGCCTTCTCCTGGCCCCCCAGTGGCCATTCTTACCCCTGTGGACCATTTTCCATACAGCAGCCAAGTGACCCTTCCAAAACACATGATGTCCCCTCTGTGGAGGAACGGGTCAGGCTGGCAGCTCTGACACCCGATACCCCATCTTGCATCCCACAGTGCAGTAGGGCTGACAGCTCTGCACCACCCTCTGTGCTTCTGCTCCACTGACCACATCTGTTTTCCCATCTGGACCCTCCAAAGTCAACTGGCCGTGGAGAGGGGACCACTCGTGTTTGAGCAGGTCTAGGGCAAGAGAGAAGCCAAGAGGCCCTGGCACTGCATGACATCATGACTGTGTGTGTGGGGGTCCTCATCATTCACCAGAAGGGCCCCGAGGTGGGCGCTCTGGTCACTAGGCACATCTAGACTCTATTCTGGGTCCAGCTCGCAGGCGCACTTCCCAGCAACTTATTTTCACTCTTGTATTCTGACTCTCTTTTAAAATTTTCCAAAAAAGAAAACTTAGGAAAGCACCAAGCTCCCCGTCTGACACAGAACTAAGGCGGCCGTTTCTCTACTCACCAGGCCTGCGCCTGCAGAACCGTTCCGCCCTGCCTTGTTCTGACTCAGCACAGACGGAGAGCCCCCAGCCCCTGCCTCTCAGCCGCTCCAGGGGTCTGTGGGTGTTGACCACTCTACTGGAGACCAGGCGTCTCAGTGGCCACCTAATGACACCGCAGGCTCAGCAAGTCCCTCATCTGTCTGTCTGCACAGAATGCAAGTGAAAACTCCTTCGGTCTGGGACCACCCCTCTGCCGGAGGAGAGAGGTGGGCCATAGCCCAAGGCACCCTCAAGGTCCAGGTCCTGGGCAGGATGTGCCCGGAACTCCTGATCCCTGACCACCCGGCTCTGGGCTTACTACTCTCCTTCACTTCCCCCGTGGAGACAGACTCACAGAACTCGCTCCACTGGTTCCTATTCCAGGTCTGAGATGACCTCCCTGGGAGGTCACCTGCTAGATGTACACCTGGTAGCCTCTGCCAGGAGTCCCGTGACCCCAGGGTGCTGGGCCTCCCAGGTCGGGCAGAGCAGCCCTGGAAGCCGGCAGTGCAGAAGCCCACCAGGGCCATCAGCTCATGTCATTGCCCAGCCAAAGCCGGGGTGGGGCAGCAGGGTTTCCTAAGAAAACCGTGTAAGAGTTGGCAACTGCCTGACTGCCCGGGAGGTTTTCTTCTCCAGTATCTTCTGAAGAGTGAAAGTGGGGTGGGGGGGCAGAGGAGGAAAAGAGAGAAGGGGAGAGGGAGGGTGAAGGGACAGGGAGGAAGAGGAGCAGGAATGGGAGAACCTGAGGGTTTGGAGACTCCAAGACAGAGTGAGTGTCCGTGGTTGGGGAAGGAGCCTCACCCCATTCACCGGTCTGCAGGGGCAGTTAGAACTTGTGGTGCCAGGTCACACCCCAGAGGGACAGCCCATGGTGAACTGAGTTTTCTGGCCTACCCCTTCCAGTGGTGGGACATTCATGCCATGGCAGGGACCCATGGAGGCACAGAGCAAAGGGGGCCCGGCTCAGGCTCCAGGAGAGAGGGCCAAGCAGAGTGGACAGTTCCGGAACACTGGGACCTCCCACCACCTCAGGCACCGGGCAGCCACAGAGCCTCCATCTCTCAAACCAGGGCAGTGCACTGCACACGGGCTGTTTTCACACGCACACTGAGAGAGGCCACGCCCTTTTCCAAAGGACACTTGGAAATTGCAGCTGAGAGGTGCTGCCTGTTTCTAACACACGTGTTCCTCCCCAGTCCAAGAGGAGTCCGCTTAGGAACCTCCAGCACCAGCAAAAGTCCCTAAAGCTGACTAATGAGTGAGAAAGGCCATTAGCTTTCATTTATGTGAAGGAGGGGTACCAGGAGTCCCAAAGGTCTTGGACCTCCAAGTCCACAATCCTCAGGCTCAATAATACCCTGGTTACTGTGCTAGAATCTGGTCAACTTCAGATCAAAGCTACAGGCAGGTCAAGCAGAAATCAACAAGGTCTATCAAAGACGCTTCATTCATTTGTTCACTCATTCATTCATTCAGAAGTGCTGCCTGCCAGGTAATCGGGTAGATTCTGGCTTGAATTCCTCATTGAACCTGGAGCAGGCAAGAGTTGCCTTGAGGGTCTGAACACACGGGGATTCCTACTTAAAGACATTTCCATTCCAATGACTGTGTGGACTTGGGCCTGGGCCTGGCCAGGACCACTGGGACACGTGAGGGTGCTCCTCAGCCACGCAGGGGACACTTACGATCGAGCCCGTTCAAGTAGCGCATGCGGATCTCACAGTGGCCCCAGACGGCACTCACTACAGGATACAGTTTTTTGCCTTTGAGTCCCCGAAAAGCCACTCCCATGTACTGTCCATCCACAATGAAGCTCAGGGTCCCGTCATCCATGTCCAGGGCCACCAGGAAGGAGTCGGGGACAATGAAGGTCTCGTCGGGCTCCAGGAAGGCGGGGTACGTTTTGCTCGGCTGGTTCTTGCCATCGTGGTAGAGCCGGTTGCGCCCCAAGTCCCAGCCCCAGGACTCGTGGTTGTTCCCCACGAGCGTCGTGTACCCGACGGAGTGCAGGGGGGCGTCCGCCGTGGCCACCCCCACCACAGCATGGGTGCCCCGCTGCCGCATGGCCCATGTGATCTGCCACACGTGTAGCCCCCGCGTGTACCCGACCTTGCCCCGGATGGCGTCCGTGCTCTGGGCCACCGGGTGGCGGTGGAAGATGAGCTTGTCGTCCTCTTTCACGAAGACGTTGAGCGAGCGGTCGTTGTTGTTCCATGAGTGCAGCAGCTGCACGTCATGGGACACCGGGGGCATGTCCAGCAGCAGGTCCAGGCGGGTGGGCTTGCAGTAGTCCAGGCCCTGCAGCTCCTGCTTCAGTGGCCGGTATGTGGGGTCCTGTATGTCCACTGTCTTGATCCCCCCGGTGACCTTCTGACCCATTCTTGCCTCCGGTTTCACCTTCCCCAGGAGCCCCGGGTCAGCTCATCAATCCCAGGCTCTGTCGTCCAGCTTTCCGATCAGGCTGGGGCCAGATACTTCGGGAAGGTTGCTAGGAGACTCCTCAAGTTGTGGAGCATCCAGTGCTGCCTAACGGAAAGGAAAACAGGAGATGGGTGAGCAGGGGTGTAGGAGGAAGGGGAAAAAGTGAACCGTGAGCATGAGGGTTATCAAGACAGCTGACCCCATGGCACATCCCAGCTGCTGGGGTGCTGGGCTCTCCATCACACCTGATCTGGGGTCGGAGGGAACCTCGGCACGGGACGAAATCTCTCCTCTGCCCCCACAGCTTCACTGTCATAAAGGAGAGGGGACACCTGCCAGCGTCTGCGTAAAGATGGGAGGCTCAGGGCTCAGCGATGGTGGGTGCACAGTCTGAGACCCACACATACGCTTGCCAGGTGCTGCATTGAGGCCAGGGCTCCTGGTCTCAGGGCAGAGGCCAGGCTGGTGCAAACCCTGAGATGAGCCTCTAGGCAGTGGGCATCACCCGTAGTTACAACAAGAGGAAGCTTATCTCCCTGGCTTTGCTGGTTAGAGGGGAAGGTGAAGCCTCCTACCCCCAGTTGCCATAGAGTTGATTCTGATGCATGGTGATCCCATGTGTGTCAGAGTAGAACTGCGCTCCACAGGGTTTTCAATGGCTGATTTTTCAGAAGTAGGTCACCGGGCCTTTCTTGTGAGGTGCCTCTGGGTGGACCCGAACCTCCAACCTTTCACATTTCAGTTAGTAGCCAAGTGTGTTAACTGCTCCACCACCCAGGCACTCCAGTGAAGCCCCCAGTAGCTATTTAAGACACCAGATCACAGCTCCTCTCTCTTTTCCAGCAGTGCTGCTCCCACAGACACATCCCCAGTTCACTCTGGGGAAGGGAACTCTGGTGTAGGCAGGAACCTCTGCTCGGGGGTCCGCATGTGCACTCGGCTGGGGAGGGCCAGGAGCCTTCCAGCTCAACAGTTCCTGAGGTGGCGGCAGCCCCTGAGCAGGTCCCCTGTCCTGCTTGAACTGGGGGCCACAGAGACACTCCTCTGCAGACCCCTGTGCTACTCGGCCAGGTGAGCACCAGAAGCTCTCGCCCCCACCCCCAGGGAGCTTTGTGCCAGCAGTCAGATGACCCCCTCTCTTTCCTGCCTGCACCCTTCATCTGTGGAGGAAGTCAGCCTCAGGACGCCTCCCTCTGCTCTGGCTCCCCCTCCAGTCCCCTGGGTCCCTTGAAGGAGTGGGGGAGGCAGGTTGGCGGAGAGACCTCACTGTATCTATTTCCTGTCCTCTCCTTCCGTGGTGCCCTGGGAAAGTTCTACTCAAGCAGGAGGCACTGAAAAAAACCACTGCCGTCACGTCAATTCTAACTCATAGTGACCCTAAATAACCCTACCGGACAGAGTAGAACTGCCTCCTTTACAGAAGGAGCCCTGGTGGTACAGTGGTTAAGCACTCGGCTGCTAACCGAAAGGTTGGCGGTTCAAATGCACCAGTCATTCCACAGGAAAAACATGTGGTAGTCTCCTTCCATAAAGATATACAGCCCTGGAAACCCTATGGGGGCAGTTCTACTCTGTCCTATTGGGTCACTATGAGTCAGAATCAACTTGATGGCAATAGGTTTGGGCTTAATCTTTACAGAAGCAGACTGCCACATCTTTTTCCCAAAGCAGCTGGTAGGTTTGAACTGCTGACCTTTTGGTTAGCAGCCAAGCGCTTAACCATCAAGCCACCAGAGATCCTTCAAGGAGGAGGAGGAGAATGAAATTTCAGAAGTGACAGGACTTGGGCAACCCTGCTGTTCCATCCTGTGCTTCTAGCCTTGGATAAGAAGAAATGTTGTTTGGGCTTTCTTGGCTTCATTCAAGAAAAAAGGTGCTTTCTGCCATCAAAAACATCCTTGGTCCTGGAGAGGAACTCTTGGCTGCCTGGTTTAGGGGGTTACAAGTTCTGGGGATCAACCAAACAAGGGACAAGACAGGCTCCTGGCTAAAGAAATGCAACCAAACGAGAACGCAGAATTTACAGCCAGAGCCGTTGGTGGAAAACTGTCGCTTGGGTTGCACTTTACAGGGAGCATTCAGGTGTGAAGTGAATGGAACAGAGAATACAGAGGGACCTGGGGGAAGGGGGTCTGCAGGCTTATTGCTGCAGTTGGCCTATTGCCTCTCCAGCCTGCACAGCAATTGCTGCCCCACGGCACAAGGACAGGGTGCCTGCTGGTAGGTGAGGGGGGCGGGACAGGGCACAGAAACATCAGCCACCTGACACAGGGAAAGCTGGGAACCTCAGAGCACAGGCCTCCCACTCGGCGCCTGGGGCTAGCAGGGCCTAGAAGGAGGAGCAGGCTCAGCATTTGGGCCAGAAGCCTCCCTGGCATCTTCAGCCAACCTGAAGCTTCGTCAATGAGCTGGGAAGACTAACACCCTCGGGTGGCCACACCTCCAGAAGCCTTGTTTCTGAAGAACGTTCCGAGCGGGAACATTTGGGTACCTGGACTCCCTTTTCTCCATGGGCAGGGGTAGGATAGCGGGCCCCTCGTTCCCTGAGACTGGCAAGAACAGCTGTGTCAAAGGTGTGTCCCTCTGCAGCAGGGGGCCACCTGGTTCCAGGACAACCTCGATGAGTACGGTGACCTCACTGTGACACAGTGATCAGAAAACAGGGTGGCCTCAAAGAGATGCACCCGCTGTCGTCCAGAGCAGTCCCAACAGTGAGACTCTACCACCTCTGGTTGCCAAGCAAGTCCACAAACACACACCTGCGGCTAAGCTTCCGCCTCCCTTGGGCCACACGTCGGGAACCATCAGAGAGTGACCCATCCAGGCCCGGCACCGAAGGGCTTTGAGCAGCAGGAGTCTCTGGGAGGAAAAGTCCAGCAGGAAGGGGCCTGGGGAGAGGGTGGCAGGACATTCTCCCTGGGCATCGAGGGCAGGAAGGTGCCTGGGGCATCGTTGGGGGGGGGTCTCTTACAGGGACGTGAGCCACCCACTCTGCCACTTCTGAGTCATCCTGCCATCTGAGTCACCTCTAGGTGGTCAATTGCCGTGGCAACCCCAGGGCCACTCCTGACTCATCCATCACCTGCCCGCCTCCACCCATGTCCAGGCTATGGTTAAAGCTGACACTTCCTTCTCTTCAACTTCCTACCGTCCATACTTGGCCACCTCTTTACCGTGCAATGACACCAAGGCTGTCGGCTACTCACCTGCTTCCATCTATTTTTCAATGCAGCTGCAGAGGCCCACCCTTCCTGCGGGTCCTCCAGGAGCTCAAGTGGCTCACCTTCTCCCAGCTCCAACCCAGCCAGGCGCTGTCCCCTTAGGATCCTCTTCATCCACCCCGTCCCACTGCCCAGTGCTCCATCCAGCCCTGCTTTCCTGAGCTTCTGATCCTTGGGGAAACTCATGCACAAAGCCACTGGCTAGGATTCAACCTTGACTCTCCCAGGCTTCTGTTTGCTTATCTATAAGACAGGGTGTCACATATGTGTCACATACTCACCTGAGAATCAACTGAGACGGTAGTCACGGGAGGACCTGGCACACTGGCATTTTTACAATGTTTTTGTTCTGTTTTATCCTGAGACTGTGCTCTGTACAACTAACAAAGACCACTGTTACCCAGTCTCCCCAGTCACCACACCTGGCCCTATAGATGGGGAGCTGTCTTTGGGCCAAAACTGCCCAGTCAAGTGCTTAGAATGTTGGGCTAGAGCAGATCAAGTTCAAAGTACCAGGGGTCAGCAAACTTTTTCTATAAAGGGCCAGATAATAAATATTTTAGGCTTTGCAGACAATATGTAAACAGGTAGGCATGGCTGTGTTCCAATAAAACTTTATTTATAAAAGCAGGCAGTGGGTCGGATTTGGCCCATGGGTTTGCTGACCTCTGTTCTAAACCAAAGCAAAACCTGGGCAGCCCCCATTGCCAAAATACCTGGACATGGACCCAAGGGAAGGGGCTACACCACCCACAGATGCCGAGTGACTGCAACACTCCTCTGGCATGGGTTGCTCCTGTTCGCCACTAGTCCAAGACGGTGCATCATTGGGCAGGGGGAGTCCAGGTAGTGGGGGAACTTTTTGCATGCCCCATCTCTGGGACCACCCCCCTTTCCTGCCAGTCTATGAGAGAGGTGAATACATGTGCCCAGGCCTTGCAAGGCCCAGAGGTGCCCCAGGAGCGCCAGGGACTATGATTGTTTAGTGGGCCCTTGGGAGTGTCCATGAGGTAATGAAAATGAATTTTAAGCACACACACAAATAAAGGACGGAAAAACACCAGTTTAACACACCACATTCACAAGAACAAACTGCCCCCAAAGCAGTTCCTAAAGGCTCTCCACGCATGTCCCTTCTCATAAAGCAAGCACTACCATCTTGAATACTTTATCCACCGAGATACACGGTCAGAACCCATATCGGCAGAAGAGCATTTAAAATAAAGGACAAAAATCCCCAGATACAGGTCTGGGGCCATCCCAAAGAGAGACACGATTTCTACAAGCATTTCTCCTAAGATTTTCAATCACTGTTTCTAAGTCACACATTTTCAGTACCCAGTAAATGGGGCAGCAGCCTGCTGCTGCTGGCCAAAAGCACGAGACCAGAACGGCTGCTCAGTCCTGAAATTGGCCACGGCAAAAAGAGACAGAGGTTCCCGTGATGGAGTCACCGACCACTGGTCTGGCCCCAAGGCGCCAACTCCAGAGAAAAGGAGGTGAGGAGGAGTGACAATTTTGGCTCGAAGAGTGGATTTCTTTTTCTTTGTTTACAAACTTTTTATTGAGCATTAGGTGAAAGTTTACATAGCAAACTAGTTTTCCATTCAGTAGTTTGCACATAAAGTGTTTCATAACATTCGTTTCATTCCCCACAATGCATCAGTACTCTCCCCATTTCCGTCCTAGGTTCCTCGTTTCATTTCGTCCTGATTTTCTATCCCTTCCTGCCTTCTTATCTTTGCTTTTGGGCAAATGTCACCCTTTCGATCTCATATAACTGATTGTTCCAATAAGCATGTTCCTCTCAGATATTATTGTTTATTTTATGGGCCTGTCTATGGTTTGGCTGAAAGGTGGTGTCCAGGAATGGCTTCAGTTCCAGTTCAGAAGCGTGTCTCAGGGCCACAGTCTCAGGGGTTCCTCCAGTCTCTGTCAGACCAGTGAGTCTGGTGTTTTTTGTGCATTTGATTTTTTGTTCTACAATTTTCTCCCACTCTGTTCAGGACCTCTGTTGTGATCCCAGTCAGAGCAGTTGGTAGTGGTAGCTGGGAACCATCTAGTTCTTCTGGTCTCGGGGTCCCGTAGGCTGTGGTTCATGTGGTCCATTAGTCTTTTGGGCTAATTGCTCCCCTGAGTCTTTGGTTTTCTTCACTCCAGATGGTAAGAGACCAAAAGATGTATCTTAGGTGCCCACTCGCAAGCTTTTAAGACCCTAGACACTACTCATTAAAGTAGGATGCAGAACTTTGTGTTTTGCCAATTGATGTAGATGAACCCCGAGTCTATGGTCCTTTCCCTTCAAGCCTAGGAACTTCATCCTGAAAGGTATTTGGTTATGTCTAAGAGTTGTCCTGACTGTGGCCCTTGTGTGCTTGGGGCGTGGATTTCAACCCTCAACTCAGACACTACTCCATACACAGCACCTGCTGAAACTCTCTGCCTTCCCTTTAATTAAAGCCGCAACTCTGCAAATTCTGCCTTCCACAAAAGGGCCTTTGGATCAGCTGGCCCTAGGCCCCACCTCTAAGCCTGTTGCCGTCAAGTCGATTCTGACTCATAGTGCCACCTCTACCACAAATTATCCTTTTGTTTGTTGTTTAAGAAAAGGTTTGGTGAACAAGCAGCACCCTTCGCTGGAGGCATGTCCACGGTGGCCGTGGCAAATGGATGGGGTGAGGGGTAGGGTACCCACGGCGCAGGGACCACCAGAGAGTGGCACACACACCACCCCCCCATGTTCTCTAAGCTCAGTTCCCCCTCAGTGCCTTTGGCTGACCCTAGAACAGTAAAACTATTGTTTTGACCCAAGATGGGGAAAGAACGAAATTCAGGATGTGGAACAAGGTGACCTATTTATAAAGCCTCCTTTCACCTGAAGATCAAATATGCTCCCCTCAGCCCCTCCCTCCACCTCCTCCACCCCACACATCTGTGGCTGCAGCCCAACGTTTTGCAAGAGAAGCATGCCCCGAGCGATCTGTTATTATATCAGAATGCACTGTCTGCAGCACGGCCGAGTGGCCGCTCCGGCTCCACCTGGTAATTAGAGTTCCCTGCTCCTGGGAACCAGACTCCCTTCAGCCTCCCTGAACACAAGCGGCAGGAACATGCTTCTATGTGGGAGCACTGAGAACAGGCTAAAAGTGCCACCAATAGCAGGACAAGGGCCCGGTGGTTACAACACCCCCACCCCAACTGCCCACTTGAGGGAGGATGTTGGGGAGAACCCAGGGAGCGCTGTGTTCTTGCTCAAGCAGAGACATAAAAATAAGTCTCAGCCCCTAGAATCAACAAAAAGGATTTAACCCTTCTGGAAAGTTCTAACAAGCAATCTTGGAGAGAAAATCCCACGCGGTCCAGAGCTCTAGCCTCTGACCTCAAAAGACTAAAAAGATACCTGCCATCAACACCTACGGAAGGACCCAGATTACTCATGACACTTTCAAATGGGCTCGGATCGGTTGAGCCCTGCCCCTGGGAAATCAGCATGACACTCATATAGAGACTAAAGATTAAAACAAAAAGTTACGGCTATAGCCGTGTCGAGGCTGTGAGTGCAACAGCCCTCGTTCAGACAAGACGTCTTGTTCTTGGAGGGACCTCAGGGACACACAGGGACCTTCCCAAAATTTGACCTGAGACAGCAGCAAATGTGCCTTTGAGTACTAATGGAAGTTCAATCTAGACTGAGACCCTGAACGCCCCCCAACATGGAGGCTGAAGGTCCGTCAAACAGCCTGCCCAGTCTACATGGTGCCTGCCTGGTCCACATGGCACCTGGCCAGTCCACAGAGGGCCTGCCCGGTCCACATGGGGCCTGCAGGTCTACACAGTGCCTGCCTGGTCCATGCAGGAGACAGAAAGTTAGAGTCCCGAGGGCAGAACCACATGCCATCTCCAAGGGGAAGAGCTGCTGGCAGAGGGAGCCCACGAAAAAAGGCTCAGAGACTACAGTCTCTTTTCTTGCCCCCATCCACCCCCATAAGCTCCCCAAGGAAGGCAGAAAATGGGGGCTCATGGCAGATGTCTGCAAAGCCCCAAGGTAGACAGGGTGGCCCTGCCAGGTCACTCTGGGCCTAAGGACACTGAAGTTTGCCTTCCCCGAGGTGAGCAGAAAGGGGCAGCAGATGGGACATAAAATGATATTCATTGTCACGGTTTGAACTATGACCCCCAAAAAATATATGTATCATTTTGGCTAGGCCATGATTTCCAGCATTGTGTGGCTGTCATCCATTTTGTGATTGTAATTTTACGTTACAGAGAATTAGGGTGGGATTGTATGTAACACCACCCTTACTCAGATCACATCCCTGATCCTATGTAAAGGGAGATTCCCTGAGGTGTGGCCTGCACTACCTTTTATCTTACAAGAGATAAAAGGAAAGGCGAGCAAGCAGAGAACGGGGGACATCATACCACCAAGAAAGTAGTGCTGGGCGTCCTTTGGACACGGGGTCCCTGCACAGAGAAGCTCCTAGTCCGGGGTAAGATTGATGAGAAGGCGAACAGAGAGAGAGAAAGCCTTCCTCTGGAGCTGGCGCCCTCAGTTTGGACTTTTAGCCTACTAGACTGTGAGAGAATAAATTTCTCTTTGTTAAAGCCATCCACTTGTGGTATTTCTGTTATAGCAGCACTAGATGACCAAGACACTCGTGAAGAATGTGCTTCTCAGCTCAGGTAGATACATGAGACTAAATGGGCAGCTCCTGTCCAGAGGTGAGATGAGAAGGCAGAGAGGGGCAGGAGCTGGTTGAATGGATGCGGGAAATTAGGGGTGGAAAGGAGGAGTGTGCTCTCACAGCATAGGGAGAGCAACGAGGGTCACATAACAATGTATGCATAAATTTTTGTATGAGAGACTAACTTGAATTGTAAACTTTCACTTAAAGCACAATTGAAAAAAAAAACAAAGAAGGAAGGGGGCAGCAGGTGGGCAAGGGGCGGGGAAGAAGGCTCTGCAGGGACACAAGATTCTCAAAGAGGGCCGGCCTCCCCCCTCACTCCAGAGCTGCCTGGCCCCAGAGGAGGAGTCCCCAGACTCTGCCTGACACTTCCCTTCTCCAAAGTGGCCGCCCAGGAACAGGAAGTCTGATAAAATCCAGGCTTTCACGTGGCGCTGGGGCCCATCTGGGAGCTGGTGATACTGACCTCTTCCAGGGGGAGGTGCTGACGGGGAAAGGTCACCATGGGGAGTGGACCCTGGGTCACCCCACGTCCCTCCAGGGAGACTGAGCGGGAGAGAGACCTTGGGCAGACCTGAAACAAATCAGTTCACAGACAGATGTAAGGGGACACCCCAGGCGCTGCCAGGTTTATAAGTTCCTGGGCACAGAGTCTTCTTCCCCAACCCTGCAGACCCAGGTCAAGGTTCTTGAGCCAACCAGAGGTGAACGAGGAGGAAGAAGGCTGGCATTCACGATTTCAACGTGGAATTCTATTGCTCAAGCGCCCAGTACAGTACTGAGCACACAACAGGTGCTCAATACATGTTGCTCCCTCCCCTCCTTCTGCCTCACCTTCAATATCAGGGAACACCTGGAAGGATGGAAATTTGGACAACAAGTGCCAGAAGGTACAATGGAAGGGAATGCCAAGGCAGGCAGGCATAGGTCCTAAGGCCCCACAGGCAGCCCAGGGAGAAGCACGTGTGTAGAGGGACCTGTAGGCACCCCTTCACAGGGCAGCAGGAAGAAGCACAGGGCACAAGAAGGCCCATGAGAAGCCACAGCTCCAGCAAAGCCCCCTGTGGATGCAAATCAAATGCCCAAATTAAATAATGCAAACCTCTTAGGTCAAGAACAGGGGCAGAAGTCCCATAGAAGTTCCACGGGGAGTGGGGAGTGGGGAGGGGAGCTATAGGGATGTTCTCCTCTAAGTAGGTTTACAGCAGAGCTTCAAACCAGTTTGTTCAGATCTGCATTTCCACCCCAGATATACTGAATCAGAATCTACATTTTAATGAGATCCCCAGGTGATTCTTATGCATAATAAATTCTGAAAACCACTGCTCTGCTAGTGGTTCTCAGAATTGGTCCCCTAATCAGCAGCATTAGGAATTTGTTAGAAATGTAAATTCTCAGCAGGGGTTCAAACTGGAATGAACTGGTTTGAAGCCCTGGTTTACAGGAGTGGTTCTCAAAGTGTGGTCCCTGGACCAGCAACATTAGCATCACCTGTGAGTTTGTTAAAAATCGAATTTCTGGGCCCCACTCAGATCTGCTGACTCAGAAACTCTGGGCGTGGGGTTCAGTGGTCTGTGCTTTAATGAGCCCTCCAGGTGATCCCATCCTTGGGTGGCACAAACAGTTAAGCACTGGACTGTTAACCTAAGGGTTGGCAGTTCGAACCTACCCAGTGGCTCTGTAGAAGGAAAGGTCTGGTAATCTGCTTCCATTAAGATTACAGCCAATACAACCCTATGGAGCAGTTCTACCGTGTAACACCTGGGGTCATCATGAGTCAGAATCAACTCGACACCAACTAACAACCAGATGTTCCTGGGTGGTGTACACAGTTAATGCACTCAGCTGCTTAACTGAAAGGCTGGAGGTTTGAGTCCACCCAAATGCACCTTGGAAGAAAGGCCTGGCAATCTACTTCCATCAGCTGAAATCAGCCATCAAAAACCCTATAGAGCAGAGTTCTACTCTGACATACATGAGGTCGCTGTGAGTTGAGGCTGACTCAACAGCAAGTGGTTTTAAAGTTTAAGAAGATGGTGTAGTACCAGGCAACATTTCTTTGTTATATTTAATGTTGCTATGAGCCAGAGCTGACTTGACAACTAACAACAGCAAAATTTGAGAACCACAGGTTTAAAGGGATTCTATCTCAACGTTCTGGAATCTTGAGTCCGTAATAAGTGAGAACTACCAGGCTTGGACATATATACTAAAATTTTTTATTTTATTTTTTTACCTTCTTGTTCTATTTTGATTGCAAAAATTTTAAATGTTATATATGCTCATAAGAAATCTCAATACAGGAATGTATAAAGTATAAATTAAAGTCCTCTCTTCTCCCCTCCACCCCACTGCCCAGAGGGAAGCACTGGGGTGTATGTGCCTGTCATGGATTGAATTATGTCCCTCCAAAAATGTGTGTATCAATTTGGCTGGGCCATGATTCCTGGTATTGTGTGATTTTCCTATATGTTGTAAACCCTGCCTCTGTGATGTTAATGAGGGAGGATGGGTGGCAGTTATGTTAGTAAGGCAGTTGTGTCCTGAGGGTATCTCTTGAGATATAAAAGACAGAAGTGAGCAGAGAGACAGGAGGACTTCATACCACCAAGAAAGCAGTGCTAGGAGCAGAGCGTGTCCCTTGGACCCAGGGTCCCTGTGCAGAAAAGCTCCTAGTCCGGGGGAACACTGATGAGAAGGCCGAGAGAGAAAGCCTTCCCCTGGAGCTGATGCCCTGAATTTGGACTTGTAGCCTACTGGACTGTGAGAAAATAAATTTCTCTTTGTTAAAGCCATCCACCTGTGGTATTTCTGTTGTAGCAGCACTAGATGACTAAGATAGTGCCCTTCCAGAACTTTCTGGTGCATATACAAGTGCAGACAGGGGGATGGTCCCATCACACACCATCTCACAGTTTGCCTTCCCGAGTCATAATATACTGAGTCCCTGGATGGTGCAGATGGTTAACACCTCAGCTGCTAACCAAACAGTTGGTGGTTCAAGTCCATCCAGAGATGCCTTGGAAGAAAGGTCTGGTGATCTACTTCTGAAAAATCAGCCGTTGAAAACCCTACAGAGCACAGTTCTACTCTGACACACATGGGGTTGCCATGAGTCATAACTGACTGGATGGTAGCTGTTTTTTTTGGTTTTACGTGAATTTTATGTGCTAATGCTGCACAGCATCCCATTTTGTGTGACATCCTCTTACTTGGTTGTTCATTTGGGTGCACATTTGGTTGTTCTAGACTGTGACAATGGTCATGTATGGGGAGTTAAGAATTTCACCATACCAGGATGGCCTTAGAGAACTTTCTTTTAAATTAGTTCATGGCTCCCTCTCCTATCATCACCCTGAAAATCTTAGACCCCACAGTACCACTCCCCCATTGTCAACTTTCAATAGAAAAAAATCAAATGTCAAGGTGACCCACCCCCAGGCTTCCTGATCTTTGTGACTGACTAGTGACCCATGGAGCCATGATGGTACAGTTGTTAAGAGCTCAGCTGCTAACCAAAAGGTCAGCAGTTCAAATCCAGCAGCTACTCCTTGGAAACCCTATGGGGCAGTTCTACTTTATCTTATAGGGTTGCTATGAGTTGGATCGACTCGACAGCAATAGGTTTAGTTTGTTTGGGTTAGTGACCCGTGGCGGGCTGAAGGTGCTTGGGAGTTTCTGCCAAGTTAGTTGAAACCGAAGGTTTGTCGACTGGACTGCATCCAATGCACTTGGAAAGGATTCTAGAAGGAACTGGGCAGTGGGTCTTCGAGTGCAATTTAATCGTCATTCCCTGTGTGGGATTTCATGTAACTGGACAGGAAGCCGCGGGAGAAGTAAACCCTTGGGGCTCACAGGTCAGTGGATGGAAAGGACTTAAACATAAAGATACTCTGGAAGCCACAATGGCCCTCAGGGGACTTCCTCTTAGACCTCATAGCTGGACTTCCGCATCCAAGCCTGTCGATCTGGAAAATCCTGAACACCCGGGCTGAAACTGGCAGGGGGAGGGGGTGGGCAACAAGGCCGAAGGCATCAAATAAATAAATCCTGAGCATCCAGGCAAGCTGAAGAGGTCTGGGTGCAAAATCCCCGTGATGCCAGTGCATCACGCGCAGAAGGTGGGAGCTGAATTCCCCCACCCATGCCCAGAAAATAGAATGAATAAAATATTTAAATTTAATAAGATTTTATAAAATCATAAAACAAAATTATATTTTGTAAAATATAACAAACTAGAATAAGGAAAACAGTATATTTAAATTTCGTAAAGTTTTATAGTTATAAAATAAAACTATAAAATATAACAAAAACATTTACATTTTATAAGATATAGAATAAAATCATATTTTATAAAATATAAGAAAATATAAATAAAATAAAAAATTTAGATTTTATAAAATTATATTTTAGTAAATTGAATAAAATAAAATATTACACAGCCAATAAAAGTGCTAACTGGAAAGGTCACTGTACAAAGGGCACGGAAAAGGCTTGCTATGTTCAGCGAAACAAAGAATACAAATGTACTTATGCTAAGATTACAATGTAGAGAGACTATACAGGCATATGAGGGGAAAAAATGGAAACAATTAAAATGCATTCAGAGCGATGAACTTCCCTTCAAGTTGCCTTGTTTTGTTGTGTACCATCCATTCCGACTCCTAGTGACTCCATACGACACAGTAGAATAGCCCCACACAGTTTCCTAGGCTATAATCTTTACAGATGCAGATCGCCAGGTCTTTTCTCCCAAAGAGCCAATGCTGGGTTCGAACCACCAACCTTTCGGTTAGCAGCTGAGCACTTAACCATTCTGCTACTAGGGCTCCTTTTAAATTGCCTTGCTCGTTTTTTTTCTTTTGATATTTTATTGTGTTTTTGATGAAAGTTCACACAGCAAATTAGGTTCTCATTTAACAATTTCTATACATACTGTTCAGTGACATTGGCTACATTTTTCACAATGTATCAGCATTCTCTTTATTTCCATTCTGGTTGTTCTGTTTCCCTTAATCTAGCTTCCCCATCCCCCTTACCTTCTCATGTTTGGTCTAGGGAAAATGTTTACCACTTGGTTTCACTTAGATCATTATTTAGAGGAGCACAGTCCTCAGGGTGAATTGCCTTACTCTTGTTATATTATTTCTGCAAAAACAGAAATGGATGAAAAATGTCCACCTCCCCAAAACCTACCTGGGCAGAAGGTGGGTGTGGAAAGAGGAGCAGTGTGAAGAGCAGAGAGCTTGCAGGGACCTGGCCGGGAGATGTGGCTTGTTACACACCAGGGTTACACACAGGGATGTAGCCAGGAATGCTCATATGGGGGCAGTGAGGAGCCTTCTACAGCTGCATTGCTACAATCCACATCTCCCTCCCAGCCTCCACACTTTGCTTTCTCCAAAAGAAAAAGTGCAGAGCTGTGGTTTGGAAGCCCCTGCTGCCTCAGAGCAGCACCTGTGGATCGAGTTTCTCCGGAGGAATTCGGAATGTGTGCTTGCATCTCTGTGGCTGTGCCTGAAATGTGGTCTGGGGAGGGGACGACCAACACACCCGTAAGTGCCGCTGGTCTGGGGATGTTCTAGACTGTGACAATGGTCACGTATGGGGAGTTAAGAATTTCACCATACCAGGATGGCTGGTCTGGGGATGAGGGCACGGAAGAGCAATATCACGGTGGATCACACGCTCCCGCTCTGGGAATGTGGAAGGATGAGGACAGAGACACGTTTGAGCTCCCAGGTCCCTACTTTTCACCGAGTAGGTCAAGACTCTGAGGCCACTCCAAATTGGCACTTGCTGACATCAGAAAACGGTGCCGGCCCCTCGGCTCCTGCTCTCCCATCAATGAGGTCGGCACTTACCTGCCACCTACGATTCCACACATCAGCTCTGCCCACAGACAGGACGGCCCCAGGTTAATGCACAGTTTGACTGGACTTGTCACCACATGAATACCTATTCTAATGGGTTCAGCTTCTGCATTCTCACACTGATTAGGCCTCATGGACCCAGCACTACTCCAAACATCTCATGCAATTTGCCATTTCCCACAGACTCTTTCTGCCAGACCCACTCATGCAAAATGTGGAAAGTTGGCCAAAAAGGATCGTGCTCAAGGCCTGTGCTTCTGAGTTGCCTATTCACCCATCCACCAAATACCTGCTAAGCCCCTGATGGACCAGCCGGGGCCTCCCATGGAATTTCCTTTGCTCCTTAGTTCCTGCTTATCTCAACAACATGGATGATACAAAAACGTGGGTTATATATGCTCAGTGTTTAGGAAACTAGGGTAGTGTTCCCCCCACGCTTTCAGAAAACATCTTCTCCAGCTGGAAACTGGTAAGAACCAAACAAAATGGACAAGACAGTCACCTGCAGAAATGACCCAACTTGAGAGATGGTCTGTGAATCCTTCAGAGATGAACACTTGGAAAACACCCAAGTCCAAATAAGGCATCTCAGGGCTGGAATTCATTCCAAAAATATTTATTAGGCATCTACTATATACACAGGTCAAAATCGCCGCCTTCATGGAACATATAGTCTAGTGGAGGAGATAGATAATAAACAATTGGACAATTACTGCAAGCTTCACAGGGCAGGGATTTTTATCTGTTGTGTTCACTGCAGTAGCCTCAGTGCCTAAAATGGTGCCTGGTTCATAGCAGGTGCTCAATAAACAAGTGTCGGATAAATGATGGATGGATATACCTAAGATTGGGTAAGATATTAAGTGTCATGAAGAAACAAGAAGCAGAGTAGTGAGGATAGAGGGAGTGATGAGACTAGGGGATGAAGGAAAGCTTCTCTGATATAGGGATATATAGACAGAGACCTGAATGATGGGAGGGAGCAAAGCATGTGAATAAGCAAGGGGAAGAGCTTTCCAGGCAGAGGGAACAGGATGTGCAAAGGCCCTGAGGTGCCTGGGTTTAAACAGCAGCTCCATGAGCTGGGTGGCCTTGGGCAAGTTCCCTAACCTCTCTGAGCCTCAGGGTCCTCATTCATTGAAATAGGGATGACAGTTCCAACCTCACTGGTTTGCTTTAAGGATTAAATGAGTTATCCCCTGGAAAGCTTAGCACATAATAAATGGCTAACATTGGTGATGTATTTGTAATTTAGTGGTTTGAGGGGAAGTGAGGGAGGGAAAGAGGGAAGGAAGGAAGGAGGGAGGGAGGGAAGGAGGAAGGAAGGAAAAGCTGCATATATGAAGGTTTCTTGAGAAAGGGGGGTCTCCGGTCATTCCCAGGTGGTGGAATGCAGCAGTACAAACCCTAAAATCCATTCTCTGCCCCAAACTCAGCAATCCCAGTCAATGGTAACAGAGAGGCCTTCACAGGACTCCCTTAGGTGCTGCTGAAATCAAGGCCATCCAAGGCCAGTGGTTTTGTCTGCTCCCTGCTGAACTCTCCCTGGGTGCCTCCCCTCCATCCCCCTGTGAACTGTGCTTGCAGGAATGGGGTGGCAGCTGTGGCGGTGGGCCTGGGGTGGTCCCGGGTGGCGACGTGTGGGGTGTACCCATGCCTTTGTGCTCTCTTTGTGGCCAGACTGACTGCTCTGAAGAAGTTTCTCAGGAAAGCAACCTGGGGTAGTTCTGTTCCACTGACCACATTTAGAGAATGCAAAAGGGACAAAGGAGAAATGGAAGAACAGGAAATCGGCCCAATATCCATCTAGTGGGCTAGTCCAGGATGGCCATCAGGGCAGAGGAAGGGAGAAACAGGAGTGAAGGAACCTTCTACAAACCCAGAACTGCTCCTAACATAACAACAACAGGAACAACCCATTGCTATCCAATCAATTCTGACTGATAGTGGCTCTATAAGACAAGGTGGAACTGCCTTATAAAGTTTCTTTTTTTTTTGTCCCATACAAAAATTTGTACGTACATTGTTATGTGACCCTAATTACTCTCCCCATACTGTGACAGCACACTCCTCCTTTCCACCCCTGATTTCCCATTGTCCATTCAACCAGCTCGTAACCCTCTCTGCCTTCCCATCTCACCTCCGGACAGAAGCTGCCCATTTAGTCTCTTGTATCTACTTGAGCTAAGAGGCACACTCCTTACGAGTATCACTTTATGTCCCACAGTCCTGTCCAATCCCTGTCTGAAGA
>NW_004444069.1:5564267-5624026 GCF_000243295.1 Trichechus manatus latirostris | reverse complement strand
AAGTCTCTGGTTTATGTGGCCCTTTCTGTCTCTTGGGCTGCTACTTTCCTTGTGTCTTTGGTGTTCTTCATTCTCCTTTACTCCAGGTGGTTGGGGCCAATTGATGCATCTTAGATGGCCGCTTGCAAGCTTTTAAGACCCCAGACGCCATTCACCAAAGCAGGATGCAGAACATTTTCTTAATAAGCTTTGTCTTATAGTTTCTAAGGCTGTAATCTTTATGAAAGCAGACTGCCACATTTTTCTCCTGCAGAGCGGCTGGTGGGATCAAACCACTGACCTTTCAGTTAGCAGCCGAGCACCTAACCACTGAGTCACCAGGGCTCCTTCTCCAAAACATAAAGTCTACTAAAAGAAGGAGGAAGAGGAGGATGGATGGGATTGGCCATGTCAAACGGAGGCAGAAACCAATCTGAAAGATCTCCCAGTGGCTAACTAGAAACATTTGAACAACAACAACAAAGAATGAAGGCACTTGCTTATCACCGCAAAGTCAGCCAACTTTGGGAACAAGAGCAAGCCCAGGACTGGCCGTTTGGGCTAGACCAGGTCCCAATGCTGGGACCTATCAGGACTACAAATACACACTGCACGTGCTCGCCTCCATGGGGCCGCTCTGTGACATCAGACAGCCATGTTCACAAAGGTATTTCCTCTGCAAGCTTCACTTTCCATCACATAAAAACAGCAGCATGCTCCTGTGCACGCGAAAGGAGAGGAAAGCAATGTGCCCCACGCCCCTCGACGGCCAGGAAGGCGAGGACAAGACCAGGTGTGGGACCCCTCCCCACCCTGACCTACACACCAGCCAGCCCCTCAGCCCGCTGCCGTCCCACCAGGCAGCACATTTCCCTGGCTGGAGAAGGACCCCAGATTTTCCCCCGCCGCCAAACACACTCAGTGTTTCTAACACTGTCCCAAATTTCCGTTCCCATATCAAAAGCATCTCTTTTCTGCTGAGGCAGCAAGACCTGCCAACAAAACAAGGCAGTGGGACTCAAGTTTTCGTAACACATGCTTTCCCCTTGAAACGCGCTGCAATGAATCACTGAAGTTTAATGGTATCAGCAGCTGGGCTGGTAGAAGGCATCGTGTGAAAGTTTAAGGTGGGGCTCAGGCCAGTCCCGACTAGCTGCCACTGCCCCTGCCCTCCCTCTCCGCACACATCCCACCTCCCCTGATGGGGAGCCTCCCTCTCCAGGCCCCCAAACAGAAAACAAGACAGCATTTAGATCTTGCACATGGAATAGTCCGAGTCCTTTCCTGAGGAAGCTGGTCACCCTGTGGCCCTACACCTTAGTACTGGCCACTCACAGGGCGCTGGCATCACCTGGGAGAGTGCTGGGAAGGCAGAGTTTCAGTCCCCACCCAGCAAACTGCATTCGAATTGCACTTTAACCCGATTCCTGGGTGACCCTGCGAGTGCCAGGTGGGTGGGTAGAGGCTGTCAGTCTGGGTTCCCCCTCTCCCCCGTGGCAGGAGGCTCATTGTGTCTCCTGGCTTCATAGAAATGCACATCAGAAAGAAAGAAGACAGAGCAGCTTCTCCTTTCTCCAGGAAGCCAGTCCTGAACATATCTGACCCTGAACAAATGAAAGCTCAAGGCTGCCCAGTGTAACAGAAGTACATGCAGTGCCTTCTGCCAACCCACAGGAGGGCGCGTGGAAAAGAGGCTGTCGATCCCCTTGTCCAGCTTCTGCTGTGGTCACTGCGGGGCTAGGAAGATAAAGGTGATGGCAACACCTCTTACAAGACCCCATCTGCTGCTCAAAACCTCTCAGTGGCTCCTCTGCCCACCCTCCAGGCACCTGGCCCATCTCAGCTTCCTCTACTCCTACAAATATCCCTTAGACACCAACTACCCTAGCCAGCCTGGCTGTTTCCTACAGCGCCCCCAAGATTTCCTGTGGCTACACCTGCCTCAGTGCAGGTCCTTTACTTCAAACAACCCCACCCAGCCGGAATCCTGGCCATCTGAGGTCTAATGCCTCCTCTATGGAGCCCTCCCAGATTGGCTCCCTGCACCTTGACTGATTTACAGCACATCTTCAATGGTCTCCAAACCTTCCCCGGAATTACTTCCAGGCCTGCGCAGGTCCTAGGGTCCTGCCAGAACCTGGAGCAAAGACCATCCAAGCCCTGTGCACGTAGCCTCGTGGAGACCCACAACCCTGCCAGAGACCCCTCCACGCGTGGCCTCAGGAAGCGACTCCGCTGTTTCCCAGACACCTACCAGAGGATCCAGAGTTCTGGAATGTTTCAGGCAAGTGCCTGGGGAAGGCGCCAGGAGAAAAGCCCCTGCAAGTCCTCACAAGTGTGGGGAGAACAGAAGACAGCAGGCAGTGCCCCAGCACCCCATAGCCAGGCCCTGCGTGTCCCCGAAGGCCTCCTTTCCTGGGCTGGATCAGCCCTGGCCTGAGTGAGCTCCGCCGTCACCAAGGGGAAGCAGCCCTTAGTTACCACTGGCCGGGAGAACACAGAAGGCAAAACAAACACTGGAGGCCTCGCAGTCCGGGCTCGCTCCCCACTGCTGGGAACAATTACAAGGGACTTGGTCCTGGTTTTTCAAAGCCTCCAGCACAGAGGCTGCAGGCCCAATGGGAAGTCAGCATATAACGCGTTATCTTCCTCCTGGGCTGCGGCACCCCTGCCCAAGGCTCAGGGAACCTCCCTCCACCCCACTCAGGAAAGCACAGGCCCGCACGGCTAGGAAACGCAACAAAACCAGGGTGAGTGCCGAATCCTGGGCTGACACCGTGTGTGCTTCACCGACCATTAGATCAGGTTTTCAAAATCTCAAGTGGGCCTAGCTTCACGCTCCCTTCAGGCCTCAGGCTTTCTTCAAAGAGGGTCCCTGCAGACCCCAGCCAGCCCACAGGTGCAGTCTCAACAACAATGGAGCTGCTTGCTTAGTCCCCTCCCTAACCCCCTCCAGCAACAGCACCAACTTTTCTGTCCCCAAGAAAGTTGTCAAGACATGAACAGAAACTCACAACCAATGAGAACAGGTACTCCTGATCAGGCTCTGGCCGGGGTGGCAGGGAGCAGCTAGCAGAGCCCCTGACCCATGGCCATTAAACCCTGGTGCCAAGGGTTGTCCTGAGGGAAGGGCTTCGGGCTTCGGTCCCCAACTGCCTCCCGTCACAGCAGACCTGGGACCCCCAAGAGTCATGCAGCTCCTCCCCAGGGGTACGGTCTCTCCCTGAAGGAGCACCCATAGAGGGCTCCTGGGGGCCCAGGGCCAAGGCCTCAGTGTCCCACTTCTTTACAAGAAGAGGCTGGGGTGAGGCTGAGTAAAAATGGGGCAGCGGAGGGGCTGGGTGACGCCATATCTCCTGGGTCTGCCAGGTGAGGGGCACATAGCAGGGAGAGGTGCTGCCCCACACCCTCCCGGCCATGGATTTGCCCTGGAGCCCTTGATGTCCTCCAGGCCCAGTTCCAGTCACCCTGTCTTTCCCTATACCCTGACCAGGCTGGTGAGACCTTCCCTCCCCCAAGCCTTTTTCTTTTTTTTGGGTGAAAATATACACAACGAAACATATACCCATTCAACAACTTCTCCATGTACAGTTCAATGCTACTGGTTACATTCTTCACACTGGGTCACCCTTCTCACTATGTCTACCCATACTGTTTCACCACCATTGATTTTTACTGTCCCTTAACATTCTCATCTGTGCTTTAAACTTACTGTTGTCAGACTGATCTCACACAGATCATTCTTTAAAAGAGGGCAACGGTCAAGGCCAACATTCTGCTTTAATTGAGCTAAACTGTTGTTTAAAGATGACTTCACGGGATCGTTTTGGGATAGTTTTGGTCCAAAGTTTCAATCCCCTAGCCTTTTGTGGAGTCAGGCTGCTGACCTTGGAAGGGCAATGTGGGCAGCAGGGCCACACCCTCTACAAACAGGCGGAGCCACCAGCACACGCTTGGCTGCCAACCAAAAAGTTGGTGGTTCAAACCCACCCAGCTGCTCCAGGGGAGAAAGACTTGGCAATCTGCTTGCATAAAGATTATAGCCAAGAAAACCTTATGGAGCAGTTCTACTCTGTCAGATGGGGTCGATATGAGTCAAAAATGACTTGATGGCACCCAACCACCACCACCACCTCCCCCAGAGCCACACAGGTCAGTTTTCCCTCGCCTTACTTGAGTCATGCTGGTCCCAGACAAGAAGAGCCCGCACCTGCTTCAGGACCCTCCCAGGAGACAGAAGGAGAGAGGAGGCGAATGAATGGGAAGCAGGGAGGGCACAGGCTTCTCCTTCCCTGTGGCTCCACAGGACCAGCAGCTCGGGCCCCAGGTGGCCGGAGTGTCTCCACCAGGAGCTGGGGAAGGGCAGGGCTAAGGCTCCCAGTGGAAGACTGGGGAGCCAGGGACTGACCCCAAACAAAGTTGGAGGGTCAGTGCACACTTCCAGAGGGGAAATGAGCTGACGGAGAACTGGGACACAGGTAGGGAGGGCAGGAGGCTGGGAGCGCCTCATGCCCCCCGCAGCATCACCCTGCTCTCCCACCTCCCAAAGTGTTTCTCAGTGACCAGGCTGGCCAGCGGCTCCAGGGCCCGGTGCACAGTGGCCACCCTCGGCTGCACTCTCCTGGCCAGGCACATCAGTGGCGCCCCCAGCGGCAGTGGCGGTGACTGTGCCCAGGTGCAGGGCAGGCCAGTGCGTGGCCAAAGGTCCCCACAGGCGGAGAGGGGCTGATAGGGACCCGCCTGGGAAGAGGAAGGCCAGGAGCGCCATCTGTGCTCCAGCCCAGGGCGACTTGCATTTTATTTTAACAAATCAGTATCTTTGGAGGTGGGAAGCCCTGTCTCACCCAAGTATCTGAAGCCAACTTCCCAGTCCTTGCCAGGCCAAGTCCGTGCTTATACCAGAGGGGCTGGGGACAAACTCCCGCTCCCACCCCCACCCCCCCATTCTGTCCTGGGTTGCAGAGAGCTGTTCTTTAGAGAGGACTGAACGGCGTGGGAGAGGCTGGAGCTACTATGGGGCATTAGAGTCTCAGACCTCAACCTTGACATGCAGGGAATTTAAATGGAACATTTCTAGGACAGCTAGACAGAAGCTACCAGAAAGCTACCCTCTGTTTTTTGTCTCACCCCTTCCGCATCTCTTCCCAGGGCTGGGACAAGCAGAGCTGATGGAGAAGTTTCTGCTAGACCTTCAGGCTTAGTCTTTGATTTTGGAGGGGGGAAGGGAAAGGAAGGGCCAAGAACTACTGGACTAAGTCACCAGACCCCTCCTTGTCCTTGTTGGAGCCCTGCCTTTCCCTTTCTCCACCTTGAGGTCTCCCCCACCTGGCCAAGGCAACCATTTCTGACTTTCCCAAGAGGCCGCATTTCTGCGCCACCCAAAAGGAGCCCAACTAGGAAAGAAGTCACTTAGCAGTGATTTTTCTGTTTAAAAATCTTTCAACTGACTTTTGCTCCATGTACTCCTTCTCACAGGTGAAGAAAAAATTTAAACCATCAGGAAAAATAAAAGCTCTTGAGTTCCTGGGTGGTGCAAATGGTTAACAGGCTCAGCTGCTAACTGAAAGGCTGGAGGTTTGAGTTCACCCAGGGGAGCCTCAAAAGAAAGCCCTGGCAATTGACTTCCAAAAGATCAGCTATCAGAAACCCTAGGGAGCACAGTTCTACACTCACACGCACGGGGTCACCGTGAGTTGGAATCGACTTGACGGCAACTGGTACTAGTAATGACCCATTCAGCAAATCGTCAGTGCCTTCCCTCCAAGACACTGCCTGCGGTGGGGAGACTGACGCAGACCAGCCACAGCTGGCGCTCAGAACCTCACAGGAGAGGCTATGTCACAATAAAAGCAGGATGCATCATCAGGATGGCTGTTGAGACTCAGGCCGGGGGGAGGCAGGAAGGTGTGAGTGGAGAACAGGCGGGATTTACGGGGATGTGCCCTTGTAGAGGTCCTGACCTAATGGGTCGAATCTCAACGACAGGGATGAGCTGATGGGGGAAGCCAGCTGGGGAGAGATACTACTGGGAGGGAGAGCCCGTTCAGCAGAGGTAAACCAGTTGCCGAGTTGCTGCAGACTTGTGGTGATCCCATGTGTGTCAGAGTAGAACTATGCTCCATAGGGTTTTCAGTGGCTGACTTTTCAGAAGTAGATCACCAGGCTTTTCTTCTGAGGTGCCTCTGGGTGGACTCGAACCATCAACCTTTCAGTTAGTTAGCTGAGCACGTTAACTGTTTCCGCCACCCAAGGACTCCCTAGCAGAGGTAAGGAGGTGCATTTGGGAACCAGAGGGTGGTCAAGTTTGATTAGAATACCAGAACATTTAAGGGAATAATGCAAGAGAAAGAGGGAGAAACAGATGGGCAAGGGCCTTGAATGCCAAGACAGGGAGTCAGGGCTTAGGCACTGCGGAGTTCCCTGCCCCCACTGGAACTGGCAGAGACCAGACGGGGAGGCGATAGATCAGAAAGTCTCCCCTAAAAGTTCATCCAAATCCCTGGGTTTCCGGATAGGAAGCAGAAAGAACTATAAATGGAGAGCTAATGGCCTGCTCTTTCCATGGAGCAATTCCAGCTTTACTTAACGAATTGTGCAGTAAAGGGCAGTGGTGCTCTAAACACAGCGACTGATGCCCTTATACTGTCTCAAGGTGCGTGACCTGCCAAACTCAACTGTGGCAGAGGTGCAGCACCACACGGGAGACAGGTGGCCACCTGCCCCGCAGGAAACACTTCCTCAAAATGCTGTCAGAAAATACTGGCCGGTAATCGTCCGCTCCTTGTTCTTTCTTTCTTTTGCTTTTGGGGAGGTAGGTTAAGAACCAGGAAGGAAAAATTATAAAATTCCTTTCAGGTAAACAGAAAATTTGAAGTGTGTTAACAATCTAAGAAATAGCACTTAAAACCAACAGCAGGAGAAAGCATTGCTATTTTTTCACCTGCAAAGACAAGAAGAATAAATACCTACCTTGGAAGACCGCTGAGCGAATCAAATAAGGTAATGAATATACATGAAGAGTCAAACAATTCCTAGCACATAGTAGGTCCTCAAGCAATAGCAGATGCCGGCACAATTCCCACTCTGTGTGGGGCACTTCTGAGCTCTTGGCACTTTACATGTATGAATACATTTAGATGGTGGCTATAATGATTACTGTCCACAAGACATTCAGGTGGTCAAATCATGACTCCAGTGATTATCTTCCAGCCACTGACCAAGGAACCAGAGAACCACAACATTCTTTTAAAGCACAAAGATATCTTAAAGATCCTCCAATCAAAACACTTTATTTTATATGGAAAAAAAGGGAGAAAGCCTTGAGGCATAGAAAAATTAAGTGATGAAAGAGGAGGCCCTCTATTCTGATGCTACTGGAACAAATGGAAAATGCTAAGAAATTTGGCTGATCATCCCTGGCCATCCTCCATCCACCACTTAAAACTGCCCAACGGCCAAAGCTGTCCATACATCTCTCCGCTTTTCCCGCCATCTGTGATGGAGAGCCTCCAGGGTCTACCCCCTCTTAAGAAGAGGTGGAATGTCACCAATTATTTGGCTAATGGGCTGGGGATTTTGCAAGTCCACTTATATTTCCTGCCAATTCTGTTTCCACATCAGATTTGAGAAGTACCTGCATCGTGAAATAGATGTAAACACACCCTACCGCCTCCACCACTGGAATATTCTCACCCAGTGTAGACTTGACTTAAGCAGCCGGGGAATACTTTAAGTCCAGATTTCTTTTTTATTCCAAGGAAAGGAGGCTGGCAAAGAGGTCCAAGAAGCCTGTTAGCCACACTCTTGCCCCCAGAATAGCTCCATACCTCCCTGCCTGCCCAGGTATGTATGTGTGTATCTTTGGAGATACTGTTATTTTATTAAAAAAGGATTGTATTTCATATTCTTCACAACTTGTCTGTCAGTTTGTCGTACTATGGTGGCTTGCGTGTTGCTGTGATTCTGGAAGCTATGCCACAGGTATTTCAAATACCATCAGCGTTACCCATGGTGGACAGGTTTCAGTGGAGTGTCTAGACGAAGACAGACTAGGAAAAAGGACCTGGTGATCTACTTCTAAAAACAACTGGCCAGTGAAAATCTTATGAATAGCAGCTGAACACTGTCTGATGAGTCCCTCAGGTTGGAAGGTACTTAAAATATGACTGAGGAAGAGCTGACTCCTCAAAGTAGAGTCAACCTTAATTATGTGGATGGAGTAAAGGTTTCAGGACCTTCATCTGATGATGTGACATGCCTCAAAATGAGAAGAAACAGCTGCAAACATCCATTAATAATTGGAGCATTGAATGTATGAAGTATGAAACTAGGAAAATTGGAAACTGTGAAAAATGAAATGGAATACATAAGTATCGATATCCTAGGCATTAGTGAGCTGAAATGGACTGGTATTGGCCATTTTAAATTGGACAATCATATGGTCTACTATGCCAGGAATAACAACTTGAAGAAGAATAACATTGCATTCATTGTCAAAAAGAACATTTTAAGATCTACCCTGAAGTACAATGTTATCAGTGATAGGATAATATCCATACACCTCCAAGGAAGACCAGTTAATACAACTACTATTCAAATTTATGCATCCATTACTAATGCCAAAGATGAAGAAATTAAAGATTTTTACCAACTTCTACAGTCTGACATTGATCAAACATGCAATCAAGATGCATTGACAATTGCTGGTGATTGGAATGCAAAAGCTGAACAAACAAGTTGGAAAATATGGCGTTGGTGACAGAAACGACATGGAAGATTGCATGATAGAATTTTGCAAGACCAAGGACTTCTTCATTACAAATACTTTTTTTCAACAACATAAACAGTGACTATACACGTGGACGTTGCCAGATGGAATACACAGGAATCATAGTGACTACATCTGTGGAAAGAGATGATGGAAAAGCTCAATATTATCAGTCAGAACAAGACCAGGGACCTACTGCAGAACAGAACATCAATTGCTCAAATGCAAGTTCAGGTTGAAGCTGAAGAAAATGAAAACAAGTCCACGAGAGCCAAAGTACGATCTTGAATAGATCCCACCTGAATTTAGAGACCATCTCAAGAACAGATTTGACACACTGAACACTAATAACCAAAGACCAGATGAGTTGTGGAATAACATCAAGAACATCATGCATGAAGAAACCAAGAGGTCATTAAAAAGACAGGAAAGAAAGAAAATACCAAAATGGATGTCAGAAGAGACTCTGAAACTTGCTCTTGAAAGTCAAGTAGCTAAAGTGACTGGAAAAAAATGATAAAGTAAAAGAGCTAAACAAGATTTCAAAGGGAGGCTCGAGAAGACAAAGTAAAATATTATAATGAAATGTGCAAAGACCTGGAGTTAGAAAACCAAAAGGGAAGAACATGCTCAGCATTTATCAAGCTGAAAGAACTGAAGAAAAAATTCAAGCCTCGAGTTGCAATTTTGAAGGATTCTATGAGCAAAATATTGAACAACGCAGGAAGCATCAAAAGAAGATGGAAGGAATACACAGAGTCACTACACTAAGAAGAATTGGTTGATGTTCAGCCATTTCAGGAGCTACCATATGATCAAGAACCGATGGTACTGAAGGAAGAAGTCCAAGCTGCACTGAAGGCAGTGGCAAAAAACAAGGTTCCAGGAATTGACGGAATATAAATTGAGATGTTTCAACAAACGGATGCAATGCTGGAAGCTCTCACTAATCTATGCCAAGAAATTTGGAAGAGAACTACCTGGCCAATTGACTGGAAGAGATCCATATTTGTGCCCATTCCAAAGAAAAGTGATCTCACAGAATGCAGAAATTATCAAACAATATCATTAACATCACAGGCAAGTTAAACTTTTGCTGAAGATAATTAAAAAACGGTTGCAGCAGTACGTTGACAGAGAACTGCCAAGAATTCAAGATGGATTCAGAAGAAGACGTGGAACTAGGGATATCATTGCTGATGTCAAATGGATCTTGGCTGAAAGCAGAGAATACTAGAAAGATGTTTACCTATGTTTTATTGACTATGCAAAGGCATTCAACTGTATGGATCATAACAAATTATGGATGACATTGCAAAGAATGGGGATTCCAGAACACTTAATTGTGCTCATCAGAAGCCTGTACACAGACTACGCGGCGGTCATTCAAACGGAACAAGGAGATATTGGGTAGTTTAAAATCAGGAAAGTTGTGCGTCAGGGTTGTATCCTTTCACCATACTTATTCAATTTGTTAGCTGACCAGATAATCCAAGAAGCTGGACTATATGAATAAGGCGGCATCAGGACTGGAGGAAGACTCATTAACAACCTGCGATATGCAGATGACACAACCTTGCTTGCTAAAAGTGAAGAGGACTCGAAGCACTTACTGATGAAGATCAAAGACTACAGCCTTCAGTATGGATTACATCTCAACATAAAGAATACAAAAATCCTCACAACTGGACCAATAAGCAACATCATGATAAACGGAGAAAATATTGAAGTTGTCAAGGACTTTATTTGGATCTACAATAAATACCCATAAAAGCAGCAGTCAAGAAATGAAATGATGTATTTCATTGGGCAAATCTGCTGCTAAAGAGCTTTTTAAAGTCTTAAAAAGCAAAGATGTCACTTTGAGGACTAAGGTGAGCCCAAGCCAAACCATGGTACTTTCAATCGCCTCATACGCATGCGAAAGCTGGACAATGAATAAGGAAGACTGAAGAAGAACTGAAGCCTTTGAATTACGGTGTTGGTGAAGAATACTGAATATACCACGGACTGCCAGAAGAACGAACAAACCTGTCTTGGAAGAAGCACAGCCAGAATGCTCCTTACAAGCGAAAACGGCAAGACTTCGTCTCACTTTGGACGTGCTATCAGGAGGGACCAGTCCCTAGAGAAGGACATCATGCTTGGTAAAGTAGAGGGTCGGTGAAAAAGAGGAAGACCCTCAAGGAGATGGATTGACACAGTGGCTGCACCAGTGAGCTCGGATGTAGCAAGGATTGTGAGGATGACGCAGGACCGGGCAGCATTTCATTCTGTTGTACACAGGGTTGCTATAAGCCGGAACTGACTCGGCGGCACCTAACAACAACAACATTTCACATTCTACCTGCCTTTCTCACTGAATGCATGTAGAAATGTGTCCAGGTTTACTGAGGTGGTTCTACTGCATATTTTTAATTGCTGTGTAATAGTTCATGGTTCAGACATACCACAGCTGTCCAAAGGACTGATTTTCTGTCAGTGGTGATATACCTAATTTGGAGTGGCAAAAAATGGTAGTCGAATGCAAACCTCTTGAGCCACTCAGGGACCTTGTGCTCAATTGTTGTTGTTATTAGGTGCTGTGGAGTTGATTTCTACCCATTGCAACCCAATGTTAGAGAGTAGAACTGCCCCATAGAGTTTCCTAGGCTATAATCTTTATGGGTGCAGATCGCCAGGTCTTTCTCCCTCAGAGATGCTGGTGGGTTTGAACCACCAACCTTTCAGTTAGCAGCTGAGTGCTTAACCAGAGACAGCACCTGCTGCTGGTGAGGAGGAGGAGAACATACACCTGCGTGGCTGGTGGAAACGTGTTTTGATGCAGCCTTTTGGGAAACAAACTGGCAATTGACTGTGGTATTCCACTCTGGGGATTTGAGCTCACAAAAAACACAAGCACCGGTACTAAGGATATCTTTCTGAAGGCGTATCTATTACACGGTTGGTGCTATTTCTTGCTATTCCAAATTAAGTGTATTGCCATTTGGGTTGTTTCCACCTTTTGGTTATTGTGAATATTGCTGCTATGAACATTGTCTGATATGTTTTTGCTGCAGGTGTCTTGTCCTTCAATAAAAGGCTTACATTAAAAAAAAACAAAACAAAACAGAAGGACACACTCCAGGTTGTTAACACTGTTTGGGAGTGTGAGAGAGAAGGGGAAGAAGAGCAGAGGGGTGACAGACAAACACAAAACACTCCCACAAAATGTGTCCATGTGTCATGGACTGAATTATGTCCCCTCCAAATTGTGTGTATCCCAGAATTGTGTGGTTGGCCTCCATTTTGTGATTGTAATTTTATGTTAAAGAGGATTAGGGTGGGATTGTAACACCATCCTTACCCAGGTCACATCCCTGATCCAATGTAAAGGAGTTTCCCTGGGGTGTGGCCTGCACCACCTTTTATCTCTCAAGAGATAAAAGGAAAGGGAAGCAAGCAGAGAGTGGGGGACCTCATACCACCAAGAAAGCAGTACCAGGAACAGAGCGTGTCCTTTGGACCTGGGGTCCCTGTGCCGAGAAGCTCCTAGTCTGGGGGAACACTTAAGAGAAGAAGGCCGACAGAGAGAAAAAGCCTTCCCCTGGAGCTGATGCCCTGAATTTGGACTTTTAGCCTACTTAAACTGTGAGGAAATAAACTTCTCTTCGTTAAAACTATCCACTTGCGGTATTTCTGTTATAGCAGCACTAGATGACTAAGACACCATGTAATCACAAAAAAAAGACCAGACTTACTGACCTGACAGAGACTGGAGAAACCCCAAGAGTATGGCCCACGGACACGCTTTTAGCTCAGTAATGAAGTCACTCCTGAGGTTCACCCTTTAGCCAAAGATTAGACAGGCCCATAAAACAAAACAAGACTAAAGGGGCACACCAGTCCAGGGGCCAGGACTAGAAGGCAGGAGGGGACAGGAAAGCTGGTCGAGAAAGGTGAGTGTTGACATGTCGTGGGGTTAAAAACCAATGCCACAAAACAATATATGTACTAATTGTTTAATGAGAAGCTAGTTTGTTCTGTAAACCTTCATCTAAAGTACAATACAAAAATTTAAAAAATGTGTCCATCTAAGGTCATGAATATGTATGTGTCTAGGCATTACAAGGTTGGGCATCAAAACATTAAAGATGGTTACCTGAGGGTGGTAGGATTTCAAGCGATTTTTACTACTTTATATTTTAGGTATCATTCAGATTCTTACCAATGAGCCTACATTATAATCAGAAACAAGAATAAAGCTAGTTTCATTGTGGAAAAAATTATATACAGAAAAATACAAAGATTGAAAGTGCCAAAGCCCATGTTCTTTCCACACAGAGTGGTGCAGTGGTTAAGAGCTATGGCTGCTAACCAAAACATCAGCAGTTCGAATCCATCAGCTGTCCTTTGGAAACCCTATGGGGCAGTTCTACTCTGTCCTATATGGTCACTACGAGTCAGAATCAACTCGATGGCAATGGGAACATAGGACCAATGCCTGAAGAAGGACATCATGCCTAATAAAGTACAGCATCAGGGAAAAAGAGGGAGACCCTCAAGGAGATGGACTGACATGACACAGTGGCTGCACCAATGGGCTCAAACAAAGCAATAATGGTGAGGATGGCACAGGACCGGGCAACATTTTATTCTGTTATACGTAAGGTCACTATGAGTCGGAACCGACTTGACGGTACCTAATAACAGCAACAAAAACACGGGTAGAAGGAGCGCCGGTGGTGCAGTGGTTAAGCACTCAGCTGCTAATGGAAAGGTTGGCTGTTTGAACCCACCCAGAGGCTCCAAGGGAGAAAGATATGGTGACCTGCTCCCGTAAGAATTACAGACTAGAAAACCCAATAGGACAGCTCTCCATGGGGTCACTATGAATTGAAAATTGACTTGAAGGCAACTAACGACAATAATATGGGAAAATCCAGGTAGTTGTGCCTCCTATGAGCACGTGTGAAAAAGCCCCCATTATACATGGATGTCTTCTTCAAGCGGGCACCATTTTCATCATGATATTCTTGCTCTAAAGCCTTCAGGGGCTTCCTCCTGCCTACAGGATCAAGTCCAAACTTCTGAGACGGTACCAAAAGCTGTTCCCACACTGACCCCAGCCCACTTTGTCACAGAAGTGTTTTCTCAAACCCTTTGCTCGTTCTAACCAGCTACTCCTGATCCCCAGTGTGGCTCAGACACCTGCTTATGGTCCTTAGTCCACTCCCTTCCCCACCTGGAAGGCCTTCACCTACAGAATCATGCAGACCTTCCAGAACTCTCTGCAAATTCCTCATCACCTTAAAAAAATTTAAAAAATACAGCAAAGGTACTGTCCCTTTACCCTTCATTCATGTTAGACTCTGTAACAAACCCTTAGTATGTGTCCCCTGCCCTAACCCTAACAAACCAAATCCACTGCCATTGAGTCAATTCTGACTCATAGCAACCCTATAGGAAAGAGCAGAACTGGCTCTGAGGCTGTAATCTTTACAGAAGCAGACCGCCACATCTTTCTCCCGTGGAGCGGCTGGTGGGTTCGAACCGCCAACCTTACAGTTAGCAGGCGAGCACTTAACAACTGTGCCACCAGAATAAAATATCAACATAGTGCCATCATTGCTGTTGTCAGTTGCCACTGAGTTGGCTCTGACTCATGGCGACCTTATAAATAAGAGAGTGAAATGTTGCCCAGTCCTGCGCCATCTTTATGATCATTGGTATGCTTGAGTCCCTCCTTGTGGCTATGGTGTCAATCCATCTCACCAAGAGTTTCCTTCATTTTTGCTGACCCTCTATTGCACCAAACAGGATGTCCTTTTCTAGAAATTAGGCTTTTCTGATGATGTGTCCAAAGTAAGCAAGTCAAAGTCTCACCATCCTCGCTTCTAAAATGCTTTCTGGTTGTACTTCTTTTAAGACTGATTTGTTTGTTCTTCTGGCACTCCATACTATATTCAATACTGTTCACCAACACCAGTTTGAATGCGTCACAGAATGTTCTCCATATGTCTCTCTACCTCCCGTCAACCTCATCATAACCAAAACTTCCATCCCCTCCCAGGTATGACGGTGCCCCCCACCCCACCATTTCTCTAAGGCAAAGAGCTGGAAGGGCTCCTTGGCTCCAGCATTAACTTCGGACAGACTGTCAAGTTCACCTCCACTGCTCCGGTCCTCCTCACTCCTCACCTGTCCCACCTGCCATGCAGCATCACCCTGCTCAGTGCTTCTCAACTCTGTCACCCTGCAGTCATCCCCTCCTGCCCTCAGCATGAAGTCCTTGAACCTTGGCACACTCCTCTCCATGCATCGGGATCTTGCCTTCACCTCCATTTCCAGCAGCCTCTCCCTTCCCCATCAGCCCCTCAACCAGGGGCATGTGACCCTATTGCAGAACCCAACTACTTGTGGCTACCCTTGCAGTGTGTCCTACCTTTAGGACTTTTCAAGTATGCTGCCTGGGATGACTCCCCAGCCGCCACCCGTGCCCACCCAGGTTACATATCCATCAGAATTCTGCTGTTTATCATCAAGTCCTGGAAAATGTGGGGTCCACACCTGTTGACTTAAGATAGCAACTTGGCAAAGTCTGAAGATATTTTTGGTTGTCACAATGGGGGGTGGGGGATGCTACTGACATCTAGTGAGTAGAGACTAGGGATGCTGCTCAACATCCTACAATGCACAGGACAGCACCTCACATCAGAGAAATATCCAGCCCAACATGTTAATAGTGCCAAGGGTGAGAAGCCCTGAGACGAGTGAGCTTCAGATGAAAAGATATGGTGCTTCCCTAGGACAAAACCACCATAGTGTGCCCAGAAGGACCACTTAGAGCACTGACACCTGTGACTTCATATTGGGACAAGGGGGGAGCACTTCAAGCCCCCAGGCTTTCCCAGGGAGGCAGTTGAGCAGGACCTCAGTGCTTGCCACCACACTTTTACCAGCCTTCTGTGCTACCCTGATCAAGACACTGAGCTTGTTTGGGCCTGAGGTTCCCCCATCTATAAAATGAAGAAGTCGGAGGAGATCGGCTCTTCCCCTGCTCTTCCCCAAAGTGGGTTCGACAGATTCTTAAGTACTTGAAAAACAGTGCTGAGTTTGAGGAAATAGTGCTTATACTCCTCCAGGAGATTCACAAAGCCCATCTGCATCTTAAAGACTCTGAGAAGTCCTGCAAACAGAAACTCAGGTTTTACTGAACTCCACACAAGTTCCCAAACCCAAAGAGAAGGGCACACTCTGCTCAAAGCTCACCTCATCCCATCCCAAGGGAAGCTGGTTTAGGGGATGGACGGGGTCTCTGCTACTCCATGACTGTGTGATAAGCAGGGTCCTGCCTCCTCCCTCAGCTCTGGGACAGAATCCTCCACCACAGCCACCTTTACCTGGCTCCAGAGAGGATGGCATAAAAGCATGCTGCAGAGTGGACAGTGTTTTACGATGTGATGTAAGGGGCTGTTCACACACTCATCCAGCTATGCAGAATCCCTGGAGGGTCCACATCATGCAGATTGTTATGGATTGAATTGTGTCCCTCAAAATGTGTGTCAGCTTGGCTAGGCCATGATTCCCAGTATTGTGTGATTGTCCTCCATTTTGTGATTTGATGTAGTTATCCTATGTGTCATAAATTCTAACCTCTATGATGTTAATGAGGCAGGATTAGAGGCAGTTATGTTAATGAGGCAGGACACAATCTACAGGATTAGGTTGTATCTTGAGTCAATCTCTTTTGAGATATAAAAGGGAGAGGCAAACAGAGAGGAGAGAGACCTCCTTCCACCAAGCAAGAAGAGCCAGGAACGGAGTGTGTCCTTTGGGCCCAGGGTCCCTGTGCTGTGAAGCCCCTAGACCAGGAGAAGATTGATGACCAGGACCTTCCCCCAGAGCTGACAGAGAGAGAAAGCCTTCTCCTGGAGTTGGCACCCTGAATTCAGATTTCTAGCCTCCTAGACTATGAGAGAATAAATTTCTGTTTGTTAAAGTCACCTGCTTGTGGTATTTCTGTTATAGCAGCACTAGATAACTAAGACAGAGACTCCCCCGAACTCCAGGTCTGACTGGAACACCCTACTCATGAGGTCTGGGTCAGGGACTTGCTCCTTGGGAGCAAACCGAGTGACTGTTTCTGTGCCCCCTTGGGGCCTGTCCTCTTCCTCTAGATGAGGAGTCAGCAAACTACAGCCCATGGGACAAATCTGGCCCAATGCCTGTTTTTGTAAATAAAGTTTTATTGGAACACAGCTACAGTCACTTGTTTATGAACTGTCTTAGGCTGCTCTCAGGCGACAACAGCAGAGTTGAGTAATTGCGACAGAGACCGTATGGCCTGCAAAGCCTAATATTTACTAGCTGGCTCTTTACAGCACAAGTTTGCTGACTCCTGGACTAGACATCAGGAATGGGCGTCGACCACACTGAAGACACAGGGGCCAAATCCTCCCCCAAACTCCTCCAAGAGTCCATCTACCAGACTCAGGCCTCACATCTGTGCACGCTGGGACGATCAGCTGCATCTAAACTGAGAGAGAAGGATGAGTCGTGCAGTCCATCCACCTCATGTCCACTCCCTTTTTCCACACCCTCCTTTACCCTTCAAGGTGGGCTTCTACCACCAGCCTTCCCTGGACCCCCACGACAGCCCTCTTTTCATAAACCAGAGAATTATCGACAGCAGAGTTTCCCATCTTTTTTTGATTATGTACAAAGTTAGCAAATGACTGGTAAGCATGTATCCCCCAAAAAATATATCCAGTTGCTGTTGAGCTGACTCCAACTCATCGCAAGCCCATGCACGTCAGAGTAGAACTGTGCTCCACAGGGTTTTCAATGGATGATTTTTCAGAAGTAGATCACCAGGCCCTTTCTTCCAAGGTGCTTCTGGGTGGACTTGAACCTCCAAACTTTCAGTTAGCAGCCAAGCGTGTTAACCGTTTGCACCACCCAGGGACTCCAAAACATATACACTTATTTATAAAATACACTCATGTGCTTCTGCATCGACAGATTCTATACATTATAATATACACCAAAAAAAAGATATTAAAAAGAATGAGATAAAAATAAAAATAATGCTACGAATTTCTGCCTCCACCTGAGTGGATCATCGATATGCAGCCCAGTCTGGGGACTCTTGCTAATAGCGTTACCCTGGCACCTACAGGTACTCAGTGCACGGGCATGGGGGTATCCTCATATCTTCCCTGAGAAACAACAACGGATTTGTCTAAAGGGTCATCCTGATGCCCAGAGGCTCCGGAGTGGAGGAGCCCAAGGTGGGGGGTTGGTCCAGGGTCTCAGGACCCAGGTGCTTCCCCCACCTGGAGGGTTGGGCCTCAGGCTGCAGGCAGAAAAGGAGGATTAGGGACCCCCAGAGCTGGCGCCAGCTGTTCCCGTGGCGGCGAACACCCGGTGGATCCAGGGGGATTTTTGTGCTTTGACTCAGAGGCAATAAGTCTTTCAAATTCAACCGACACAGACTAAACTGCAGTAATGAGGAAAGCCCCTCCGAGGCAGTCTGCTTGGCTCACCATCTCTGCCAGGAGAGTGGGAGGGAAGAGGCTGACAGTCAGGCTGGTGTTTATGATCTGGAGGCGGATGAGCGGGGCCAGCGTGAAGTCGGCTCAGGGAACGCAGGGGCAGCTATGTCCAGGGGGTCCCTTCTGGAAGGTGGGCACGGGGTGGCAGCAGCATAGTCCATGGGTACAGTACCTCCCCCTGGGATCTCAGACCCCCATCTGCCCCAACTTCCACACCAAGCCCTCTGGCTCTCACTCTGGTCCTCCCAGCCAGCCCACCCATCAGGGAGAATATTTGGCCAAGTGCAGACAGGGACCATGAGGGTCCAAGGCCCAATCTGCCACCTTCACATCCATTCAGGTGGTGTTTTTAGCCATTGTTCAGAGGCAGTTTGGGGTGACCGTTTGGACATCACCCAAAGGCTTTCTGTGGACTTTAGATGGTTCCTGGGTCCCCCACAGGGTCAAGTCTGAGTAGCCAACAGGAATCTCTGCCCCCATGCCACGAGGGTAAACTGAGGTTCAGAAGGGTGACATAACTAGCCCTCGGGGCAATGCTAGGATTAAAACCCAGGTCTTCTCCAACAATCTGCCAAAGGACTCTTCATTTCCCAAGAAGTCTTCTCATGAGCACTCCCCACAGGCCCAACCAACCAAAGGCAGGGAAGAGCAAATTCGCCCCACGGAGAACTCCAGCTGAACTTCAGCTGAGCATCCCACTACCAGCCACTCTCCTGGGCAACGAACAGACAGAAGAAAGGGGGTTGGGAAGGGGGCAGTGGTGGTTCAGTGGTAGAATTCTCGCCTTCTATGCAGGAGACCCGGAGTTCAATTCCTGGCCAATGTACCTCATGCACAGCCAGCACCTGTCTGTCAGTGGAGGCTTGCGTGCGGCTGTGATGCTGAACAGGTTTCAGTGGAGCTTCCAGACTAAGATGGACTAAGAAGAAAGGCTTGGTGATCTATGTCTGAAAATCACGCAATGAAAGCTCTGTGGATCACAACAGTCCAATCTGCGAGCAATCATGGTGCTGGTGCAGGACCAGGCGGCGTTTTATTCCATTGTGCGTGGGGTTGCTGTGCGTTGGGGTCAACTCAACAGTGGCTAACAATTATAAGGGGGGGTAGGCTGAGGTTACCTTGACCTCATGGATGCCCCAGACTACTCTGAGTTGGGACCCAGGAGACCTCTGTCCCCATCTCCAGCCCTCGCCACAGATGAAACAGGATCCTGATGGAACAAGAACTCTGAGTTCAGAGGCAGGACTATGTCCCTCCAGGGAGGAAGAAACAGGCATATTTTATGCTCCTAAGGAGGTGTCAAGGTAGACAAGTGTCTTAGTCATCTAGTGCTGCTATAACAGATACACCACAAGTGGATGGCTTTAACAAAGAGAAATTTATTTCTTCATAGTAAAGTAGGCTAAAAGTCCAGATTCAGGGCATCAGCTCCAGGGGAAGGCTTTCTCTCTCTGTCAGCCTTCTCATCAATCTTCCCCAGGACTAGGAGCTTCTCTGCGCAGGGACCCCGTGTCCAAAGCTCTGCTCCCGGCACTGGTTTCTTGGTGGTATGAGGTCCCCCATTCTCTGCTTGCTTCCCTTTCCTTTTATCTCTTGTAAGATGAAAGGTGGTGCAGGCCACACTCCAGGGAAACTCCCTTTACATTGGATCAGATATGTGACCTTAGTAAGGGTGTTACAATCCCACCCTAAACCTCTTTAACATAAAATTACAATCACAAAATGGAGGACAACCACACCATACTGGGAATCATGGCCCAGCCAAATTGATATACACATTTTTGGGGGGACATAATTCAATCCATGACAATGAGGGAATCTGGATATACATCTTCCCTCAAGTTTTAATGGAGAAAAAACCCATCCACAGAGAGCCCTGTGCCTGCCCAAGCAGCAGGGCCACCCATGTGCCCGGGCTGCCTCCCTGTGTAGCTACCCTGTTTTTAGAAACACACCCTGCTTGTCCACCACAATCTTCCACAGGCAGTTAAAGAGGGAAGTGAACCAAACAGCTCCCGCCATCAGATGAGGGCTGGGAGGATGCTGGGGGTAAAGGTAATGATAGGGTTCAACTCTGCCACCCAAATTTGTCCCAACGGCCACAGATGGAAAGGAGCGTCACAGTGGGCCCAAGAGCCTGCTGCAAGGGTTGGGGTGGGGAGTGATGGGGGGAGAGGAAGGGCAGGGCCTCCCCTCCCAGCCCCCCATCCCAACGCCGGGTCCTGTGTTAGGCAAGGCCTTCCCCGTGCAGGGTCCTGAATTGTACACGTAGAAATTATTGAATTGGTGTATGCTTGCAACAATTTTAGAAAGAAAATGAAATGTTAAAAAAAAAAAAGAAAAAAGACAATGGACAGGGCCTCTGGAAGACCTGGGCAGAAGGGACAAGAGCTGGCTTACGAAGCTGTCATGGATTGAATTGTGTTCCAGAAATCTGTGTCAGCTTGGTTAGGCCATGATTCCCAGTATTGTGTGGTTGTCCTCCATTTTGTGATTGTAATTTTATGTTAAAGAGGATTAGGGTGGGATTGTAACACCCTTACTAAGGTCACATATCTGATCCAATGTAAAGGGAGTTTCCCTGGGGTGTGGCCTGCACCACCTTTTATCTTACAAGAGATAAAAGGAAAGGGAAGTGAGCAGAGAAGGGGACCTCATACCACCAAGAAAGCAGCCCCAGGAGCAGAGCGCGCACTTTGCACCCGAGGTTCTGCACAGAGAAGCTCCTATTCTGGGGGAAGACTGATGACAAGGACCTTCCTCCAGAGCCCACAGAGAAAACCTCCCCGTAGAGCTGGTGCCCTGAACTTGGACTTCTAGCCTTCTCGATGGTGGAAGAATAAATTTCTGTTTGTTAAAGCCATCCACTTGTGGTAGTTCTGTTACGGCAGCACTAGATGACTCAGACAGAAGCAGAGGCACCTGCAGTGAGCAGCCCAGGAGCGAGCAGGGAGGGGGTGAGAGTGACCAGGCTTGGAGAGGTTTCATGGCGAAGGCAGCAGGATGTGCCCCGGGCCGGTTTTGATTTCTGTCCCACCGCTTGCACACCATGAACATGGGTGAGTTCTGCCCCTGTGAGCACGATCACTCTCTCATTCAGAGGATGCTTATTTGGCACCTGCTATGTACCAGGCTCTGTGCTGGGTGCTAGAGCTGCCTGGCCAAATGGGACCTGGTCCCCGTTTTGAAGGAGGCAGCTCTGCAGATGGACAGGCTGGTGAGAAAACCAGCAACCTCATGCCTCCCCCCGCTGGACCGTGTGGACTGAAAGGCGGGACTTTGACGCCCACTATGGATTTGCGAGGGAGCTCTGGTGGCGCGTGGTTAAGAGCTTGGCTGCTAACCAAAAGGTTGCCAGTTCAAACCCATCCAGAGGCTCCTTGGGAGAAAGACCTGGAAATCTCCTCCTGTAAAGACTGTTGTTTGTTACATGCTGTCAAGTCAGTTCTGACTCATAGCGACCCCATGTATAACAGAACAAAACACTGCCGGGTCCTGTGCCATCCTCACAGTAGTAGATATGTGGGAAGAGCTCAACCCTGCACACCCCAAGCGCCCTAAGGGCAAGCCAGCCAGGACCCAGAAAGCAGGGAGCAGCCATGGCCTGGGCCGTCTGCCTGTACCGGCGCTCTTTCTCATCAGGAGAGTGGAGGTGGGCTCCATCCACTGCTCCATCCTCCACAAGCTCAGAGTAGGCTGCTATCCCAGTGCGTCCATCCAAGCCCTCCATTCAGGGGGCGCAGCCAGAGCGTGCCTTCAGAGGGGGCTGCTGGGGCCCCTGCCCGCCTGGCCCAGGCCCCTCCGAGGTGTCTCCTGTCAGCCAGGCTGCCAAGGCCAGGCTGTCCCTGCCGCCCCCATCGACTCTTCTGAAAAGAATGTGTCTGGTATGGCTTCGACACCACTGGCCCCGTGACACGGTGAACGGTGAACGGACCGGTTTTCCACCCAGTGTCGGCTGTAAGAAGAGAGGTCACAAGGGTTATCATGGCAGCAAGTGTGGCTTTGAGGAGGTGTCACACCCATTCCCAGAGAGTTTGAGCGCCTGTGGGAGCTGCTGGCTGGCCTCCTCCTCCCAGCAGGAGCCGCACACAAAGTTCCCTTTATGGGAACGAGACAGGCTGGCACTGGATGCTCGGCCTCAGGGAAACCCAGGTTTAGACTTTCTCCGAGGCACAACCAGGCCTTTGTCTTGACTCTGCCCCATCCCCACGCGGGCTAGCCTTCTCCTCAGCACACACAGTCAAGAGCCACAGCCCTTCCAGGTCAGCCCTTCCCAATCTGGGCACAGAGAGACACCACAGAGAACAGCTAGGAACAAGTGCCCAGGCACTGAGCACAACCACCTACCATGTCAAGACCGCCTCACAGCCCCACAGGGTGCAAGCACTGGGGCCTCAGTGGAACCCACTGTCGGGGGTGACGAGGTGACAACACCGGCAGTGAATCGTGATATGATTCACTGATACAACCAACAATCCTGAGGGCTATGTGCCAGGCCCTGAGCCTGTAGGCCTCCAGATGTGACAAGGACAAAGTCCCTGTCCTCCTGGAGCACATTTCAGCTGCACCAGCAGCACAAACTTTCTGGGTAAGAAAAGTGTAAACATGGGATTTTCCGGTTCCAGTTGCCATCCAGTCGAATCCGACTTACTCTGGGTGGTGGAAACAGTTAATGCGCTCAGCTGCTAACCGAAAGGTTGGAGGTTCCAATCTACCCAGAGGCGTCTCGGAAGAAAGGCCTGGCAATCTACTTCCAAAAAATCCACTATTGAAAACCCTATGGAGCACAGTTCTACTCTGACACACCTGGGGTTGCCATGAACACAAGATTACCAACCAGGAAGTTGGTTCCCTACTTTAGCACACACAGAAGGTATGGCCTGAAGGTGGAAGTCATAATCAAGACAGAGCAGCTAGGAACACAGAACAGACCCCCAAGGAGGGGCTTCAGAGCTGGCTTTCAGATGGCCAAGGGCAGCTCGCAAGTCTCAAATCTGCATACCACCCGCCTCTCTGCGGTTTGTATCCTGTGACTTCTTCCTGGAGAAAAAGCCCCCTGCACTTCCCAACTCGCCACAGGGAGGAAGGATCCAAGAGAAACGAAAGGTAAGTTTAAGCCCAGGCTTGAGGTCGCGGGCTGCACAACCCCTGCATCTGTGAGCAACAGCAGGGAAATTTATTCCTCATCAACTGAACACCGAGTTGCAGAAGTATGGATGGTGAGGCCCAAGAAGCCACTGTGAGGATATACAAAGGCCATGTCCCCAGAATCTGCCCCACTTGGGCTCCCAGTGCTGTAAGACACAAGGGTAGCTACCTGTGAGAGGAGGAGCCTTGGCAGGAGATGGATCCATGTGTCCTTCTCAGCTCTATTCACATCTAGATTCCATGCAGTCTAAAAATTAAGCCACTCATTGCAGACTGGGCTCTGGGCCCAGGTGAGAGTAAACGCAGCTCACCACTGACTTCCGGGTACCCAGCACCCAGCAACACCATAGCATGGACCTCTAGGGTCAGGCTGTCACTCTGGCCTTGGCACAGCGGTTACATACACAGCAAGCATTTCCCGACATCCACCATGACCTCTGTCAACGGGCCAGAGAAACAGCTCACCATGGGAGCTGGGGGGAACAGAAAACCCCAGTGATTTCATGGAAGGAACAGCCCAACTGAGCGCCCACACAGAGGCTGGAGCCAGAAAGGAGCAGACAGGTCAAGCTGCCATTCCCTCCTTGGCTCCCGCTGGCTGGAACTGGTCTGCGGCATCCAGACCCCCAGAGCCGCCAGTCCACCAGGCCACTTCACAAGGAGAGGGCAAGGCCAAAGGCACAGACAGAAGGTCTCAGAGATGGATTTTCCCAGTTCAATATGGCAGAGGGGAGGAGGTGCTGCTGGAAGGAACCCTGGTTGGTGGGTGCTGAGGCCGTGAAGTCCTAGAGGCCAGTCCTGGGCAGGGGTGGCCACCTGCCCCGAAGACAGCACTGTCCCTCCTCAGCCAGCATCAAAGTGGTGATGGCCAGACACTGCCATCATAGGGAAGGTCACCTCTGGGTCAGTGCTGGCGGTACCGGAAGGGAGTGACCTACTTCTAAGCCCCATTCAGGAACCTCCTGCAAGCCCAGACAGCTGACAAAGCCAGACAACAAAGGAAGGGGGGGCTGGAGAAGAGTATCAGGAAGGGCGGGGGGGGGGGTTGCTGAAGGTGTCTGATGAGCTAATGCGTGTGGGCAGGAGCTTCCCTGCATTGGAAGGGCCGCCACCTCTCCATCTCAGCCTTCACCTCCTGCTGACCATCGGTCTGGCCAGAGCAAGACCAAACGTACAAGCCACTGGCCTCCACAACACCTGCCACCTTCTGTGCTGGCTCTGCTGACCCTTCTGGAATATTCCGCCACTTTGCAGTCTCAGTGGAAGCAGCAGTGGCCCTGTGTCATGGATCGAACTATGTCCCCCAAAAAATGTGTGTAACAATTTGGCTAGGCCATGATTCCCAGAACTGAGTGGTTGTCCTCCATTTTGTCATTGTAATTTTATGTTAAAGAGGATTAGACTGGGATTGTAACACCACCCTTACTCAGGTCACATCCCTGATCCAATGTAAAGGGAGTTTCCCTGGGGTGTGGCCTGCACCCTTTTATCTCTTGCAAGAGATAAAAGGAAAGGGAAGCAAGCAGAGAATTGGGGGACCTCATACCATCAAGAAAGCAGTGCTGGGAGCAGAGTGCGTCCTTTGGACCGGGGTCCCTGCGCAAAGAAGCGGCTAGTCCAGGAGAACACAGAAGAGAAGAAGCCCGACAGAGAGAAAAAGCCTTCCCCTGGAGCTGATGCCCTGAATTTGGACTTTTAGCCTACTTTAACTGTGAGGAAATAAACTTCCCTTCGTTAAAACCACCCGCTTGTGGTATTTCTGTTATAGCAGCACTAGATGACTAACACCCTGGTCGCCCCAGAATTTGGCCCAAGACCTCTTAAGCACGATGATTCCTTCTCTCAGCCCACCTCCACCCTCCATCTGACAAGTATTCCATTTCCCATAAGCCTTTTAAGAAATGCGTCAACACATCAGCTTTGACCTCTGGGCTCTCATCATTGATATCCCCTCTCCATCAACCATGAAGTTAGGACTGTATGTGTGGGGGTGGGGTGGGGGGGGAGGGTAAAAAATATATACAACAAAACAGGTGCCAGTTCAACACTTCTTACAAATACAATCCAGTGACATTAATTACGTTCATCATGTTGCACAACCAACACCACTAAAAGTCAGGACTTCTAAAACCCTTCTGCCTACAAGTCAACGCATGCTACAAGTTGGGGAAGTAAACAGGTACTTTCTGGACAGGAATAACAAGTGAGAATCCATTAAATACTTGCAAAAATGAGAGCTAGGCACGGACTCTGGAGTTGAAAACCCTGAGTTCATGTCCCAGCTCTGCCCCTTGCAGACCTGAGATGTTCTGAGCCTTAGTTTCCCCATCTGCAAAACAAGGATAGTAACAGTACCTGCCTCATAGGGTTGTTTTGAGGATGAGACAAGACAATGTTGGTACACATTTAACTCAGTACCTGGTGCATACTATGGGGCTTTGGTGGTCCAGTGGTAGAATTCTCATCTTTCATGTAGGGGACTTAGGTTCAATTCCCGGTCAATGTACCTCATACATAGCCACCACCCATCTGTTGCTTACTTGTTGCTATGACCCTGAACAGGTTTCAGCAGATTTTTCAGACTAAGATGGACTACGAAGAAATGCCTGGAGATCTACTTCTGAAAATGAATCAATGAAAAAAAAAAAAAACATATGGATCATAATCATCCAATCTGCAACCGATCATGGGGAAAGCAGAGGACCAGACGGTGTTTTGTTATCTTGTGCGTGGGGTCACCGTGAGTTGGGGTTGACTCCATGGCAGCTAACAACTGGTCCACACTAAGTGCTCACTAAGAAGCTACAGAGTTGGGTCGAAGACAAATCTGTCTCAAGCACCAGGAACAAAGTCCCGGGGACTTGGGCCTTAATAAAGAATCAATCGAAACCCTTAGAGGACGGGCATTCGGGGACAGCAGGTATTTAAATCACCTGCCAATGCCCGGGGACTGCCTTTGCCCATCTGTAAAGCAGACACGTTGTGGCCGCTCCTTGAAAGGGTCAGAAGGCTGCAGCGAACACTGAGGGCCCACTACGGGCCCTACAGAGCACGCCGTCTGTCAACACTGCCTATTAGTATTGATCTTGCTGCTGTTGTGCTGCCCAGCCCCCCTCTGCCCATAAATCCCTCTGTCAGAGTCTCCACAGCCCCGCCCAATGGCCACCCAGATACGCAGTAAGCTGAAGGAACCTCTCTCGCATACTTGGCAAAGCTCCCGCCAGTCCACCTTCCTCAGTCTCTCACTGACTCAGTCACGCCTTTCACATTCGAACATCTCTGAGACTGGCTGGTCCTACAGTCGATGACACGTGACAGTTACAACCAGCAGCAAATAAAATACTGGTGCACTTTATCCTCGATAAGGTCTCTGGGTCATGCAAACAATTTGCATTCAACTACTAACCTAAAGGTCGGCAGTTTGAACCCACCCAATGGTGCCACAGAAGTAAGGCCTGGCGATCTGCTTTTGTAAGGATTACAGCCAAGAAACCCCCCTATAGGGCAGTTCTACGCTGTCACAAGGGGTTGCCATGAGTCAGAGTTGGCTCCATGGCAACGGGTTAGGGTTTTTTTGTATCCTCGACGGGGTCTCAGACATGATGCAACACAGTATTGATTAGTCATTCATCTGTCTACCTCCCTCATAGGTTCATTAACTTCTCAAATGGTTCTTGTTATGGATTGAATTGTTCGTGCTGTCGGGTGCCACTGAGTTTATTTTGACTCATAGCAACCCCATATGACAGAGTGGAACTGCTCTATAGAGTTTGCTAGGCTATAATCTTTCATCTTTAGGTCTTTCTCTTGCAGAGCTGCTGGGTGTGTTCGAACTGCCAAGTGCTTACCTGTTGTACCACCAGGGCTCCTAATAGATTGAATTATGATCCTCAGAAAGAAATGTTGAAGTCCTAACCCCTGTACCTGTAAATATGACCCTGTCTTTTGGGATGTTAATGAGGTCATACCAGAGTAGGGTGGGTCCTAAACCTAATACTTCAGAGTTATAATGCTTCTGAGGCACACTGGGGGAAGACAGACACCATGTGAGGACCTGTCTATAAGCAAACAAATGCCAAGGATGGCTGGTAGACACCAGGAACTAAGAGAGAGGCCCACAAGAAGAATCAACATCGCTAAGACCCTGATTGGACTTTTAGCCTCCAGGACTGTGAGAAAATAAACGCCTTTTCTTCAAAGCCTCCCACCTGTGGTATTTTTCGTTACAGCAGCCCTTGGACACTAAGACAGCTCTCTTGCCCATCTTTGGGCTTCTCTGTTGCACTGGCAGAATCCTCGGTGCATAGTAGGTGTTCAACAACGGCGTGAAGAATTAAACTACTGAAACTCCTCTCTGGCAGGCACTAAGGTCAGGGCAAGTGTAGATGAAAGTTGTAGAGGATCTCTCCCACGATGGGTCCTGGAGCTCGGCAGCCAGCCGGTGCCATGCGGGATATTTGGAATTCCACCACGCATGCATGCTTTTTTTATAAAGTGCCTCTTGCTTCACCCTAAATGTACCATTAATTAACCCAGAAACTCGACACTCAAAGGAGTTGTCTAAGCCCGAAGAATGCACTGTTTAAGGCCCACCGCCTGGGACGCCTCTGCAGACTAAACTAAGAAGTTTTAAGAGCTTTTTTCAGCTTAGGGTATTTTTTTGAGAAGGGTAGGAGGAGAAGGGGAAATAAGACTATTTTCAATACCTGTAATTACTCTGCTGCCTTTTCCAGCCAGAGTCCCAGGGAAGGTCCCTCCCATGGCCTTGGCCTTGGGGGGTGGGAGTCAGAGATTCAAGAATTCTGAGCTGTCTGACCAGGATCACAACAGAGGGTTCTGGACAGAGCTGGAGAAGGATGTAGAATATAATTCTAACTCACAAAAAAAAAGACCAGATTTACTGGCCTAAAGGAGACTGGAGAAACCCCGAGAGTATGGCCCCCAGACACACTTTTAGCTCAGTGGTGAAGTCATTTTTGAGGTTCACCGTTCAGCCAGGGAGTGGACAGCCTCATAAAACCAAATGGGACTAATGAGGCACTGTAGTCCAGGGACAAGGGCCACAAGGCAGAAGGGGACAGGAAAGCTGGTGATAGGGAACCCAAGGTTGAGTAAGGATAGCATTGATGTGTTGTGAGGTTGTTAACCATTGTCATAGGGTGACATGTGTACTAACTGTTAAATGAGAAACTATTTTGTTCTGTAAGCCTTCATGTAAAGTGAGAATAGCAGCACAATTGGAAGAGCGTAGTTGATGTCACTGAACTGTGAATGTAGAAATTTTTGAAATGGTGTATCTTTGGCTATGTATATTTTCACCAAAAAAAAGGTCGAGAAGTTAGAGGGTTGACATGTTGTGGGGTTGTTAACCAATGTCATAAAACAATATGTGTACTACTGTTTCATGAGAAACTATTTGTTCTGTAAGCCTTCACCTGAAGTACAATTAAAAAAAAAAAGAAAAGAATTCTGAGCTGTTACAAAAGGACAAATATTGTATAAGACCACTATTATAAGAACTCAAGAAAAGATTTAAACACAGAATAAAACATTCTTTGATGGTTACGAGGGTGGGGAGGGAGGGAGAGGGTTATTCACTAACTAGATAGTAGACAAGAATTATCTTAGGTGAAGGGAAGGGCAGCAGACACTACAGGGGAAGTCAGGACTGGAAGTCAGGACTAAAGTCTGGACTAAACCAGAAGCTAAGAAGTTTCCAGAATACAACCAAACACTTCAACGGACAGAGTAGCAGGGGTGAGGGTCTGGGGACCATGCTTTCAGGGGACATCTAGGTCAACTGGCATAAAAAAGTTTATTAAGAAATTGTTCTGCATTCCACTTTGGTGAGTGGTGTCTGGGGTCTTAAAAGCTAGCGAGTGGCCATTTAAGATGCATCAATTGGTCCCAACTCACCTGGAGTAAAGGAGAATGAAGAACACCAGAGTCACAAGGAAAGTATTAGCCCAAGAGACAGAAAGGGCCACATAAACCAGAGACTTCACCAGCCTGAGACCAGAAGAACTAGATGGTGCCTGGCTACCACCAATGACCGCCCTGACAGGAAGGACAACAGAGAGTCCCGGATGGAGCAGGAGAAAGGTGGGGTGCAGAACTCAAATTCTGGTAAGAAGACCAGACTTAATGGTCTGACAGAGACTGGAGGAACCCCAGAAAGCATGGTCCCTGGATTCTCTATCAGCCCAGAACTAAAACAATTTCCGAGGCCAACTCTTCAGACAGGGATTGGACTGGACTGTGAGACATAAAGCGATACTCATGAGGAGTGTGCCTCTTAGCTCAAGCAGATACAAGAGACTAAATGGGCAGCTTCTGTCCAGAGGTGAGATGAGAAGGCAGAGAGGGTCAGGAGCTGGGTGAACAGACACGGGAAATGAGGGGTGGAAAGGAGGAGTGTGCTGTCACAGTATAGGGAGAGTAATTAGGGTCATATAACAATGTATGTATAAATTTTTGTACGAGAGACTAACTTGAATTGTAAACTTTCACTTAAAGTACAACAATAAAAAATAAATAAATATGAAAAAATGAATATAATTTAAGTGTGCTTGGCAGGAAGCTGATTAAGGAACTAAATTGGCTTAATGGGGAAAAAAAAAAATTCTGAGCTGTGAATGGAGCAGAGGAGAACCAAGATCCCTATTTTAAAGAGAAGGGAACCCTCCCCCTGGAGCTTGGGTGGTTCAGCCCCTACCCATTATGCCACCCCTTCACGAGCAGAACTTACTACAATTCCATCCCACTAAACCTGGCCACAGGAGGTTCCGGCCTCAAGAACACCAGTGACGTAAAGGAAAGCTCCCCACAAGGAAATAAGGAACATGGAGCCCACCCCCCAGGGCCCCTTCTAAACAAAGGTCATTGTCAGTAGGTGTGGAGCTGAGGTCACAGCCACAGCCAAAGCCAAAAACCAACCACCAGCTGAGTCAGCCATTCAGTCCCTAAATGGATCCAACACTCACCCTGGGCCAGGTGCAGTTACAAATGTGGGGCCATCTGAACTCCGTGGAACAAGCCCTGCCCTCCAGAAGCAGACATCAACAGACAACCATGAGTTATAAGCTGATTGGATCAAACTTTTCCATTGTCGGTGGAGAGGTTGGCTAGCTCAATCATTCCTTCCTTCCTTATTCACTGTGCCCAGCACAGTGACTGGAATATATGTATGGTCAGGCACCAGGAATACAATAGTAAGCAACCAAATTCTCTGCCCTGGAGGGCTGCCCTGGGGATGTTTCATCAGATAGGCATCCCTGTGATGTCCACCATGTCCCCATGACCTGGTGGGGACCTGGTGAGCTGCGGGTACGGTGGTGTCCCCATGGCAGCCTGGAGATGCTGGGCCCACACTACCAGGGGAGAAAGATCAGAGAAAAGAGGCAGAAGACCAAAGAGAATAAACAGCAAAAAGTATGAAGCAGGGAGAGTGGGTGCATTCTTTGGCTTAGACAACTCCTTTATCCAGAGGGAGTAGATGAAATGCGCTCTGCAGTGGACCTGGGGAGGCACCCAGAGGATGCCCATGCCCACCCTCACCCTCTGCCCACAGTCAGCCTAGACCCCCTGGCCCCTCCCTCACTGGCCCTAGAAAAACCATCCCTCCCCAAACTGAGCTTCCCATAACCAAAGCTGCACTTCCCCAACCTGCCCGAAGAGAGGGAAGTGAGCCCAGCTGCTTTCCAGCCGCACCTGGCGTCATGGCCGCTGGCCTTCATGATGTCCACCCACGATGTCCACCCACTTCCTCCACTCTGAGAGGTGCTCAGGCAGACCCTCCTTCACATCAGCCTGGGCACTCCAGGGAAGGCCCAGGACCCGGGAAGTTCCAGAATAAAATGGGCTTAAAAACTCAGTCAGGGCAATAAATGGAGAGCCGGACTCCCCCTCAGGCCTGCACCTGTGTCCTCAATTCCCATCTGGGTGTCTCCTGGAAGCTCAGCCCCAGAGGCAGGATAGAGCCTGCTCACAGAAGCCTTTCACAGACCTGTGCTGACTGAATGGAAGGTCAAAGAAGAATAGAAATCACTCACCCGATGAACTAAGCAGTTGCTGTTGAGTTGACTCCAACTCATGGCAACCCGTGTGTGCCACAGTAGAACTGTGCTCTATCGGGTTTTCAACGGTTGATTTTTCAGAAGCAGATCACCAAGGCTTTTTTCCAAGACACCTCTTGGTGGGCTCAAACTGCCAACATTTCAGTTAGCAGCCAAGTACATCAACCGTTTGCTCCGCTCAAAAAGAAACAACCTGTTCTGGGGCCCCAGGAAATCAGTTACATACATCTGTGAAATTATCTTTCCACTGAAAATCCTGGAGTCATATGGAGGATGACGATAACATTTATTAAGCACTTAGTACACACATGATGGAGCCCTGGTGGCACAGTGGCTATGAGCTTGGCTGCTAACTAAAAGGTTGGCAGTTCGAATCCACCAGCTGCTCTTTGGAAACCCTATGGGCAGTTCTACTCTGTCCTATAGGGTCTCTATGAGTCAGAATCAACTTGATGGCAATGGGTACAGGTATGGGTATGCACATGATACCATCTAAGCTCCTGGTGATTTTGAATAGTCATACTTCGCCAGTGACAAATCTCTTCCATTCTTCCATTTCTCCTTCTTCTCCAGATCTCACTCATCCTGAGGGCCCAGCTTCAACATCACCTCCTCCAGAAAGCCTTCCTGGATTCACCTGCTGAGAGTAAACCCTGATCCCCATCAACATCCTCCAGGACTCTGCTCGGCTCTTGATGCCTTTATCAACCTCTGCCACATATTACACTGTTGGAGAGTTATCTGTATATTTGCCCTCTGCCCTTCCAGAGAGCTGCCCACACAAGGTGGTGGGTATCCTGAGAGACAAGCTTTCCCTAGCGCAAAAACCAAGTCCTCAAAGACCAGGATTAAGGATTATAAATTCCAGAGCATGTTCACACCTCAGAGTCAGTAGGCCTTTTGGAGGTGAGGCCCCACTCTGCGTCAGGTCTGGGATTCCACGCTGACAGTGCCACAGTGATTGGAAAGGATCAGTGGGGTTCTCTTATGCCCCCATTTCACAGATGGGAAACTGAGGCTCAGTGAGGTTAAATGACACACATCCAAGGTCAGAGTGAGGAAGTACCAGAGCTGGACCCCAGCCCTGTCCATCTGCCTCCCAAGCCAGGCTCTTAACACTGCAGCCCCCACACACAGACTAAGCATGGCTTCTGAAGACAGCAACACTCAGTGAAGATGTCACCAGAACGGACTGCACTGAGATGGCTATTGGGCTCTAGGATACTGAAGTACTTCAATACCTATACCAGCACCAGTACCCCACGTGTGCAGAGTAGAACTGTGTGCCATAGGCTGTGACCTTTTGGAAGCAGTTGCCAGGCCTTTCTTCTGACACATCTCTGGGTGGGTCTGAGCTGTAAATTTTTCAGCTAGAAGTCAGAAGCTTAACTGTTTGGACCCCCCATAGCTACTGCCCTGTGCCTCTGGGTGCCAACCTCCATCAACCAGCCCCTTTGCCACACACCCCCTCCCATCCCCCAACTAAAGGGGCTATGCCTGGCACAGCAGAGGCCCCCAGGACCCTGCCCCAATGCCAACACCAAGGTCTGCTCTGCTTGGTTGGTGCCCACCCTAAACCAAGGTGCTACTATTGCTGGTCGGGCCATCATGGGAACACACACACACACACCCTCCCTCCCTTGTCTCTTGGGAGCTAGCTGTCTTTCACCCCTTCCCCAGAAGAACTGAACACACCTGGGCACACCCATTCTCCAACTCACTCAAGCAGGTGGCCCCCCCAGCTGGGAGGTGTCTCCTTCCCAGATGGGGTGCCCTGGAAGATGCTGGAGTCCAGAGTGGTGAAGCCGCTGTCTCACCTAGCACCTTCCTCTTCACCCAGCCAGGCAGCACACCAGGCAGCCGGCCCCTCCGCAGGACCCCGGCCACTCCACCTCCCTGACCTCCAGCACCTTGTCCTGGCTTGTCAATGACTAAGCGATTTCTGCCGAATCCAGGTGCCAGAAGCTCCGCTGGCTGCGGAACAGCCCCAGGATGCCCGGAGCCGCACGCTCTAAACCCATAATTGGCCGCGTTCTCTTCTTAAGAAAGAAACCCCCCCTCCGTGTTGTGTTGTGTTTTGCTTTCCCCTTAAATGAAACAAATCCACCCACATAGTTACTGGAAACTCAAACATGTGAAACTGAACCGTTTGCAGAGAGGATTAGTCAGCAACCTTGAGAGCCACGAGCAGTCTGCAAGAGGTTCTCCTATCAGAGGCCGAGGCTCTCATCAGGGGTGCGGCAAGATGGCCCAGACCCCCCACTCTGAGAGGCAAGGGTGGCAGCACTCTCCAAACTGCAGGGGACGCCTCAGGGGCGGGTCAACATTGGAATGCATCGCACATACTGCTCGCTTGCACCAGGTGGGCATGTGAAACCGATTGTCATGAGCCCTGGCTCAGGAATTGGACTCAAGCTCAAATCCCACCCCCAACAAGTTCATAGAGCCTCTCTGAGTCTCAATTTTCTCATCTGTAAAATGGGGTAACAGAACTGACCAGGGGTGGTGTTGAGATCACGAGACAATCTACGTGAAGCGTGTGGTGCCCAGCCCCTGACAGCCAGCCATAAATGTCGGCTCTTGCTCAGGTGCTGGAGCTAAGCTAGGCAGATGTGCTCAGCCTGGGGTTCTGATCCTCAGAGCCAGCACAGGGTCTCTTGTCGCAGTGGAATATGCTGAGGTGCTTTCCAATCTTGCTGCTTTACGCATGACACAGCGTAGCAAGAGGGGGTGTGGGCCAGGCCAGGGGCCAGCAGGTACAGTGCTAGGCCCAGGTTCCTGTGCCCAAGCTGTGCAACACTGCTGGGCTCCTCAGCCTTGCCCCCTCATTGTTAGAGGGAGGCCAGATTCACTCCACATTTTATTTTAAACCAGCACAGTGTTGTTTAAAAAAAAACAAAAACAAACAAAAAACAAGCAAATGTTAAATTATTTGCCAATGTTTTGAAATTTTGGATTTCCAGCTTATCTTAGGGGGAAAAAAATGGACGCTAGAGCCCCACTGGGCTTCACTTCCCCAGCTAAGAGAGGCTGCCCCTTACACAGGCCACACTCTTCTGCTTTGCCACAGTCCTCCCCCTTCCCTATAGCCTTTCACTAGCTGCTCCCCTCATTTTCACCTCCTTCCTAGCCCCTGGGGGCATCTAAGCATATGACCCAGTTTAAAACCCTCATTTGATTTAGGAGCATGACCTCAGTCACTTGCCACTAGAAATATCCACAGGAAGTGTCCCTCGGGAAGGTAATTAAAGTCTGACGCTTGCAGCTGATTTTTCTTGGAGACAAGCAAGGTTGATATACGAAGACCTACACCCCAGTGTGGCCGAGGGAAACCCAGGGACAAGGCTGTCATTTTCTGAAATGCTTCAAGTGATTTATGAGACAAAGATCAGAAGCTGGTGTCCCAGATCCTGCCGTCCACTTCCCCCACCTCCCCCCGTCACCTCCTGGTTATGAACCGAAAGACAGCCTCCCACTCAGGACCTCGACATTCTGGGAACGGAGAAGGCAGGTAGTGGAGACCAACATCCAAGCAGCCAGCAGCCCGGTGCTGATCTTCCCACTGGGAGGAGCCTGGAACACAGCTTGCAGACGGAGGAGCCCTCCAGCTTGCCAACCAGCCAGCTGTTTTATTTTTCAGGAGGAGGTGGATTAGGGAGGACATGGGTGGATCTACTCACAGTCCAGCAGATATGCCGAAAATGCCAAGTGGGCATTGGAGGGCCTTTGCATGTTGCCTTAGTCACCCCTTCAGAGAAAAGCACAAGGTTCCGGTGCTCCAGGTTTCTTGCCTCTCCACTGACACTCCTTCATTCATTTGACCCTCACCTGGCCCCTGCCAAGGGCAGCCCCTGAAATACAGCAGTGAACAAGCTGGACACACCTCCACCCTCCCAGTCTCACCACCCTGCCTTTGCTCTTTCACCTCTCCATCTGGGCACACTTCCCGCACCCTCACCTTTGCCTGGTGCAGGGCTCCTTCCTTCAGACAGTTCTGCCTTTTCCCACCGTCCCAGGCACCCAGGCACACACCTATCAGAGAACTTCCACTACATGGTACCCTAATGACTGCTGCCCTCCACCCTCCATCCCCCTACCTCATGAGCCTAGTCACACTCAGAGGCAGTGTGGGGCAGTGTTAAGAGCAGAGACTGACTGGGTTTGTAGCCCAGCTTGATGTCTTTGCTGTGTGATCTTGGACTAGTTATTTCACCTTTTTGTGCTTCAGTCTTCCCACCTGTAAAAATGGGCATGATAATACCCACTGCACAGGGTTCTCAGGAGCAGCAAAGAAGTCAATAGATGGAATGTGCCCAGAGCAGTCTTAGTCCCGACGGCCTGCCTTCTGCATGCCCACAGTGGTGAAGTTCTGAGTGGGAGGCCATGTTTCGGTTCATAACCAGGAGGAGAGAGAGGGAGGTGGGGGAAGTGGACGGCAGGATCTGGGACACCAGCTTCTGATCTTTGTCTAGTAAACCACTTGAAGCATTTCAGAAAATGTCAGCCTCATCCCTGGGTTTCCCTTGGACACTGGGGTGTAGGTCTTTGTACAGCGAGTACATTGAGCGTGCTCGTCTGGTTTCTCTATAGTCTCCACTCTAAAGCCGGGAGAGAAAGGCAGCCCGTGCACAGGCCAGCGTGAATGCATGGTCTTGAGCTAAGCTCTGGGTAACCGGCTCACCCCACTACCTTCCATAGCCCAAACTTCACCCCGACTGCCTTCACTAGGTGCTTTCCAAAACCGTGCACCTTGGTGAGATGAGTCAACGTGTGAGATCGTCCAGTCTTCCACAAAATTCAGCTCACGAGCTACCCATTCAAGAAACCTCCGTGACCGTACTTGCCTGTGTTGCTATCAGTAATTACCAGCTAAAACCAGTTGCCATCGAGTCGACTCTGACTCATGGTGACCCCATCTGTGTCCGAGTAGTACTATGCTCCGTAGTGGTTTCAGTGGCTGATTTTTCAAAGTAGTTCTCCAGGTCTTTCTTCTGAGGCACCTCTGGGTGGATTCGAACCTCTGACCTTTCAGTTAGCAGCTGAGTGCATTAACTATTTGCACCACCATTTGCAATTACAGCAATTACAGAGCTGGGGGAAAACTGCAACAGTCCCCATGCCATTCCCACCTGCAGAGCATGCTGAAATAATGAGAACATGAACTCTAGGATGGTTCTGACAGCTGCCCAATGATATGCATTTACTAAAACTCATCAAACGGCACAGCGTGGAGACAATACCTCGATAAAACTGTCAAAAAGGGAATTCTGTGCTGGTTCCCACTGAATACACTCTAAGCCTTAAAGAGACAGCACACCACTGCCTATAATACTCAGGAAGCTCAGTGTCTTCATATTTGTCTTATAAAAAATTCAGGAAGACACAAGCAAGGGAAACAGTTACACCAAGACAAAAAGCTTAGTCATCAGGAGGGCTGTTGTTGCTAGGTGCTGTCAAGTTGATTTCAACTCATAGCGACCCCATGTGACAACAAATCTGCCCTATAAGGTTTTTTAGGTTGTGATCTTTATGGGAGCTGTTCAACAGGCTTTTCTTCCGTGGAGCCGCTGGATGGGTTCCAACTAACAATTTTTCAGTTAGTGAGGGCTACTGTATCTCAATGCTGAGTCACTGGCTTAAGGTGAGAAAACCTGCTACGTTTTTCTACTTTGTCTCACTGAGCAGAGCTATTTTGTCCGACTAGGGCATGTAGTTTCAAGCCCAGTGCAGTAGCACCAAGAAAACTCATTGTCCCCAGGGTTGCTCCAAACTCACCTTCCCGGAAAGAAAATACAGGTCACATCTTAAATACCCAACATATGGTGGATAAAGCCGTATTTCACACCACACATGACACAGTGTAACTCTGGCAGAATGGTCCTGGGTGCTACCTGTTCTGCCCCTAGTATAAGCCAGTTGCCATCAAGTCAATTCTGACTCATGGTGACCCCATGTGTGTCACAGTAGAACTGTGCTCCATAAGGTTTTCAATGGCTGATATTTTGGAAGTAGATTACCAGGTTTTTCTTCTGAGGCACCTCTGGGTGGACTCAAACCTCCAATCTTTTGGTTAACAGCTGAGTGCATTAACTGTTTGCACCACCCAGGAATTCCACCCTGTTGTGAGTTGTTGTCAGGTGCTATCGAGTCGGTTTCGACTCACAGTGACCCTGTGTACAACGAACCAAAACACTGCCCAGTCCTGCACCATCCTCGCAATTAGTACTATGTTTGAGCCCATTGTTGCAGCCACTGTGTCAATCCATTTCCTTGAGGGTCTTCCTCTTTTTCACTGACCCTCTACCAAGCATGATGTCCTTCTCCAGGGACTGGTCCCTCCTGATAACATGTCCTCCAAAGTACGTGAGACAAAGTCCTGCTATCCTCGTTTCCAACAAGCACTCTGGCTGTACTTATTCCAAGACGGAGACTTGTTTGTTCTGGCAGTCCATGGTATATTCAATATTGTTTGCCAACACCATAATTCAAAGGCATCAATTCTTCAGTCTTCCTTATTCCTTGTTCAGCTTTCACATGCATATGAGGCAACTGAAAATACCAGGGCTTGGGTCAGGCGCACCTTAGTCCTCAAAGTGACATCTTTGCTTTTTAACACTTTAATGAGGTCTTTTGCAGCAGATTTGCCCAATGCAATATGTTGTTTGATTTCTTGACTGCTGCTTCCATGGGCAGTTGATTGTGGATCCAAGTAAAATGAAATCCTTGACAACTTCAATATTTTCTCCCTTTATCATGATGTTGCTTATTCCTAGTCTGTATTAGTCTGGAAGCTCCACTGAAACATGTCCACCATAGGCGACCCTGCTGGCATTTGAAATACTGGTGGCATAGCTTCCAGCATCACAGCAATACACAAGCCACCACAGTATGACAAAGTGACAGACATGTGGTGGCATTCCACCCTAGCACAGACCTTTATCTATTCCTTTCCGCTTGCCCAAAGTGTTTCGGGGAGAGGACAGAGGCAGACGGGCAGAAGGCTACCCACAGTCTGCCTCTAGTAAAAGGGTCTCCAAATTTATTTCCAGCAGTTCTAACAATTTTCCTCAAAGTTAAATCTTATACAGAATTCTTCTCCACCCCATTCTTCCCGCAAAACACAAAAGATAAAAGTAGCACCACTCTGCTTCAAATGGGCCTGAGTCTCCCCCTCCCACATGGCAGCCTGAGGCCCTGCAGGAAGCCCCTGGGCCAGCCCAAGGAGGCAGGGCCCAAACCCTACTTTTTGCAGGCAGGGCGGAGCCTTGCCCAACTTTACAAGCAGGCATCCCAGGGAAGCTCAATGCCAACTTATCAGAGTTGCTGTTAACTGCTGTCAAGTCAGCCCCAACACATGGGGACCCCATGCACAACAGAATGAACCACTGCCCAGTACTGTGCCATCCCCATGATCTGTTGCAGATTGGACCATTGTGATCCTAAGTAGATTGATTTTCCTAAGTGGATTGCCAGGCCTTTCTTCCTAGTCTTTCATTAGACTGGAAACTCCACTGAAACCTGTTCAGCATCATAGCAACATGCAAGCCTCCAATGACAGATGAGGGGAAAAGGGGAAGGGGCGACTGTGCATAAGGTGCCTTGGCTGGGAATCAAACCTGGGTCTCCTACATGGAAGGTAAGAATTCTACCACTGAACCACCACTCTCCTCTCACAGTTGCCTAGGAAAATGAAAACACAGTTTAACCACCCCCCTCCGCCCCCCAAAACACAAGAGCCTCCTCTGACCCGTTCTGGGGCTTCGACATTATCCCTAAATTTGATCTTTCCAGAAAAAGGAGGATATTTCATGCATAGTGAAGAGATGAGGGAATGAGTGATAATTGTTGACACTATGTGATGCAGGCGTGGGGTTCAGGATATCAGTCTCTCTGCTCTGGTCTGTGTTTGAAGCTTTCCATTAAGAAGTCCACATAAGCACTGACTGCAAAGCAACACCTCAACTGTGGTGAGACATATTAGAGAAACCCAGTCAGCTCTCAGGACCCAGCTCAGCATGGCCTCCTGGGCCGGGCCCTGTCTGGCCATCCGTCTCTTGGCGTAGGCACTGTGACAAACAGGACAGAGTGGCATTCAGGGAAGCGTGGCTGCAGGATGAAGGAATTGAAAAAATCCTTTATCCAGAGCTGTCTGGACACCCTGAGTATGGCTCAGTGGTGAGGAAGATGGGCCTTCCAGGGCAGTCCTGAGGGCAAGAGGCAAGGGGGATGAAAACAAACAAAGATGTGTTTACACAAAATAGCTCAAAATTGGCCCAACAAGATGGAATTGGAATGAGGAAAAAACAAACCAACACACACACACACACAACTATCTTTTTGAACATCACATTTCTTCAAAGATGAGGAGGTTTTATTTTTTAAAGGGACCCTGGCCTTTATATATAATTCTAATAAATTTGACATTGGTGTTGCTCCCTTAGGATCATTTTTCCAAACTTCATAAAATGCCAGGCAACCTTTCTCATTATAGTTTTCTTAAAATCTCCAAGCTGAGAAGACACTCAAATGTCTAAAACACCCTTGGGCTCCTCCTGTTCCCTTGTCTGCAGAAAATTCAGCAACGAGGTTCTGATTCCCAAGTCTCACCAATCTATCCAGGGGTTCATCACCTCAGATATTCTAGGGTTTCTCTATATAGTCAGCCGTATCCGTAACCGTGGGTTCCACATTCACAGTTTCAACCAGCCATGGATTGAAAATATTTGGGAAAAAAATAAAAAAGATTTTTTTCTTGTTATTATTCCCTAAACAATATAGTAAAACAAATATTTACATAGCATTTACATTGTATTAAGTATTATAAGTAATCTAGAGATGATTTAAAGGATACAGGAGGATGTGTGCAGGTTATATGCAAATACTGCACCATTTTATATAAAAGACTTGAGGACTTTAGTATCCATGGGGGGGTCCTGGAACCAGTCCCCCACGGATACCAAGGGATGACTGTATATTGCCCTTCTGGCCCTGGGTTTGTAGTTCTGCTAAGATAATTTGCTAGGCACAATCTTGCAAAGGGATTGGTTAGTCTACTATGTAAATAAAAACGAAAAACCAAACTCATTGCTGTCGAGTCGATTCCGACTCATAGCAACCCTATAGGACAGAGTAGAACTGCCCCATAGTTTCCAAGGAGCGCCTGGTGGATACGAACTGCCGAGCTTTTGGTTAGCAGCGGTAGCACTTAACCACTACACCACCAGGGTTTGCAAAACCCCTGTAGGGATTGGTCAATTACTATGCAAACTAGGTGGCTGCGGCCCATCAAGGGGATTGGTCGGTTTTGCCATCCTTCTAGGTTTAAAAGAGCCAATCCCACAGAGGTTGAGGAGGACTTCACTACCATCAAAAAGAAGAACCTGGAGTGGAAAGTGTCCTTTGGACCCCAGGTCCCTGTGCTGAGAACCTCCTAAACCCAGGAGACAGAGAGAGAGCTATAACACCAAAGATCATGAGAGACAGCACAGCAAGTGGCAGCAGCAGCTCAAGATGGCAGGAACCAAGAAACAGGTGCAAGACGGCTATGGTGGGGCTTGCCGAGCCACAGAGTGAGAGAGCTGAGCACCTTTAGGCAGGAGGCTTCCGGCCTGAGTAAGATGCCTTCAGGCACTTATTGGCAGAGCTAAAGAGCTGTACTTGCTCAAGCAGAGCAGAGGCCAGCAGCACAGCAGCAGTAAGCCCAAGGATAGCGCCTGGGGGCAGTAGGAGCTGAGAGCTATCTTGGTTGGAAGCTGTCCTGACTGACGAACTGCATCCTATCTCCTGAATTGTAACCTTTTACTTCCCTAATACACCCTGCAATGGTGAGTATGGTCTGTGAGTCCTGTGTGGCCATTGCAATGAATTATAGAACCCAGCAGAGAAGTAGAGAGTGCTGTGGGAGGGACAACTCGTGTCAGAACTGGTAAAAAGGTTGGAGAGAGGAGGCCTATCTGACCTCCACCTCATAGGAATCAGCTTTGGGCTGATGATGATCTTGATTATCCTGCCCCCTCATGACGTCAGAGGACCCCTAACACTACCATAATTAAACATTCCCCCATTAACATAAGCTCACTGCTCCCCCTCCCCGCCCCCCGCCAAGCTTCCTATCTAACCTTTTGAGTTACTGTTGTCAATTTGATCCTATCAAGATAGTACTTTAAAAGCACACGGAGCCCCAGTAGTGTGCTGGTTAAGCACTCAGCTCCTAACCAAAAGGTCAGTGGTTCGTAGCTATCAGCCACTCCACAGCAGAAAGATACGGCAGTCTGCTTCCATAAAGACTAGAGCCTTCGAAACCCTATGGGGCAGTTCTATTCTGTCCTATAGGGTTGCTATGAGTTGGAATTGGCTTGATGGCAATGGGTTTGGGTTTGTTTGTTTGTTTTTTTTAGTTAAAAGAGCACAATGCTCAAGACACATTCTTCACTGATTCAGCTAAACTATTGCTTGGTTTAAAGAAAACTTCAGGGGATATTTTTGTTTTAAGGTATAAAAATTATCTCAGGGCAATAGTTTTGGTGGTTCATCCAGCATCAATGGCTCTAGACAGACTGGACTCCATGAAACTCTGAAATTCTGTTCTGTATCACACTTCTAATGCAAGGGGGAATAGTCAAATCAAGAGACAAAATTATAGTTTATCCAAGGATCTTGAGAACAGCTTTTGGGGGAATAGAGTGGGGGAGGGATACAAGGACACCCTGTACCTACTGACAACTCCTGGGCCTGGCATTCAAGGCCCTCTGTGCTATACAGATCCAGGCAGCTTTCCCATGATCCTACTCATGATGGCCGGCCCCTCCTTCTAGGGGTCACTCTACCTCCTTGCTCCACCCCTGATGAGACCCACTCAGCTTAGACTGAATCCTCCTGAACAATCACATGAGGCCCCTAGTATCCACACGTACTGGTGCCCACCTACCACACCTGGCCATAAGCTAACATCTCTGGCACACACCTGTCGTCTTCACCTGCTGGGTCACAAATGTCGAGGGCCTTGGGCTGCTTCACCTACCTCCAGCTGGGCCTGGCAAATAATAAAAACAAAAAAACCAAACCAGTTGCCAAGTCGACCCCAACTCTTGCCGACCCTATGAAAACCCTATGGCTGATTTCCAGAAGCAGATCACCAGGCCTTTCTTCTGAGGCACCTCTGGGTGGACTCAAACCTCCAACTTTTTTTTTTTTTGGAGTTTTTTTATTACCTTTTCAATCTCTTCTCTTGTTATGGGTCTGTTCAGATTTTCAACATCACTTTGTTGTAGTTTGGGTAGGCTGTGTGTTTCTAGAAATTTATCCATTTCCTCTAGGTTTTCAAATTTGTTGGACTATAGTTTTTCATAATATTCTGTTTTAATCCTTTTTATTTCAGTTGGGTCTGTTGTAATGTCGCCCATTTCATTTCTTAATTGGGTTATTTGTGTCCTCTCCTGTTTTCCTTTTGTCAGTCTGGCCAGTGGTTTGTCGATTTTGTTGATTCTTTCAAAGAACCAACTTTTGGTTTTATTGATTCTTTCTATTGTTTTTCTGTTCTCTATTTCATTTATTTCTGCTCTGATCTTTACTATTTCCTTTCTTCCAGTGGTTGTGGGCTTTTTTTGCTGTTCTGTTTCTATTTGTTTGAGTTCGGTAGTTAATGTTTTGATTTTGTCCCTTTCTTCTTTTTTGATGTGTGCATCTATTGCTATAAATTGTCCTCTGAGGACTGCCTTTGCTATGTCCCAAAGGTTTTGGTATGATGTGTTTTCATTCACATTTGATTCTAGGAATTTTGTGATTCCATCTCTGATTTCTTCTATTACACCTGATGTGTAAGCATGGTATTATTCAGTTTCCATGTAGTTGATTTTTTTTCCTTGCTCTTTCTATTGTTAATTTCTACCTTGATGGCATTGTGGTCAGAGAAAATACTTTGAATTATCTTAACTCAAACCTCCAACCTTTTGATAAGCAGTCAAGCTTGTTAACCATTTGTATGACACCGGGACTCTGGCAAATAATAAATACCCAAGAAACAAGACCAGTATGTCCGAGAGTCACAGAAGAAAGAACACAGGCTTTGGAATCAGGCCAAGCACATGCAAATCCCATATTATCCCCATAGCATGTCACCTCAGACAACTTACAAAACCTCTGTGAGGCTCTCTTTCCTCATCTGTACACCGGGAGGTAACTTCTAACTCAAAAGATTGTTCTGAGGCAGAGGAATCCCTCTGCAGTGGCAAACACAGTGTCTGGCACATGGAGGCAGATCCAATAGAGGTTCAGACTACGGCTGGCAGAATCATACACACAGCAGAGATCTGGGATGCCCCAAACTAAATGCTGGCCCTAGAACAGGAGGGAAAAGACAGGAAAAAGTGTCAGGGAGCTCCAGCAAGTAGGGGGTCAATGTTCTCTTCAGGTGGTAACAACTCAGCTCTTCTCCTGTGCCTGGGCCAACCCCATCAGTCTCCTTTCTATAAACTGTTCCCCACCCACAGTCATGGGACCAAGGCTCCAGGGCTTGGGCATGCTGGGATCCGCTGCCACAGTGTCAAAGACTCAGCCAAGAGTGGACACAGGGCAAATGGCACTCATGCTGGTTGACACAGGTCAGGCCACCGAGTCACTGACCCAAGGGCATTGGCAGGAAGCCACACACTGAGTGAGACACAGAAAGTCCACCCCATTGGAGCCAAAAACCCCGTTGTCATCAAATCCATTCCAACACACAGTGACCCCACTTGTTACAGAGTAGAACTGCTCCATGGAATTTTCTTGGCTGTAATCTTGACAGAAGCAGACTGTCAGGCCTTTCTTCTGCAGAACTGCTGGGTGGATTCGAACCACCAACCTTTAGGTTAGTAGTTGAGCAAAAACTACCTGCACCACCCAGGGATCTTATTCAGGGCCTAAGAGGTCTCATAAAACGTTGCGGGGGAAGGAGAAAACAAAATGATCAGCTAACACTGAAGCTCTGGTCCCAGACAAGCCAATAGGATATGGAAGTGACTCCAAACTGAGATACTGTCAGAAACCAATTCTAGAAGCATCTCCCTCCCAACAAGTGGCTTGGGGGAGAAAGAGCACCAGGCAGCACCTAGAGCCAGCCTCAGAGTGCCCACCTACGGACGTGTCTGGCATCATGCTTGAAGCAGGCAAGGGCAAGTGGCACGAGGTCAGTTTGGGATGAGGTCATCAGGGCCCCAAAGGCCATGTCAGTGGTTTAGGGGTTTATCCTAAGAGCAATGGGGAGCTGCCGCCGGGTTTCAAAAAGGGTGTGGCAATGAATGATAACACAATGTGAAGAATGTAACCAATGTCAACGAGCATTTTGTCTAGAAACTGTTGAATGGGAATGGGCTTTGCTGTGTATATCTTCACCAAAAATAAAACATAAAAAAAAAAAAAAGAGAGAAGGGTTTGACATTGTCAGGTTTTCATTATACAAAGATGACTGGCTGCGGGAAGATGGTGTGGGGTCACGGTGGCCGTGGACATGGGCAGGAGGACAGATACCACAGTTCTAGGTTCACCTGCCAAACACACTGGATCCAACCGTCCCCGCCTTCAAGTGGCCTATGATTGAGCCAGGAAGGGAAGCCAGTTTCCATTTAGGAAACATCTCAATCTTCCCTGCAAAACTTAATTAGCCAGTGTTGGCAGAACACATCAGCAAATTCACAGACTCCTGGAGACAAGACTCTGCCCATACGCCCCACTGGGATCAGATTGCTACCCACCACTCATGCCGTCTCTGCCGCGGGCTCCACCACGGTGGCCTACAAATCTGGGCCACCTCTGCCTCCCCTCTCGATAGGTCCCTCCATCAATTCATCAGACCACAGGTGACATTTTTTTTTTCTGTCCTGTCTCTCGGATTCTTTCATCATCCTCTCTGCCTTCTTTGCAGCGCAGCATGGTAGCTAAGAGTGGAACGTGGAGCCAAGCTGTGGGGTTCAGCTCCCAGCTCTTCCCCTTGGTGGCTCAGTGACCCTGAACTAGTCACTCAACCTCATGGAGTCTTAGTTTTCTCGTCTGCAGAATGGGCATAATACCTAGGTATTACTGGTTCCATGAATATCGAATGACTTCATGAAGGCCCAGCACCTGGAAGACTGGGCAGGCCAGCCACATGCCAGGTCTGTTGTCATTGTCCTTTCGCAGAGTGACCTCAGCACCGGGCCTGAATTACAACCGGCCCCTCAGCGCCACCTCTGTTCTTGTGACTTCATCATGTCCAACCGCCCAGCTCAGCTTCCTAGGTGTCCTCTAAGCGGGCCCCTCCTCACCTCCATCCCATCTCCACCTCCTCCAGTCTGGCCTCAAAAGTAAGAGGTACCATGCAGAAAAACTGATGCCCGCCCAACTCTGCTGTGTCCAGAATGTTTCCCGTGATTGAACCCTTGCTATTTATAGTAAAGAACTGCTAAGTGGACTGCTGTGGGGAAGAGCGCCACCACAAGGGGGGCCCATGGACTCAGTCATCTCCCCCAGGGCCAGCGTGGGAGAAGACAGTCCACAGGGACAATAACCACCTGAGAGGCTCACGACCACCACCTTGAGGCATCAGCGTCAATGCTCACCTGGCAGAGCAGCTGCGGGTGTCCCGGCCCCCTTTCCATGGGGTTGCCATCCAGTGTGGTGGCCTCTCTCCCCACAGAGTCACTGTTCCCAGGCCCTCCTCCTTCAGGGTCATCCTCTAATACGCCAGCCTGCTCTCTGAGGCTCCAAAACCACCCACTCCCTGCTCCCCACACTGCTCGAGTACGCTCCCTAGAACACAAAACCGTTCTTCCATTAACTTCTCAGCGGCACACACTTTCCCAGGGCCTGCAGGGCCCTCTGGCCTCTGGCCTCTGGCCTCTCCCAGCCTCAAGCTACACACTAGCCCATGCTCACCTGCCTTTTCTACCTGCCGTCTTCCCACCTGGAATGCCTCACCTACCTTCCCCACCCCCCAGCAGTGACCCCACAGTGTGCTGGGCACTGTCATTACCAGTGATGGGCCTGTCTCTCCCACTAGACAACAAGGTCCCTGAGAGCGAGACCACCCTAGAAGCCCTATGCCAAGAATGTAAGCACAAGGGTCTCTTTCTGCTCTAGATGAACCCTCTCCAGGAACAAGGGTTCCATCCCCTGGGCACACTTCATCTCATGCCAAATGCTCCCCTGCTGGTGGTGTCAGCCTCCTTTGAAAGAAGGTTCCAGAGTTTCTGTCTCCAGCCCAGATGTTCTCCCCAGTCCCCGGCCAAGCTGCCATCTGGACGCCTCCACTTGGACCATTTCCACCTGGGACAGGTTCAGGGCACCTCCATGTGCTGAGCTCCCCAGCTCTACCTGCTCCACCTCCATTCCATCTACGCTCAGCCCTGTGAGGTCGCAGTCCACTGTAAACCCCAGTCACTCATGGACCTTGGAGGCACCACAGTTGGCACCCTCCTGGCACCCAGGGCAGGCTGTGAACCCAAAGGCCTTCCCACCTCTCACTGCCGTCACCCAGACGTGTCTTTTAGGGCACAGCTGGTCATGTCATCAACACTCTCACCTGTGTGACCATGAGGAGCCAACACAGACAGCACCCCGGCACCCGGCCCTGCTGGACATCTCTCACGCAATTTCTTGTTTCATCCTCAAATCACCTCAAGCGGGAGTGTCCCCTAGTTACAGACATATGCTTGCTTTAACTACGTCACCCCACTCAAGCATCACAACCCCACGAGGTGGCACTGATAGTATCTCATTTTACCGATACAGGAACTGAGGCTCAGAACAAGTGAGTGACCTGCCCAAATTCATGGTCAGCCAGCAACAGGGCCGTGATCAGAACCCCATCTGCTGCCTTCACTACTGCTGCCTCCTCACCTTGTCATACAAAGTCACCCATGAGCCAGCCCCATCTGCTCTCACCCACAAACCGGTAAACTCCTATTCATCCTGCAGGACATGGACTCCTCCTCCAGGAAGCCCACCCTGATCTCCCTAAGCAGGGCTGGTCAATCCTTCTTCTCTGCTCTCTGAGCCCTATGCACCACACCTCTGCCTGCCCAGTGGCCAGGGAGCTCTTCGACTGTGAGGACTTGGTGGCTCATCTATGCACACCCTGCTGCTTTTTGGAGCCCAGCCTCCCATTGCTCACCAGCTTGCTGCTGAATGAGTTTTCTGGCCTTTGCTCTGGAGCCTGCTCCCTTCCTGAGGATCAGCCATGAGACAGCAAACAAGGGTCAGGACCGAGAGCCCTCAGCCCCTGCCCTGAAGGATGAGGACAAGAAAGGAAGCCCCTACCTGAGTCCCCCGAGCTCAGAGGGCAGCAGGACGCCTAGTCCAGCCATTTAGGAGTGTGCTTCCCATAAGGGGAAGCTCCTTGTCAGTGGCTAGGCCTCTTCCTACATGCCCAAAAAAAAAAAAAAAAAAAAAAAAAGGGGGAGCATGAAGGTTTTCTCCTGTCCTCCTTCGCTGTCAAGTCAATTCTGACTCATGGCGACGCTATGTGTTGCAAAGTAGAACTGCACTCCGTAGGGTTTTCATGGCTGTGACTGTTCAGACGCAGATTACCAGACCTTTCTTCTGAAGTACCTCTGGTTGGGTTCAAACTATCTACCTTTCAGGTAATAGCCACACACTTAATTGTTTGTGCCACCCAGGGGTTCCCAGGGACTTCCTTTTCATGGAGCAGGGCTTGTCAGACTCTCAAATGATCAGAAGGAAAAGCAGATGAGGACATGGGTCCCTTCTTTGCCAGTACCCTCCTAACACGGTCACGTCACCTTCCGAGCTCTGGTTTTCCCAAGGGAGTCCAGTTGGCCAGCCCCAGGTAGGGGGAGATCCTCACCAGCACCTCAGCCAGGAAGCCACTGCCAACCTCCCTCAGGGCTGCCAGGCTGAGCCGCCCAAGGGACCCTGGAGATCCGATGACCCCAGACCCATCTGACAAGCTGCTGTCCTTAGAAGACAACCCCTCCAAGCCAAGAGTCCAAGATGAGTTCCGGGGGATCCAAGAGCTCCCTAAAATGATATGCAGGCTCTTGGCTGTATGTGCATGTGTATACGAAGTTCCTGTGCAGAGGGTCCATGGCTTCCATCAGATCCTTAAAGCATCTGTGACCCAAAGGAGAAGACAATGTGACCTTCGGAGACCAGGTGACAAGACCACAAATGGAGGAAGCAGGTGGGTGGCGTCACAATACAAGGATGCATTTTGGATCACTGTTGTTGTTAACTGCCGTCAAGTCAGCCCCCGACTCATGATGAGCCCGCGCACAACAGAATGAAATGCTGCCCATCCTGCACCATCCCCACGATTGGCTGCATCCCCATGATCAGACCACTGTGATCCATAAGGTATTCATTGGCTGATTTTGGGAAGTAGATCACCAGGCCTTTCTTTCTAGTTCGTCTTAGTCTGGAAGCTCCGCTGAACCCTGTTCAGCATCCTAGCAACACTCAAGCCTCCACTGACAGACAGGTGCTGGCTGTGCCCCAGAAATCCAATCCAGGTCTCCCACAAGGAAGGTGAGAATCCTACCACCGAGCCACCACTGCCTTATTTTGGACCATTTGAGCAGCCTAAAAATAGAGCCCGCAGCTCTGCGTGCCCAGGCACTGCTTTTCTGGCAAGGGGTATTGACAACTGGGGAAGCTGTTGAGAGCTCGTCATCAGGGAGGTCCTTCTAGCCCTGGGACCCAAAATTCCTGCTCAGCCATCTTTCTCCAGGTGTGGCGTTTACCTCCTACATCCGTCTAGTCTTGGGCCCAAATCAGACCAGGTCACCCACTGCCTCCCTCATTTCCCAAGACACACCCCAGCTGGTAGATGCTCCCACTCTCCTCCACCATCACTGCATGACAAATGCAAAAGGGCTGAGCTTGGGTCCAGTGCTTGTTGACAAACTACTTCTACGTCCCCCTGGCACCTGGCCCTGCCACAACCCCCCTGTCCTGCATTGGACAAGGTTTGGACCTCACTGGGCGGCCAGGCTCTGCATTGGCTGGGTTTGCCCTGCTGGAATCTCTTCCCCGTCCATCTCTAAGGAAGGCCCAGAGAGCCCAAAACAGCTGCTGATATGGTTTGTCTTGTGATCCTAGGACTCATTTATTTTTAATGTTGGGCGACGAGCTGAAATTCTAAAGCACAAAACAAGAAAGAAGGCTAGTATTAATCCAAGAAACACAAAATAATAAATGCTGGAGAGGTTTTAGAAAGACTGGAACACTTATACACTGTTGGTGGGAATATAAAATGGTACAACCACTTTCGAAATCGATTTGGCGCTTCCTTAAAAAGCTAGAAATAGAAGTACCATACGATCCAGCTATCCCGCTCCTTGGAATATATCCTAGAGCCATAAGAGCCATGACACGAATAGATATATGCACATCCATGTTCATTGCAGCACTGTTCACAATAGCAAAAAGATGGAAACAACCTAGATGCCCATTAACGGACGAATGGATAAACAAATTATGGTATATCCACACAATGGAATACTACACAATGATAAAGAACAACGATGAAGCCGTGAAACATCTTATAACATGGAGGAATCTGGAGGTTATTATGTTAAGTGAATTTAGTCAGTCACAGAAGGATAAATATTGTATAAGACCACTATTATAAGAACTCAAGAAAAGGTTTAAACACAGAAGAAAACATTCTTTGATGGTTACGACGGTGCGGTGCGGAGAGAGGAGAAGGGTTATTTACTAACTAGATAGTAGATAAGAATTATCTTAGGTGAAGGGAAGGGCAGCAGACACTACAGGGGAAGTCAGCACAACTGCACTAAACCTAAGCTAAGAAGTTTCCTGAATATAATCAAACACTTCGAGGGAACAGAGTAGCAGGGGTAGGGGTCTGGGGACCATGCTTTCAGGGGACATCTAGGTCAACTGGCATAACAAAGCTTATTAAGAAAATGTTCTGCATCCTACTTTGGTGAATGGCGTCTGGGGTCTTAAAAGCTTGCAAGCGGCCAACTAAGATGCATCAATTGGTCCCAATCACCTGGAGTAAAGGAGAATGAATAACACCAAAGACACAAGAATGTAGCAGGCGAAGATACAGAAAGGGCCACATAAACCAAAGACTTCAGCAGTCTGAGACCAGAAGAACTAGATGGCGCCTGGCTACCACCAATAACCGCCCTGACAGGGAACACAACAGAGAGTCCCAGATGAAGCAGGAGAAAGGTGGAGTGCAGAACTCAAATTCTAGTAAGAAGACCAGACTTAATGGTCTGACTGAGACTGGAAGTACCCCGGAAAGCATGGTCCCTGGATTCTCTATCAGCCCAGAACTAAAACAATTTCCGAAGCCAACTCTTCAGACCGGGATTGGACTGGACTGTGGGACATAAAGTGATACTCATGAGGAGTGTGCCTCTTAGCTCAAGTAGATACAAGAGACTAAATGGGCAGCTTCTGTTCGGAGGTGAGATGGGAAGGCAGAGAGGATTAGAAGCTGGTTTAATGGACGTGGGGAATCTGGGGTGGAAAGGAGGAGTGTGCTGTCACAGTATGGGGAGAGCAATTAGAGTCACATAAAAATGTATGTATAAATTTTTGTGTGGGAAAACATATAAAAAACCAAGCAAGAAGCTTCTCAAAGGCTCCGGGGGCAGGGGAGGGGAGGCTGACCATAAAACACAACACCTCTCCCAGGTAGCACTGGGCTCTGCCATCCTCCCTCTGTCACAGCAAGGAAGGACCTCAACTCCAAGTGGGAAAGAAAAGGCTTCCCGAGGCCTGCCCCCGAGTGTAGTAACAGTCAACTTCTTTGAGACTCAGTTCTTAAGTGCTTCTTAAGAAGTAGTTAGAGATGATTTGACATCACGTCTGGAGTTTGCTTCAGTGTCTGTGTGTGCATGTGTGCATCCATGTGTGTGTTGACACTTGCTGAAGCTGGTGATGAGGTCTGTGTGTGTGTTGACACTTGTTGAAGCTGGGTGATGGTACCTGGGGCTCATTATACTCTTCTCTCTACTTTTCTATATATTTGAAATTTTCCCTAATGTTTTAATTTAAAAAAGAAAAAAAAACTAACAACAAAAAGGCGAACAACCCAATCAAAAAATGAGCAAAGGATTTGAAGAGACCTTTCACCAGAGAAGACATACAAATGGCCAACAAGCACATGAAAAGATGCTCAACATCATTAGCCATTAACCAAAAAAAAAACCCTTGCCATCAAGTCAACTCCGATTCACAGCAACCCTCTAAGACAGAGTAGAACTGCCCCATAGGGTTTTCAAGGCTGCCATCTTTACAGAAGTAAAAGGTCACATCTTTCTCTCGCGGAGTGACTGGTGGATTTGAACCACTGACTTTTTGGTTAGCAGCTGAGCACCTAATCACTGCCATCAGGACTCCTCCATTAGCCATTTAAAAAAAAAAAAAAACCAAACCCGTTGCTGTTGAGTCGATTCCGATTCATAGCGACCCTATAGGACAGAGTAGAACTACCCCATAGGGTTTCCATTAGCCTTTAGGGAGATGCAAATCAAAACCACAATGACAAACCACTTCACCCCTACTAGAATGACTATGATCAAAAAACAGAAAATAACAAGTGCTGGCGAGGATGTGGAAAATTTGGAACCCGCATCCATTGCTGGTGGGAATGCAAAATGGTACAGCCGCTGTGGAAAACAGTTTGGTGGCCCCTCAAAAAGTTGAACATAGAAATGCCATGTTGTTGTTAGGTGCCATTGAGTTGGTTCTGACTCACAGTAACCCTATGTATAACAAAACAAAACACTGCCCAGTCCTGCACCATCCTCACAATCTTTGCTATGTTTGAGCCCATTGTTGCAGCCGCTGTATCAATCCATTTCCTTGAAGGTCTTCCTCTTTTTTGCTGACCCTCTACTTTACCAAGCATGATGTCCTTCTCCAGGGACTGGTCCCTCCTGATAACATGTCCAAACTATGTGGGACGAAGTCTCACCATCCTTGTTTCTAAGGAGCATTCTGGTTGTACTTCTTCCAAAACAGATTTGTTCGTTCTTCTGGTAGCCCATGGTACATTCAACATTCTTCACCAACACCATAATTCGAAGGCATCAATTCTTCTTCAGTCTTCCTTATTCCTTGTCCAGCTTTCACAAGCATATGAGGTGACTGAAATTACCATGGCTTGGGTCAGGCACACCATAGTCCTCAAAGGGACATCTTCGTTTTTTAATACTTTAAAAAGGTCTTTTGCAGCAGATTGGCCCAATGTAACGCATCGTTTGATTTCTTGACTGCTGCTTCCATGGGTGACGATTGTGGATCCAAGTAAAATGAAATCCTTGACAACTTCAATCTTGTCTCCATTTATCATGACGTTGCTTATTGGTCCAGTTGTGAGAATTTTTGTTTTCTTTATATTAACATGTAATCCATATTGAAGGCTGTAGTCTTTGATCATCAGTAAGTTCTCAAGTCCTCCTCACTTTCAGCAAGCAAGGCTGTGTCATCTGCATATCGCAAGTTGTTAAGGAGTCTTCCTCCAATCCTGATGCCACATTCTTCTTCATACAGTCTAGCTTCTTGGATTATTTGCTCAGCACAAAGACTGAATAAGTACGGTGAATGGATACAACCATGACATGTACCTTTTCTGATTTTAAATCATGCAGTATCCCCTTGTTCTGTTCGAACAACTGCCTCTTGATCCATGTACAGGTTCTGTATGAACACAATTAAGTGTTCTGAAATTCCCATTTTTCTCAGTTATCCACAATTTGTTATGATCCACACAGTAGAATGCCTTTGCATAGTAAATAAAACACAGGCAAACATCTTTCTGGTATTCTCTGCTTTCAGAGAATATGGTAGTTCTTCTTTGAACAACGCAGGGAGAACTACCATATGACCCAGCAATCCCAGTCCTAAGTATATACCCAGAAGAAGAGAAGGCAAGAATGCAAACAGAAACCTGTACACCAGCATTCATTACAGCACTTTTCACAAGAGTCAAAAAGTGGAAACAACCAAAATGTCCATCAACAGATGAATGGGTAAACAAAATGTGGTATATACATACAACGGAATATTACTCAGCCATAAAGAGAAATGAAGTCCCGATATTCTATGCCACAACATGGGTGAATCCTGAAAACATTATGCTAAAAATAAGTCAGTTACAAAAGGACAAATACTGTATGACCTCACTTATAGGAAATAAGCAAATATTATAGAAACCTGAGCTTATTAGTGGTTACCAGGGTGGGAGGGAGGAGGAAAGGGGGAAAATGCACCCAGTCTTAGGTTAGGGGTCACTGAGTCTCTGTTAATAAACCAAACCCAAACCCGTTGCCGTCGAGTCGATTCCAACTCACAGCGACCCTAAAGGACACAGTAGAACCGCCTCATACGGTTTCTAAGGAGCGCCTGGTGGATTCAAACTGCTGACCTTTTGGTTAGCAGCCGTAGCTCTTAACCACTACACCACCAGGGTTTCCTTCTGTTAATGGTGGTGGATGGTGGTGCGATAATTTGGAAATGGACAGTAGTGATGGTTGCACAACATGAACATAACCAGTGTCACCGAACTGTACACATAAAAAATGTTGAATTAGCAATATCATTTACAATAGCCCCCAAGAAGATAAAATACTTAGGAATAAATCTAACCAGAGATGTAAAAGACCTATACAAACAAAACTACAAGACCCTACTCCAAGAAACCAAAAGAGACCTATACAAGTAGAAAAACATACCTCGCTCATGGATAGGAAAACTCAACACTGTGAAAATGTCTGTTCTACCCAAAGTGATCTACAGATACAATGCAATCCCAATCCAAATTTCAATGGCATTTTTTAATGAGATGGAGAAACAAATCACCAACTTCATACTGAAAGGGAAGAGGCCCGAGATAAGTAAAGCATTACTCAAGAAGAACAAAGTGGGAGGCCTCACACTACCTGATTTTAGAACCTATTATACGACCATGGCAGTCAAAACAGCCTTGTACTGGTACAACAACAGATACATAGACCAATGGAACAGAATTGAGAATCCAGATGGAAATTCATCCACCTATGAGCAGCTGATATTTGACAAAGTCCCAAAGCCCGTTAATTGGGGAAAAGACAGTCTCTTTAACAAATGATGCTGGCATAACTGGATATCCATCTGCAAAAAACTGAAACAAGACCCATACCTCACACCATGCACAAAAACTAACTCAAAAAGGATCAAAGACCTAAATACAAAATCTAAAATGATAAACATCATGGAAGAAAAAATAGGAACAACACTAGGAGCCCTAATACATGGTGTAAACAGAATACAAACCATAAGTAACAATGCACAAACACCAGAAGAGAAACTAGATAACTGGGAGTTCCTAAAAATCAAACACTTATGGTCATCAAAAGAGTTCACCAAAAGAGTAAAAAGACAACCTACAGACTGGGAAAAAAAAATTGGCTATGACAAATCTGATCAGCATCTAATCTCTAAAATCTACAAGATACTGCAAAACCTCAACAACAAAAAGACAAATAATCTAAAAATGGGCAAATGATATGAACAGGCACTTCACCAAAGAAGACATTCAGGTGGCAAACAGATACCTGAGGTAATGCTCATGATCATCAGCCATTAGAGAAATGCAAATCAAAACTACAATGAGATACCATCTCACCCCAACGAGGCTAGCATTAATCCAAAAAACACAAAATAATAAATCTTGGAGAGGTTGTGGAGAGACCAGAACACTTACACACTGCTGGTGGGAATGTAAAATGTTAAAACCACTTTGGAAATCAATTTGGCGCTTCCTTAAAAGGCTAGAAATAGAAGTACCATATGATCCAGCAATCCCGCTCCTTGGAATACATTCTATAGAAACAAGAGCCATCACACGAATAGATACACGCACACCCATGTTCATTGCAGCACTGTTCACGATAGCACAAAGATGGAAACAACCTAGGTGCCCATCAATGGACGAATGGATAAACAAATTATGGCATATTCACACAATGGAATACTATGCAAAGATAAAGAACAACAATTAATCTGCGAAACATAACATGGATGAATCTGGAAGGCATTATGCTAAGTGAAATTAGTCGCAAAAGGACAAATATTGTATAACACCACTATTATGAGAACTCAAGAAAAGGTTTAAACACAGAAGAAAACATTCATTGATGGTTACGAGGGTGGGGAGGGAGGGAGAAGGTTATTCACTAGCTAGATAGTAGACAAGAATTATCTTAGGTGAAGGAAGGACAACACACAATACAGGGGAAGGCAGCACAACTGGACTAAACCAAAATCTAAGAAGTTTCCTGAATACAACCAAACACTTCAAGGGACAGAGTAGGACGGGCAAGGGTCTGGGGACCGTGGTTTCAGAGGACATCTAGGTCAACCGGCATAACAAAATTTATTAAGAAAATGTTCTGCATTCCACATTGGAGAGAGGCATCTGGGGTCTTAAAAGCTAGTGAGTGGCCGTCTAAGATGCATCAATTGGTCCCAACCCACTTGGAGCAAAGGAGAATGAAGAACATCATGGACACAAGGAAAGTATTAGCCCAAGAGACAGAAAAGGCCACATAAACCAGAGGCTTCATCAGCCTGAGACCAGAAGAACTAGATGGTGCTCGGCTACCACCAATGACTACCCTGACAGGGAACACAACAGAGAAAAGTGGGGTGCAGAACTCAAATTCTAGTACAAAGACCAGACTTAATGGTCTGACTGAGACTGGAAGGACCCCGGAAGACATGGCCCCCGGACTCTCTGTTAGCCCAGAACTGAAACCATTCCCGAAGCCCACTCTTCAGACAAAGATTAGACTGGACTATGGGACATAAAATGATACTCGTGAAGAGTGTGCTTCTTAGCTCAAGTAGATACATGAGACTAAATGGGCAGGTCCTGTTCGGAGGTGAGATGAGAAGGCAGAGAGGGTCAGAAGTGGGCTGAATGGACACGGGAGATCCAGGGTGGAAAGGAAGAGTGTGCTGTCACATTATACAGAGAGCAGCGAGGGTCACATAGCAATGTGCGTATAAATTTTTGTATGAGAAACTGACTTGAACTGTAAACTTTCACTTAAAGCACAATAAATATATAAAATGACACTAAAAAAAAATGTTGAATTGGCAAACGTTTTGTTATAGATATTTCTACCACAATAAAACAAGTTAAAAATAAATGCGTGCTTCTTGACGGAAAAGTTAAGGCAGTGGAGGGGGCACAGTGTGCTGGTAAGAGCTTGACAGCCAAAATCTGGTTAGAATTCTGGCTCCACCACTCAGTAGCAGTGAGACCTTGGCCAAGTCACCTTGGCCCACCCCCCACCCCACCAAGCCTCAACAGAATGTGGATAGCAGGAGAACCCGGTGCCCAGGGTTCTATGGAAGTGTACAAGGGTTAATGTGCCAAGGTCTCAGATCAGAGCCTGGTACTAGTGAATGCTATAAATGTGTTCCTGCTGTTATTATTATTGTTGTTATTTTGTTGTTAGTTGCCATCGAGTCGAGTCCAATTCATGGCACCCCAAGTGTGCAGAGTAGAACTACACTCCACAGAGTTTTCAAGGCTGTAACCTTTCAGAAGCAGATCACCAGGCCTTACTTCCGAGGCACCTCTGGGTGGGTATGAACCACCAACCTTTTGGTTAGTAGTCCAGTGCTTAACCATTTGCGCCACCCAGGGACACCTCTATTGTTCTTACAAGAGCTCAAACAAGGTCATGTGCATAAAGCACTTAGCAGCACATTGTCTGGCACCTAGCTATAAGCAGAACTTGAACTGTTATGTTGGAAGGGGTGATATCAGATAACTGGGGAAGGGGAGAGCATTAAATTGAAAGTTTCTTTAAGTCTGGAGGTCATCGATCAGGCTTATAGAAGAAGGGAAGGGGTATGCACCCCTAGGTGGACCAAGGCACACCTATACCTGCCTGTGTGCACCGGTACCTGGCCTAATAAAGATGCTAGTTCTCAAACTTTTCAGAAACAAAAAGATTAATCAATGCATGCACACCAGCCACAACCTATCTCTGGAGAAGAATGGATAAGAAACTCCTAGACTCAACTTGTGCACACTGTGAGAATCAGAGGTTTTGTTATATGCAAAAATGCATCTGCAGGCAAGTTTTCACTCCCCCAGGAGGAAGGAGTAGGTGCAAGAAGGGAGCAGGCGCAGAGCAGGGGAGCACTGGACCCTTGCCCCACTCCTTGGCTGGGGAGGAGAAATTAAACATCTGTGCTGACTCCACAGGGGGTGAGTTTTACAAGGCAATCCCGGGGAGCCCACTGAAGGGTGGATTCAGCCTGGAGCAAGCAGCCTGAGGAACGCAGCCTCACCCAGGTCCAAAGTGACATCACCAGGGCCCAGGCAGGACCACTCCCTCCTATAAGCCCTGAAACCATCGATGTCCTGCAGGGCTCCCAACACTCAGAAGCCCACAGCTCTTGGCTGAAAGAGCCACTAGGGTCAATGTGTTGCTATTTTCTCAGCCTCTCTGGTGCTAGCCAGACTTTGAAAGAAAAGGTTTGTAAAGTTATTGCATCCAGCCACCATAAACACACACATACATGCTCCATCTACTGGGTAAAGTGCTCCCTGCAGAAGAGAAAAGCAGTAAGAGAACAGGAGGCGCGTTAAAATGATCTAATCCAGCCATCACTTTACAGCTGGGGAGACAGGAGCCTTACCCATGATCTCAGTGCTGGAGGAACAGCAACGGGTGGCAACAGCCAGGACTTCGGAGACTTGGTCTCACGCCCTGGCTGTGCAATGCGGGCAACTCCACCACCCGCTCTGGGCCTCCACTGGGAAAAGAGGTTGGACTAGGGAGATGCTCAGTTAGGGCTTCTCTAACTCTGTATTCCTCAGGGTGGAGAATCCTGCTAATGCTTAGTTCAGAACTTTCCGCCACCCAGAGGGGAGTACAGGAAAGGACAAGGCAAAGAAAGGAGAAGAAGCGATCGCCCCTCTCCTTTCCTGCTGCTACCCAACAACCAGGGATGGATTTATGGGCCCAGCTCCTACCTCCCCACTAGGCCTACTCCCGGCCCACTCTCCTGGCCAGGGAGAGAATTCTCACAAGGACTTCAAACCTCAGTCACTGAGGATGGCGCTCTTACTGTGAACACCTGTTAAAACTCAACTCATGACCAATTTCTGATGCTACCAGCTGGAGTGTTTAATTAAATATTACTCACTCAGGAAGCAGCCCCTGCCAACTCACCCCAAACTGTACAGTTCACTTCCAGAGAAAGAGAGACAGGGAGAGAGAAAGTGGCTGCACCCTCCTCACTGACACTAGTGGCGAACCTGGCTTCCCAGGAGGGGTTTCAGTGGTCCAGCACCACCCACTTTTGAAAACCAAGTGAGGAAAGTCAGATTAAAGCAGCTCTCAGTAACCAGGGGCCTCACTGCAGGTCACTACAGATGAAGCGTGCACGCACGCACACACACACACACACACACACACACATACACACACACAGACACGCACAGAGACATACACAGACACACATCCATTCAATCACAAAGATGCACTCATGGAGACATACACACAGACATACTCACAAAGACACAGAGACACACAGACACAGATATCAGGCACACAACTCACGAAGATACAGTCAGGCACACACCCTCACTCACATACACTCACACACAGACACACACACACCCACACTTACAGCTTCCTCGGGACCTGCAATCTCTCATCCGCAGAAGAAGCCCACCAAGCCTGGAGCCGTTGGCATTCAGAGAAGCTTTGCTCTCCATCACTTGAACTTTAGCAGGACAACTACCAAGTCCATCCCACACTCGAGGAGCGAGGTGCGCGGTCCCGCCGATGGCCCGCGCTGCTTTTACGTTTCTCTAACTGGTTCCTGACGGGAACCCCCAGCTCTCCAGTGGTCGTCGGGAGACGCCGCGGCAGCCGGGCCGGGCGGGGAGGCGGCGCCGCCCAGGGTGTCGGCCGGCGGCCCCCGGGGAGGCGGCTGCAGGCTGCGGGGGATTCCGAGGGGCCAGTCGGGCCGCGCTGCAGAGCCTGGCTGGGACTGGCGGGAAAAGCGAAACTAACTCTGCAGCGCAGGGTCGCGATGCCCCTGTGTGGGAGGGGGCGGGTCGATGTCCCTGCCCGGCCGCGGGGACAGTCGCGGGAACCGAGCCCCGGAGCGCCTGGGCACAGAGAGGTCGGCCGGGGCCGCTGCGCGCCCAGACCGCATTCCCATGTTGCAGCCGCCGATCTTCCACCCTAACGCGACCATCCCCGGAGCCCCTGGGACCCCCGC
>NW_004444069.1:5555648-5563950 GCF_000243295.1 Trichechus manatus latirostris | reverse complement strand
TGGGGATAGAGTCACCGCCTCCCGTGGCCCCGGCGCCGGCGCCTGGAGCCTGGTTCCTGCTGCAAGCGTGCTGGCTGCCCGAGCGCTACTTCTGTGCGGAGACGCCAGAGCCACCGCGGCTTTAAAGTGAAAAAAGGAGACCAGAGCCGGGGGGCGGGGCCACCTGCCCCGCCCCCTCAGCCACGCCCCCGTCCGGCACCGCGCCCCCTCCTTCCCGCTCCCTTTCAACCCCACCCCATCTCCTCCCGGCCCCGCCCCGCCGGGCTCCTGCGAGGCGTTGCTTGGGCTGCAGCGAGTGCCGGGCCCTGTGGCGGGGCGGGGGCCGGAGGCGCATCGGGGGCGCGGCGTCCCCGCCGCCTCCTCAATGTCGGGGGTGAGCCGGAGCGCGGGCGGCGCGCGGCCGGGCCTTTCCGGCCCTGGCGTCAGGGGGCGGCAGCCTTGGCGTGGCCTTGCCCGAAGCCTTCGGTCCCTGCGGACACGTCTTCGGGAATCGCTGGGCAGCCTCTGCAGGCGAAAGGTCTGGGTTGCAACACCAGGAGGGTGGGTTGGGGGGGCTTGCCAAAAAAAAAAAAGTTCTTTGGGAGGATTGGGTTCTCTCAGTTACCTCGGAAGGAAGGCTCTGCCGGCCTCCTTTGAAATTCCCAACAGTTTAAAAGTTGTCGTTCTGAGGCGCAGGGGAGGGGTACGTGGCCAGCAAATATTGCAGGGACTCCCCTTTCAGTATCCACAGGGACGGGGGTCTCAGGACCTTGAGCCACTGGGGTCCTGGGAGGTGCTCCATGAACGTTTGTTGAATGAATGATCAATTACCAGGTAAGTCCTTCCTTTAGCCCTCTGGGGACTTCTCCATACAGTGTCCTGTGACTCTAGCTAATCAAAGGAATTCTCGTCCCCCAGCAGAGCAGTCACTTGCACCAGAGGGCTGGGAAGATTTTAAAGAAATTGTTTTGAGAGTAAAATCTCTTTAAATTCCCCACCCCTCACTGTGTGTAAAGAGACCCGGTGGCTCAACCCTTAAGCACTTGGCTGCTAACTGAAAGGTTGGCAGTTCGAACCCACCCGGCAGCTCTGAGGAAGAAAGTCCTGACAGTCTGCTCCTGTAAAGATTACAGCCAAGAAAATGATGTGGGGCCAATCTACTCCGTCCCATGAGATCACTGTGAGTTGAAATAGACTTGACAGCACCCAACAACTGTGTGTAGTGTCCGTTGGAGGGGAAGGAAAACTAGCATTACAGGAGAAGCTGTTATAAAGAATGTGTTTTCCATAGTTATTTAATCTTCACCATAACCCTGTAAGGGCAGGACTGTTATACCCAGTGTAAAAGATGAGGAAATAAACACCCAACCATTCCTCCACCTCTCACCCCACCACATACACACCCATTAGCAGAGCTGGGATTCCAACTATGTTAGATTTCAGAGTTTATTCTTTCACCTCACCGTGCTGAAAGTCACCACAGCCCTCTTCTCCTGGGGAGACCTTGAGGGCCGGACTGTGTATAATTCACGCGGCAGGGTCTGTTTACTTACTGGTGGTGCAGTAGTTAAGCACTTGGCTGCAAAATTAAAGGTCAGTGATTCAAATCCACCAGCTGCTCTGCGTGAGAAAGATATGGCAGTCGACTTCTGTAAAGATTACAGCTTTGGGAGCCCTGTAGGGGCAGTTCTACTCTGTCCTATAGGGTCACTATGAGTCAGAATTGACTTGATAGCAGTGGGTCTGGTTGTGCGTGTGTGTGTGTGTGTGTGTGTGCTGAAAATCAATTAGTTTCGTTTCGTTTTGAACCTAAAATAAAAATGTTAGTTGCCGTGAGTGGGCTCTAACTCATGGCAACCCACGTACAACAGAAGGAAATGTTGCCTGGTCCTGCACCATCTTCACATTCGTTGGTGTGCTCGACTTTATGGTTGTGGCCACTGTGTGTTTTGAGTGCCATTCGACCCAGGGAGCTCATCTTCCAGCACTAAGTCTGACAATATTTTGCTGTGATCCATAGAAATATTGTGGCTCACTTGACCACCGCAGGCAGGGCTGGCCTAAGTGGATGTTCTGGTCTTTCAGTTGGCTTTTGTGGCTCAGGTTGTCTACAAATGTTGAGCCCCAGGCTGGTCAGGTGGGCAACCATTGTCAGCAACCTAGTGGACCTTCAAATTTAAGAACTATTAGTTGTCTGATGTTATGGCACTTGGGATAACTATGGGAACGTTGGGGACAGCAGAGGGTCTTTCCGAGCTACTCGAATATCTCAGAGTAGTCCAATTCCTGAACATCACAGAGGCTAAGCCTCTCTGTTTGGATCATTTCTCCTGTGTTTGGTGTGTTATGCAGAAATGTGCATCCCTGGCCAGGTGGTGACATCTGGATGGGGCTGGCGTGGCAGCCACACAGCCTGGGCCATGATGCTGTCCGCTCTCCTAACAGGAACTCCTCCAGGCCTCCCCTCTTCTGGGGAGACCTTGAGGGCCATACTGTGTATAATTCAAGTGGCAGCATCTGTTTACTTTCCGGTGGCGCAGTGGTAAAGAGCTCAGCCGCTAACCAAAAGGTCAGGCAGTTCTAATCCACCAGCTGCTCCTTGGAAACCCTATGGAACATTTCTACTCTGTCCTGTAGGGTCACTATGAGTCAGAATCCGCTCTACAGCAATGGATTTTTGGGTTTATTGACCTTACCTTTGATGTGAAGCCCAATGAAAAGGACTTTACCATTAAGATTCCTTAGCCACCCTCCACCCACCCACCCCCAGCATCATTAATCTTGAAATCTCATCTTCAATCCAGTTGGGTAATTAGATCCTGCTGACCTAACTTTCCCAGAGGAATCCCTGGGGAGTGAGCCTTCCTGTCCTCCAGGACCCTTGGCAGGTGGGCTGGACAATACTAGACAGCTGGTCATCCAACAGGGACCTGCTGTGGCCACACGGAGCAGTGTTGAGTAATCATGAGGCCAGATTGTGTGTGCAAAAGGGATATGTGCACATCATATCAGCACTGATACTATTGTTTCTTAAAAAGATAGGTAATCTTGCAATATCGTAACATCAGCTGATAAACACCAGTCCAGGAATTTGAAGACTGACTCAAGACTTAATGTAAGTATCTGTGTTCCACAGGAATGAGTAAGGAGGGGGGCGGCGCTGGGCTCCTTGTGGTGATATCTTCAGCCCCCCACCCTCACCCCATACCCCTACACGCATTTCATCACTTGTATTGGCACAACTTGTTCATTTCTTGTCTGTTTCAGGAAAATGACGAGCAGAAACTGTTAGATAACAAATTAGCATTTGCTAGTCTTTCTGATGACTGTTCTGAGTCTATCCAGAGGTGTCCTAGATACCTTTTGGCCCACAGAGCCATATACTGCTGCCCTTACAAGTTTAAGGACTCCTATTTCCCTTGAGTCCTTTGCTGATTGAAATGAATGGGCAAGGGATTTGGAATTAGACAAACCTACTGCAGTGCTTGCCAGATCTGCCATTCACCAGCTGTATGACCTTGACCCTTTCCGAGTCTCAGTTTCCTCATCTGTAGAATAGCTGTATACATTTCTCAGTGGGAGGGAGATGCATCATTCAACAAACAAGAATTGAGAACAAGTGCAGGGCATTGTGTTATATTTAAATTAGAGGGTTTTGAGGAGTTTCAAGATAATAAACATTTATTTATTATTACTGATAATAATAAAAAGAAGTTTCCTAGAAAATTATGGGATCCATAATGTAGAAGTGCGGCAAGATACACCAGAACAAGAAGAACACTGAAACATATTAATAGAATTTAGGCCTAGACCCCATTCTGTATCCTTAGCACAAGATATATTTATCTAACAAAGTGAAACTGAAGTAGAGTTGCCTTTATCTTACATAATTTTTATCTTATCGCATTCGTGAATTAGTACATTGATTCATTTTATAGAATCCTTGGCCTTAAACTTCTGTAGTTTTCACACAGGATTACTGTATATACTTTTAGATAGCGACGCCTACTGGCAAAGTATGAGCTTGCAGCTTAGCTCTATTAGATATTGTTGATCATCAGAATAAAGAAAAAGATGTAGAGCAAAGTTTCAGTAGCTTCAAATGAAATATTGGGTGATAACCAGGCTTGAGGAGGGTTCCTATGACCTTAAGAATAAGTTAATAAAGAGATGATCTCAAACTTGCGACAGTAATTATTGCAAAGTTCTTCAAAAACATTCCCAGTAACATAATAGTGAGCAGGCTGTGATTTTGGTGCCTGTCTTAACTCTTCACCAGACAGTTTCAGCAGTCTTTCAGTGTAATTTTTCCATGGAATAACATCTTGTCTATGATAGCAAAACTCCATTAAAATAATAGAAAGGAAGACTTCCCCCAAGTATTTACTCATCTGGTCCCTCAGTATTTATTTATTTTTTAATTAAATACTGAGGGACTGAATTAATAAATATTGAACAGTGCCAGGCACTGTTCTGTATGCTGGTGAGAGAGTTATAAACAATAAAGATTCTATAAAGGTCACCTTTGTCCCAAATGACAGACCTCCACCAGTACAAGTTGCCATCGAGTTGACTCCAACCCAAGGCGAACTCATGTGTGTCAGAGTAGAACTTTGCTTCATAGGGTTTTCAATGGCTGATTATTTTTGGAAGTAGATCACCAGGCCTTTCCTTCAAAGTGTCTCTGGGTGGACTTGAACCACCAACCTTTTGGTTAATAGCCAAGCGAGTTACCCATTAGCACTACCCAGGGACTCCTAACAACAATTAAAAAAGAACAACAACAAAAAACATTGCCGTCAAATCTATTTTGACCCATGGTGACCCCATGTGTTACAGAGTAGAACAGTGCTCTATAGAGTTTTCTTGGCTGTAATCTTTACAGAAGCAAAACACCAGGCCTTTCTTCTCTGGCACTGCTGTGTGGGTTTGAACCACCAACCTTTATGTTAGTAGTCAATTGCAAACTGCTTGTGCCACCCAGGGACCCTACAACAATAATAGCCAACCCTTGTCAGATGTCGTCAAATCAATTTTCAACTCATAGTGACCCAGTGTGACGGAGTAGAATTGCCCGATAGGGTTTTCTAGGTTGTAATCTTTATGGGAGCAAATCACCAGGTCTTTCTCCCAAGGAGCCACTGAGTGGATTCGAACCACCAGCCTTTTGGTTAGCAGCCAAGCTCTTAACTGTTGTGCTGCCAGGGCTCCTTAGCTAACCCTTATTGAGAGCTTATTGTATGCCAGGCACAGAGTAAGTACTTACATGTGTCAACTTATTTAATCCTCATCAGAGCCCTACGGAGTAACTACTACTATCCCATATTATAGATAAGGGAACTGAGACATGAATGAGATAAATAACTTGGTCAGAGTTGCACAGCTATTAAGTGGCAGAGTCTGGTAATTGGAATGTGAAAGTTGGAAACAAAAAAGAAGGATTAGTAGTTGGAAAATATGGTCTTGGTGATAGAAACAATGCCAGAGAATGCATGACAGAATTTTGCAAGACCAACGACTTATTCATTACAGATAACTTTTTCTCAACAACATAAATGGCTACTATACACATAGACCTCACCAGATGGAATACGCAGGAATCAAATCAACTCCATCTGTGGAAAGAGACAATGGAGAAGCTCAATATTATCAGTCAGAACAAAGTCAGGGGCTGATTGTGGAATAGGCCATCAATTGCTCAAGTTGAAGCTGAAGAAAATTAGAACAAGTCCACGAGAGCCAAAGTACAACCCTGAGTATATCCCACCTGAATGTAGAAACCATCTCAAGAATAGATTTGACGCATTGAATGCTAATGACCGAAGACCAGACGAGTTGTGAGATGACATAAAGGACATCATACACCAAGAAAGCAAAAGGTCATTAAAAAGACAGGAAAGAAAGAAAAGCTGAAAATACATGTTAGAAGAGACTCTGAAACTTGCTGTTGAAAGTAGAGTAGCTAAAGCAAATGGAAGAAATGATAAAGTAAAAGAGCTGAACAGAAGATTTCAAAGAAGTAAAGTATCATAATGAAATGTGCAAAGACCTGGAGTTAGAAATTCTAACCAAAAGGGGAGAACGTGCTTGTCATTTCTCAAGTTGAAAGAACTGAAGAAAAAATTCAAGCCTCAAGTTGCAATATTGAAGGATTTTATGGGCAAAATACCAAACAACGCAGGAAGCATCAAAAGAAGATGGAAGGAATACACAGAGTCACTGTACCAAAAAGAATTGGTCAGCGTTCAACCATTTCAGGAGGTACCATATGATCAAGAACCGATGGTACTGAAGGAAGAAGTCCAAGCTGCACTGAAGTATTGGTGAAAAACAAGGCTCCAGGAATTGACGGAATTGAGATGTTTCAACAAAAGGATGCAGTGCTGGAAACAATCACTTGTCAATGCCAAAAAATTTGGAAGACAGCTACCTGGCCAACCAACTGGAAAACCATATTTGTGCCCATTCCAGAGAAACGTGACCCAGCAGAATGTGGAAATTATAAAACAATATCAGTAATAGCACATGAAAGTAAAATTTTGCTGAAGATAATTCAAAAATGGTCGCAGCAGCTTATCGACAGGGAACTGCCAAAAATTCAAGCCGGATTCAGTAGGGGACATGTAATGAGGCATATCATTGCTGATGTCAGCTGGATCTTGGCTGAAAGCAGAGAATACCAGAAAGATGTTTACCTGTGTTTTATTGACTATGCAAAGGCATTCAACTGTGTGGATCATAACAAATTATGGATAACATTGCAAAGAATGGGAATTCCAGAACACTTAATTTTGCTCATGTTGAACTTGTACATAGACCATGAGGCAGTCATTCGAACAGAACAAGGAGATACCACAGGATTTAAAATCAGGAATGGTGCACATCAGGGTTGTATCCTTTCACCATACTTATTCAATCTGTATGCTGAGCAAATAATCCAAGAAGCTGGACTATATGTAGAAGAATTGGATTGGAGAAAGACTCCAACAGGATTGGAGAAAGACTCATTAACAACCTGCGATATGCAGATGACACAACATTGCTAGCTGAAAGTGAAGAGGACTTGAAGCACTTACTGATGAAGATCAAAGACTACAACCTTCAATATGGATTACACCTCAACATAAAGAAAACAAAAGTCCTCACAACTGGACCAATAAACAACATCATGATAAACAGAGAAAATATTGAAGTTGTCAAGGATTTCATTTTACTCGGATCCACAATCAACGCCCTTAGAAGCAGCAGTCAAGAAATCAAAAGACACATTGCATTGTGCAAATCTGCTGCAAAAGACCTCTTTAAAGTATTAAACAGCAAAGATGTCACCTTGAAGACTAAGGTGTGCCTGACCCAAGCTATGGTATTTTCAGTCGCCTCATATGCATGGGAAATCTGGACAATTTGTAAGGAAGACTGAAGAATTGATGCCTTTAAATTATGGTGGTGGTGAAGAATATTGAATATACCATGGACTGCCAGAAGAACAAGCAAATCTGTCTTGGAAGACGTACAGCCAGAATGCTCCTTAGAAGGGAGGATGGTGAGACTTCGTCTCACGTACTTTGGACATGTTATCAGGAGGGACCAGTCACTGGAGAAGGACATCATGCTTGGTAAAGTAGAAGGTCAGCAAAAAAAAAAAAGGAGGACCCTCAACGAGATGGATTGACAAAGTGGCTGCAACAATGGGCTCAAACATAGCAATGATTATGATAGTGGTGCAGGACCAGGCAGTGTTTGGCTCTGTTGTACGTAGGGTCACTATGAGTCCGAACCGACTTGATGGCACCTAACAACAACAATCTGGCTCAGAAATCAGCAACTTAACCACGATTCCTTGTAGCCTCTTAGATGATGTCTAAGAAGTAAAAAAGAAAAGAAAAGAAACAGTAGTCTAAGCAGGCTATTGAGAAATATGGCAGTAAACAGAAGAAGAAGAAGCTAAAAGAAATCGCAAGTAGTCACCTCTTGGGTGTAAGAATTGGGCGTGGGGCGAGGGTGGGGCAGGAAATTACTGGGGTTTTTTGTTTTACTTGTAGCACTCTGATTATTTAAAACTGTTTGCATGGATTGTTTTTTCTTTTTTTTTTCTTGTACTTTAGGTGAAAGGTTTACAGAACAAATAGTTTCTCATTAAACAGTCAGTACACATATTGTTTTATGACATTGGTTAACAACCCCACGACATGTCAACACTCTCCCTGCTCGACCTTGGAGGACTTTTTTTTTTGTTTGTTTTTTTGGTGAAAATATAAATAGCCAAAGATACACCATTTCAGAAATTTCTACATGTACAATTCAGTGACATCGATTACATTCT
>NW_004444069.1:5391767-5554837 GCF_000243295.1 Trichechus manatus latirostris | reverse complement strand
AGAAATTCAGTCCCTCGGGGAGTTTGGATGTGTCTATGGAGCTTCCATGACCTTTCCTTGTACAAGTTGTGCTGGCTTCCCCAGTATTATGTACTGTCTTACCCTTCACCAAAGTTACCACTTATCTATTGCCTATTTATTCCCCCCCTACCCCTCCCATCCCTCGTAACCAACAAAGATTGTTTCTTTTTGTGTGTAAACTTTTACATGAGTTTGTACAGTAGAGGTTTCATACAGTATTTGTCCTTTTGTGATTGACTTATTTCACTCAGCATAATGTCCTCCAATTTCATCCATGTTGTTAGAGTTTGTTTTATGTATTTGGGAGCACTGTCATTGGGTGCGTAGATGTTTATTATGGTTATGTCTTCATGATGGATCATCCTCTTAATCATTATATAGTGTCCTTCTTTGTCTTTTATGGCACATTTTGTTTTAAAGTCTATTTTATCTGAGATTAGTACTGCCACTCCTGCTCTTTTTTGGTAGCTGTTTGCTTGATATATTTTTTTCATCCTTTGATTTTTAATAGATTTATGTGTTTGTTTCTAAGGTGTGTCTCTTGTAGACAGCATATTGATGGATCCTGTTTTTTTATCCATTCTGTCACTCCCCATCTCTTTATGGGTGCATTTAGGCCATTTACATTCAATGTAATTATTGATAGGTGTGAGTTTATTGCTGTCATTTGGTAGTTTTGGGGGGATTTTTTTTTTTTTTTTTTGTGGTGCTAACATTTTCTTTGTTCCTCTTGCTCTCCTGTGCTGAATTCCTTTTATTTGTGGATTTTTTTTTCATTTTTTTTGTTTTTGTAGGTTTTGTTTTTCTGAGACTTTATGTTTTTCCTCTTTATTTTTATGAGTATGTTTGTTAACTTTCTTTGTGGTTACCGTGAAATTTACCCTTATCTTTCTAAGTTTGAAGCAGTCTGTTATTACTTGGTATCATCTTGCCTTCCTGTCCATTAGAAGGTTCTATCCCTACACCGTTTATTCCCTGTTTTATTGTTCTGTTGTTGTTGTCATTTACGGATTAACCTCTCTGGTTCCCTGTTGTAATTCTTTCGGTTTTGGATGTCCTTAAGAGTTTATTTCCTAGGTTGGTATCTGGTTAGTACAATCCTGTGCCTAGATTCAGCCTGTGGTCTTATGTTGTTTGTTCTCAGATTGAAGGACTCCCTTTAATAAGTCTTGTAAGTTTGGTTTGGTTTTTACATAGTCCCTTAATTTCTGTTTATCTGGAAGTGACCTAATTTCACCATCATATCTGAACGAGAGTTTTGCAGGATATATTATTCTTGGCTGGCAATTTTTCTCTTTCAATGTTTTATATATGTCATCCCATTGCCTTCTTGCCTGCAAGGTTTCTGCCAGATAATCCGAGCTTACTCTTATTGTTTCTCCTCTATATGTGACTTTTTGTTTTTCTCGAGCTGCTTTCAGGATTCTTTGTTTGTCGTTGGTTTTGGCGAGTGCGATTATGATATGCCTTGGTGATTTTCTTTTGGGGTTTATCCTATATGGGGTTTGTTGAGCTTCTTGGATGGTCAGGTTTTCATCTTTCATGATATTGGGGAAGTTTTCTGTCAGCAATTCTTCAGTGATCCTCTGTGTTTTCTGTTTTCTTCCCCTGTTCTGGAACTCTGATCACTCGAAAATTTTTGCTTTTGATTGTATCGCACATAATTCTCAGGGTTTCTTCATTCTTTTTTCTGATTTTTCCTTAAACAGAGTTGTATCCAAGTGTTTGTCTTCACTTTCACTGATCCTGTCTTCCATCATTTCAAACCTGCTCCTCAGCCCTTCTATGACACTGTCCTTTTCTGAAATATTGTTTATCTTTTGGATTTCTAATTGTTGTTTTTGTATGATTTCTAGTTGTGAATTTGTTTTAGCATTTTGTTTCTGTATTATTTTCTTGAATTCTTCCATTTTTTGCCTGTATTTTCCATGAATTTGTCTGCCTTTTCCATGAATTTGTCTATTTTTTCCTCATTTTTGTCTGCTTTTTGCTTCAACTCTTGGGTAATTCTGAATATTGGAGATTTGAATTCTCTATCAGGTAGTTCTAGTGCCTTTTCTTCCACTGGAAAGTCATCTGGTGTTTTATTTCAGATGTCTACTGGAACCATCCTGTCCTGTTTTTGTATATGTTTTGATATTGTCTGCTGTCTTTGGGGCATTCAGTAGTTATTTTCCTCATTTACTGATTGTAGATTTGTTTGTTTCGTCCTGCTTTTTTGTTTTATTTGGTTATGTCCGAACAAGGGGGCTGTGCATTCTTTGTTGTTTGCTCATCTATGGGCACGATACTTTTCACCTCCTTCTCCAATGGGTAGGGTCAGTTACTCAGGTATGGTACAACAGGGCAGGTCCAGCTGAAGGGGAGTTTCTGGGATGGGTTGTTTGTGGCACGTACTAGGGCCAACAGGGTGGGCCAGGAGTCAGTGCAGGGCAGGTTCTGGTAGGCCGTGCCCATGGTGCTTGGGGATGTGATGTTCAGTGCACAGTGCAGGTAGGCTGGAAGGAGGGGGGAGATTGTGATGCGTGGAGCTAAGATGGGTATGGGAAAGAGGAGAGAGAGGAGAGAGGAACACGAGCCAAAAACATACACACAAACAAGAAAGAGTGCTAAGGAAGCTTGCTATTGGAGTGGAGAGATGAGAGACTGAGAAATGGAGAAAAAGAAAAGTGATAAAAGAAAAAGTTGAGAAACTGGAAATGAAGAAAGACAAAAAGGGAAAAAGAGAGAGAAAAAAACAAAACAAAGAAATTAAAAAAAAAAAAAGAAAGAAAAGAAAAAAGAAATGCCCCCAGGGATGTCACTGTGCATCTGCGCAGAGTAAGAGAGTATCTCCCAAGCTGCGCAGCACTGCCCAGCCAGAAGGGGCTCCCAAGCCAAGAAAAGAAAAAGAAAACAATCAAACAAATCAAAACAGAACAGATCAGAACAAACAAACAAAAAAGCCCCAGGGGTCCCACCAGCACAGCGGCACAGGCCGGGAAGCAGTTCCACAGTTGAGTGGCACCTCGAAGCCCCCCAGGAAGAAGTGAAGATGGCCATGGAGCCAGGTGTTTGAGAGAAAGGAGGGGGAGGTGGTGAGAGGTCAGGAAGAAATCTAATGAAGTGGAAGATAGCAACACCAGCAGCCAACAGATGGCACTCAGGGAGCTGGCCAGTACAGGTGAGTGGAATCCAAGCGACACTGGGGTGAAGCTTGTGCTTCCCAGCCAAGAGACTGTGGCCACGGGAAGCAGAGGAGGCCGAGTGGAGGTGAAGAAGGGTGGTGGGTGGGAAAGTGTATATTGTTGGTTACTGGTTGTTCTGTCTCCTGCTGGAAGCTCTGTGAAGCTGCTTTCTCGTACCCCCTGTTTGCCAATCTCCAACAGGAGTCCAAGATGGTGGATCCGTGCTGCGGTAGCTGATAGGGTACCTCTGCATGTATCTCTCCTTGCTGTCTGTTCTCTGTCAGTTTCTTATTCCAGTCAGTGCTTGGCTGAGTTCTTTATCTCTTCATTTGATGCTTAGGGTTTCAGGACTAACATGTGACTCTGTTTGACTTAGTTTTTTGGATCTTTGCTGTGGAGGGTGGTGCTTCTGACTATAGCGCCATGTTGCCCGGAAGTCTTGCATCGATTATTTTGATTAAAATAAAAATCAAACCAAGAAAAGGAAATTCAGAGAGTACAGAAGTGACCCCCAGCCCCCCTCCCTGGTGGCGACCATTCTCTTTAGGTTCCTGTGTGTCTGTCTGTCCCCAGATTTTCCAGACCTGTTCATACTCTCAGACATAGGTGGGGAGCTGCCCTCTATACCGGGTCTCCCTCTGGCTTCTTTCCCCTGCACAGTCTGTTGGAGATGCTTCCTGTCGGGGCACAGGGGTCTCCTCCTAGTGTCCACTGCTGGGTCATGGCTCAGGGTCTCCCCAGCTGCAGGGTCCCCTGGGTGAGTCCTTCCCCCTGTGCCACAGGGACGCATGGGAAACCAGCCATAAAGACTCAGGAGCAGAGCCTTCAGGCCCAGTGGCCTCTGCTCCTAGGTAGAAGTCAGAGCCTTGGCCCTGCAGAGCCCTGGCCTTGCTGTGCCAGACAGAGACACTCCAGCCCGAGCCACTGCCCCCCGACTCACTACCGGGACAGGCACAGTGGAGGACTCAGGGAAAGAGAGATGCATCAACCAGGTGACCCTGGAGGAGCCCGGCAGCCTGCCTGCTGGCCAAGGCATCAGAGCATCCCCGTTCCCCCTCTCGTAGGGGTCATCTGGTAGCCCTGGCTCCTTTATCTTCTGATTTACATGGGTCAGAGAGACTCCCGGTGCTGTAATCAAAGACCACCCTCTCTGGATAAATGGTGCAGTTGCTGCGATAGTGGGTGTGACAAGCGCCAGCCAGCCCTCCTCCGCTCCTTCCCCTGGGACTCCCTCCTGTCCCCATCCTGTCCTTGCTCTGTCCTCCCCCAAGTGCCCTGGAAGCCCAGTGTGGGGCCAGCTGAGTCTGGGTGAGGTCCCAAGGGTGCCCACTCGGAACCCAGGAGGACTGGGGTGGAGTGAGTTGAATTTCCTTTCTATTTAAAGAAAAAAACACAAGTAAATATTTTTAGATGGCAGCAAAGAAGTCACTTCCTTCACAGAGGGGCTTCTCAGTCTGTTTTGTGACTGGGCAGTGGCTGTCCCAGACTGCAGAGTTAGGATAGGGAGAGGAGGAGGGGGAAGAAGAAGGGGAGGAGGGGGTGGAGGAAGGCAGGGGCGGAGGGAGCAGGGGGCCTTTCGTCTCCCTGGGCTGCTCAGGACAGATGCTGACATCTGTTTTTAAGTGAGGGGTCTGTTTTTTTCCCCACTCAACCCGTGGGTTGGCTTAGAGCTCCAGAAGGAACTTTCAGGAAATTGGTGGCAATTTGAACCCGGGCTCTTTCTGGCCTCTAGATTTCATTCTGATACTAGACCACCCAGGTGGCTGGCAGTCATCAAGAGTGGGTGAGCTCTGCAGGAAGCCGCATCTGGGAGACAGACATTCTGCAGCCGGTGCCTGAAGCCAGGGCCATACCCGAAGGTCAACCTGTATCCCCTAGTGTGGGCCATGCAGGGCCTAGTGCTGCAAGGAGGCACAGCTGGCGGCTCAGCATCCCAACGCGGGCAGCCTGTCTGCCGGGGCAGCTGGGAAGGACACGGGGAGCTGCAGCAGCAAGACCCGGAGGGAAGCTCTGCCTTCTCCGTGGGGGCCCCGGGCTCAGCCAGGGCAGTGGCGCGTGCAGCTGCGGCAGACCTGGGCAGCACCAAGGCTCAGAGGAAGCCGCCGAGCAGTCCCCCGGGGCAGGGTGCCGCGGGTGCAACTTTGCTGGGGAGATCTGCCTCCACACACAGCTGTGATTCCTACAAGTAAACCAGCACTCCGAGAAGGCTCCAAGCTTTCAGAGGGCTTCCAGATCATTAAAGAGGAATAGATCTGAAGGAGCCCCAGTGGCGCAATGGTTAAACACTCAGCTGCTAACTGAAAGGTCAGCGGTTCCAACCCACCAGCCCCTCCGTCAGAGAAGAGACATGGCGATCTGCTCCTCGCGAAGATTACAGCTTAGGAGACCCTATGGGGCAGTTCTACTCTGTCCAACAGCACCCGACGACAAAGACCCTCCCATAGATGCTCCTGGCCACCTGTGAATTCTTTGCTTGGTGGTTCAGAGCCAACCAGAACCTCAGAGAACAGCAGCTCTCTCCTTGGCTAAGAGGATGAAACTAGGGGGAAGGCACAGGCCCCATGTCACACAGCAGAGCAGTCCTCAGCTCTCAGCTGATGCATCCCTTCATCCAGAAGCCTTCTGTGATGCTGCCCAGAGTAGGTTGGTGCCCTGCCTGGTGCTCCCACAGCCCTGGCCTTGCTGTGCTAGGATCGCCTGGTCCTTATCCATTTCCTCCCCAGTCCGGGAGCCCCAGGGCAGGGGCCTCCTCTGTCCTGCTGCCCAGTTTGTCCAACACCAAGCACAGTGCCTGGCACACAGTAGATGTTTAATCAATACTGATAGGATGATATAAAATCAGTCTCTAAGCTTTAACTGGATTCCTAATTTGCAGACCTGGGTGGCACAAACAGTTTGCTAACCTAAAGGTTGGTGGTTTGAACCCACTCAGCAGTGCTGCAGAAGAAAGGCTTGGCAATCTGCTTCCATAAAGATTACAGCCAAGAAAACCTCATGGAGTAGTTCTACTCTGTAACACATGGGGTTGTCATGAGTCAGAATCAACTCGATAGCAACAGGTTTAGGGGTTTTTTGGTTTTAATTTGTTGCCATCTACTTGATGGACATCTTCCCTGGCTTCTTCTCCCTTCTTGGAGCCCTGCTGTCCCCTGTCCCAAGTTCATCTGCAAAACTTAGATCACTCCTGTTAGGGTGCTCGACTCTCCTGCTGGACTGCAGGGCCTGCCTCAGTCACTCTTCTGTTGACCAAGTCCCTGGCATATGAGAGGCCTGGGATTGTCAAATGACAGGTTGATGGTTGGACTCATGTAGACACACGTCCCTGCCTGCCCTGCAGCCTGTGCCTGCCAGCCGCTGGGTGGTGGTGCGAGTCTCTTACTCGGAGCATCTGAGAGCAGAATGTCTGTGGCTCATAGTGAGGGCCATGCTGAAATCTGGCCTTGTACCTCCTTCTGGAAAGCAGGGTTATTCTCCCAGTTTCCAGAGGAGGAGACCGAGGCTCAGAGTGATAAAACTGTTCCATGTCACTTGGCTGCTAAGCAGCTGCGCTGGGATTTGAACCCAGATCTTTCTGACTCCAGAGCCCAACTTATCTTACAATGTGCTGTCTCCTCCCCGGTGTCCCAAAAGCCCACGGACAACAGGGACCTGTATCCTTGCTCCTACATCCTACAGATGAGTGGAAAATGTGCCACAAAGACACTTGTGTTTTTTGGACAGGCCTTGGGTCTAAAAGGAAACCTCTCCTGGCAGGACCCCCTGAGATTCGGAGCAGGGGTGTGTGGGCATAGCGCGGAGCAGAGAGCCCTCGGAGCCGGACAGACGCTGGGTGCAAGGACCTCGGCTGCCTTTGCAGCTGATCAAAAACACACAGAAAGGAAACTCCCATGGCCACGTGGGACACGTGGTCCCACTCAGACTACTTTGATGGGAGACCTAACAACAAGCACTTTGTGAGAGCCAACTGTGTACCAGGCAGTGGGACCGCAGAGATGAGCAGTTGGCCCTTTGCCTAGCTAGTGCGGAAGGTTCATGAACGGACAAATCAGGATCTGGGAAGGAGGGCAGGGCCTTCCTCTCTCGTTCATGGCTATGTCTGCAGTACCCACCTTGGTACCTGGCACTTAGTAGCTACTTGTTGCATGGATGGTTGGATGGATGGATGGATGGTTGGATGGATGGACGGACGGATGGTTGGATGGATGGATGGATGGGTGCATGCATGCATGAATAAACATACAAATGAATGAATAAATATATGAGTGAATGAGTGAATGACTTCAGTGGCAAGTTGGTTTGGCAGTTTGCCACACCCCCCTTTGCTGACTGGACCCCTCCTCTGTTAAAAACCCTTTGATGATTACCCAGGGCCCATGAAGTTATTCTCAAACTTTTCCCCGATACTGCCCTAACCTTCCTCAAATGAGACTATCTTTGAAGTCTTGGGTTTTACATTTGAGAAGCTGGGATTGGCATGGGGTAGCATCCAGGCTCCTTGGCTGGCCTTCAAGGCCCTTAGGATCTGGCCTCTGTCAGCCTCTGCTGCCCCAGGTCTGCCCACCGCGGACTCTGCTCTCCAGCAGCACAGCGTGCCATCCCCACCCAATTCAGGCTGCTTCTGGCTTTCAAGCTCTGCCTATTATCTGGGATTCCCTTCTTCCACCCTAGCCCCTTCTCTTGGCCAGTGCCTACAACTCAGCACCTCCTCCTCCAGGAAGCCCTCCCGACCCCACATTTTTATACTAACAACAGCAACAAAATACAGTATTAGGAGTCCCTAGGTGGTGTAAACAGTTAAGCGCTCAGCTACTAACCAAAAGGTTGGTGGTTCGAACCCACCCAGAGGTGCCTCGGAAGAAAAGCCTGGTGATCTACTCCCAAAACATCAGCCACTGAAAACCTTATGGAGCGCAATTCTACTCTGACACACATGGGGTTGCCACAACTCTGAATCATCCTGACAGCAACTAATCTTTTAATACAGTAACCATAAGCATCTGTTTCACGTCTGTACGCGGTACTACCCAGGACTGTTACTGTGAGGGAAAAATATCTAATTCAAATTAGTTAAGCTGAAAAAAAAGGCAGGGTTGATTGGTTTATAAAACTGGGGAAGGTGAGGGTGGAGCATGCTGCAGGGATGATTGGAAGGTAGGAACCTGCGATGCTTTTTGTCTAATTGGCTTCATTCTTTGGGGCTGGCTTTCCAGGGAGGGGGGATGCCTGGCTGCCTGCAGCCCTGGCAAGCCCAGAACAGCTCTGAGGTCAAAGGATAAAAGCTCTATTTCCACCAGCCCCTGTAGAAAAATTTCAGGAAGGCATAGGTCCCAGGTGAAAACAGGTGGCACACACAAATAGGGATCCTTTGAGGGGAGTTCCAAATCAGGACCAGTTGCCACCAAGTCCACCCTGACTCGTGGTGACCCCATGTGTGTCACAGCAGAACTGTGCTCCACAGGGTTTTCAATGGCTGATTTTCAGAAGATCACCAGGCCTTTCTTCTGAGGCACCTCTTTGGTGGACTCAAACTTGCTACCTCTCAGTTAGCAGCTGAGCACATTAACTATTTACACCACTCAGAGACTCCTAAGAAAGTTCAGAAGGTCCTAGTTACAAAGGTGTGGGCACACTGGGGAAACCACAGGGGATAATACAGCCTACTGATTGGGGGTGAGGGAGCTGTTCCACCCTCCCCTCCTGAAGGACCAGCAGGAGGGAGGAGAGCAAGTGCTGGAACCCTAAGGGGAGTGTCATGCAGGGAGGGCTGCCTGCATAGTTTCTGGGACCTTCTTTAGGGGAGGCAGCCAGCCCAGGTGACCCCTCAGAGCTGGGGCAATAAATTACCCCCTCCCTCTCGGTCTGTTGATCGGCCCATCTCCCCACTGGCTGGACCACCTGGAGCTGGGCGAGGGAGCTGGTTGATGCAGCCTTGAAGCCCAGCGCCTGGGGCCCAGCCAGGGTGGGCAGGGACAGGGAGGGGTGATGATGGGCAAATGTAAGTCCCCACACAGAGGGTCTGTGCCACCTGCTGCATCCTAATCTGCCTGTGGACCTCTCCATTGCTGGGAGAAGGAGGAAGGGGTGCTGGTAAGATCAAGGCAATGTCTACTGCACCCCTCAGCAAACTGTCATGTCCAGGGTCAGTGCCTCCGAGGGACTCCCTATTTCTCTCTCCAGGATTCAACATGGATGAATGGATGCTTGTTGAACAAATGAGTGAATGATGGTATTGCAAAGCCTTGTGTACAGGGGCACACCCAGGCGCCTCCCTGGGCAGCAAGCATGTCCGTGGGGCCTGTGTCCAGGGGCCAGGATGCTGGCATGTGGCCATGTAGACTGTGAGGATAGCTGCAGATAGCTGGGGACTCACCCCTCTTTCTCCTCCTTTCAAGGGAGCCCAGCACCGGGCACCTCACACCACACAGCACCTTCTCCCAGGGCTTAGAGGTGTCTCTGGAGGGGGCTTCCGAGTGAATTCCAAGGTTCTACAGGGAGGAGGGCTGGGCTCCCCTGGAGCAGAGCACATTGGTAATTGGTGGGGAGGCTTAGAGATGACCACGGAGAAGGAGAAGGGAAGGGCTGAGGGAACGGAAAGAAAGGAGTCCCTTTTCAGGAAAAATGGAGTCTATGTTGTGAGAGTTACTGGAACATCCTTTCACAGGAAACTCTCCACCCAAGGGCCATGGGGGGTGGCGTAGGTAGGGGCCAGTGGCTGTGACAGGGAGTAGACAATGTAGACATGGCTTTCAGGGGAGAGGAGGTTGCCTCCCTGTCACCTGAGGTCTAGCGTAGGGGGGTTACTGCCTGAGGTAATCAACCGCACAGTGTCTGCAGCAGCTCAAGGCAGACCTGCTGGCTTCTGAGCCTTTGTGGAAGGTCGGTTGGGTTGCTTGCATTCAAGAGCCTCGGCTTCCCCCCTCCCCTGGCTTTCTACACTGCATTTTAGGATTGGGGGAAAATTCCTTGTGGCTGCACATTAAGTCATAATATTTGCAAGGACTCAGCCCCGGCTAAGAATGGAGAGGCTGTGGTGGCCCTGGAATTTCTGAGGTACAAAGAGTAATTTTAGCAAGTTTGCTCCGAGGGAGCCCAGGAAAGCTCTCAGATCTGTATTTGTTTTTGAGAGTATGAAGACTCTTCTTGGGCATGACCCCTCCTGGCTCGCTCTGCGTCTAATTTTGCTCCCAAACCTGGGTGGGTGTTACCAGCAGACTGCCTACAAAACTGTGGTTGTAGACACGCCCCTCGGGTGGGTATTCTTGGGGGATGACTTGCTTCTGAAATAACTTTGTGATCAGAAAACCTTTTGGGTGAATGTTTCTTTCTCCAGAACATGGAATAACAACTGCTAAAACTGTTATTTCTATGAACTAGGCTGCCCTTGTTTCTGTCAACCAGAAGGCAGCCAGTGAACTTTAACATGCTTCCAGCCACGTGGTGGCTCACGTGGTTTTGTGCTCAGCATCTTCTCATTTGGGGGACACCAATTGGGGTTGGCACAACACGCCAGGGATGGACAATCCCCACTCCCACCCCCAGTGATTGATTTGGAGATAGGATCTACTAGAATTTCCATGAAGGGGGATTTGGGGCAGAAATCTGATTAGAAAGAGGAGTTGGATACTTACCTGGAAGTCGCAATGGCACAGCACTGACAGACTGAGAAATTCTCAGCTGTTCAGAGTTAAGAATTGGGGGAGGGAGGCTGATGGGGATGGAGGGAGGTGATAAGGACCCTCTAGGCACTTCCTGGTGCCGCCAACACAGTGACCCTGGCTGACTGACTGAACTAAGTCCTCCCCAGGATGGCCAGCCATGGAGCCCCATGCCCTCTCTGATATCTTGAGCCATCAAGATACTGTGAGCTGGACCTGCTTGGGGCCGTCTTCCCTGACAGAAAAAGCTGTCTGCAGGAGGCAAGAATGAGGCCAACGCACAAAGCAGGGCTGCCAGAGAAAATACAGGACACTCAGTTACGTTTGAATTTTGGATAAAGAACAAATAAACTTTTAGTATAAGTATGTCCCATGCAACATTTGGGACATACTTATACTAAAAAAATATATATTTATTTGTGTGAGAATGGCGTGGCATCAGACCTCATCTAACTTCAGGGGGAGAGAAGAATCAACACTGGCAGCAGCACAAAGCTGATCCCTATGAGGTGCAGGTCAGACACACCTCCACTCCCCAACCTTTTAACCAATTTTGACACCAGCTGTCCCTCCCACGACCCTCTCTACCTCTCTTCTGGGTTCGATAATCTGTTGCAATGGCCGTACCGATCTCACAGATGATCCTTACAGTGAAGTGGTTTATTAAGGAAGCAACAGGGTACAACTGGGGATCAGGATCAGGAAGCATGCAGGATAAGTCTGGAAGGCTCATCTCTCCCTCCTTCTGCGGAAGACAGCTCTCTTATCTTCTCTCAGCTGTGCAAGCAAGCAGGCCCTTCTCTCTCTGCTGTGCACTCCTCCACTCAGCCTCGTAGGCCACCTCTCAGCTCCCTCAGGACAGGCCTCCTTTTGGCTGTGCATGCCCCCTTTCAACCCTGCAGGCCTCTCTGCCTTCAGCCTCCCTACCATCAACCTCTCCACGCCCAACTGACCCAGCTCATAGCCAGTGTAGCAGTTTTGTTCGGCTCTCTTAAGCTACATTCCTAGCAGTAGGTTTCTGCCATCACCACTGACTGCCGCAGGGCCCTACCGGGCCTCTCATCTTCTTCAGTGTTACAGCCCTTGGCCCATGTAACAGCTCTTTTAGAAGATTCCATATCTCCTTGTTCTTTGCTTTTTCTCTCTTCTTTCTTCCTGTTGCTTTTATCTGCCCACCTCTGTGGGGTTAGCTGCATATATAAGCAAACTCCTCATCAATTTCAAGGCATGGCCCTCCCACCAGGGCCATGAACAGACCAACTCCCTCTCGGTAGGCCATAGATACTTCATTTGCATAATAGGCTATAGTCACTTCATTTGCATAGTCTATTGATCAATCCCTGCAAAGTGCATACCAATCACAGGGCAGGCTGTAGCCTAGGGCCAGACAAAAAGTATCAAATTATAAATTTTTACAGTTTACCCAGAAAATGTCAATCAACCTGGACAAAAGTAACAAACTCTCTGGGGTAGAAAACTAGGGCAAAAGTAACTCCTCAGAACTTAGGGGAAAAATCTCTCAAGCTGTTTTTCCAAAGAACCAAGGCAAAAAGCCACATAAAGGAACTTATTTCACCACAGTTTGGCATTCAAATGTAACTGGGTGTCCCGTAGCCCAATGAAGCTGTTTCCACCTCTGAAGTTCCAAGGAAAGGAGCCAGGGCATTTTCTTTTTTGATGATATTTTTTTAAAATGTTATTTATTTTGTTGTTGTTGTTGAGAATATACACAGCAAAACATGCACCAGTTCAACAGTTTCTACATGTATAATTTAGTGACATTGATTACATTCTTTGAGTTGTGCAACCATACTCACCCTCCTTTTCTGAGTTGTTTCACCCCCATTAACATAAACTCACTGCCCCCCTAAGGTTCCTATCTAATCTTTTCAAGTTGCTGTTGTCAATTTGATCCCATATAGATGTTAACAGAGTATAATGCTCAAGGCAGAGATTTTTTTTTACTAGTTAAGCTAAACTATTGTTTGGTTTTAAGAAGACTTCAGGGGACAGTTTTGGTTTAAGGTTTAAAGACTATCTCAGTGTAATAGTTTTAGGGGTTCGTCCAGCCTCCATGGCTGCAGAAAGTCTGGATTCCATGAGAATCTGAAATTCTGATCTGCATTTTCCCCGCTTTGAGCAGGATTCCTCTGTAGAATCCTTGATCAAAATATTCATTAATGGTAGCCGGGCACCATCCACTTCTTCTGGTCTCATGGCAAAAGAGGCAGCTGTTCATGGAGCTAATAACCACACATTCCATTTAGTTCTTCTATTCCTGACTCTCCTTCTTCCTCTGTTGCTCCAGGCGAATAGAGACCAATTATTGTGCCTTGGATGGCCACTTGCAAGCTTTCAAGACCCCAGGCACTACGCAACAAACTAGGAGGTAGAACAGAAACACTAAACATGTTATTAGACCAGTTAACTGGGATGTCCCATGAAACCATGACACTAAACCTCCAAACCAAGGAACCAACTAATTTTAAAATATTTTTATATTTTGAGTTGGGTTTCTGTCACTTGCAACCAAAAGAGTCTTGGTTAATGTAGCACGTGATGGCCAAAACTCAAGAACAAATTAATACATGGTGTGGAAATCTGGGGGATTGGAGACCCAAAGTCGAGAACTAGGGGCTCGAGAACTCTTGAAGGGAGGATTGCTGGCCCTGGATTCATGGCCTCCAGCCCAAGGCAGCCTCCTTTCTCCTTGCTTCTCTTTCACAGCACCACCCTTCCCTGTGGCTGCCCACATAGCACGTGAACTGTGGTGCCATCTGTGGTGCCCTCCTCTTTCTCCTGACCTAGTGCTTTCCCGGGACTCCTCCTGTGCCTGGTATATATCATGTCTTCTAAACTCTCCTTTCCTTATCCTTCTCCAGGCCACCGATTATTATTGTGATGGTTGCAATTATTATCAAACCTGCATTTGATTTCTGATTACAAAATAATTCATGTTTACTACACATTTCCATCATTTAAAAAAGAAAAAGAAAGGTTTTTTTTTTGCACTATAAATATGCTTTGTTGCAGCATTATCCCCAGCAGCCACGCGTTAGAAATAACCTAAATGTTCAGTTACAGAAGACTGGAAAAGTTAATTAGGATACTTTCATTCAATGGGATATTATGCATGCGTTGAAATTATAAATATGAAGATTGAGGAAAATGTTCATGATAAGATAAAAATAAAATAAAGCAGAGTACAAAATTGTGTGTAAACAAAGATTACTAAGATGTGAAACTTCCACGGAAGGATGTTCATGCTGAACATAAAATTAGCAGGCAGAGTGGCAGGCCTTGTGGATAATTATAATTTTTCTTCACTTCATGATTTTTATGGTGTTATTTATACATAAAGAGGGCAAGGGTGGTTCAGTGGTAGAATTCTCACCTTCCATGCAGAAGACCTGGGTTTTATTCCTGGTCAATGCCCCTCATCTTCAGCCACCCCCCATCAGTGGAGGTTTGCATTTTGCTGTGATGCTGACCAGGTTTCAGTGGTGCATCCAGACTAAGACAGACTAGGAAGAAAGGCCTGGTGATCTACTTCTGAAAATTAGCCAATGAAAACCCTATAGATTTCAACAGTCTGAGCCAAAACCTATCATGGGAATGGCACAGGACCAGGCAGTATCTTGTTCTGTTGTGCATGGGGTTGGCAGTACCAACAGCAACCAGCTCCGTGAGGACAAGGTCTTTGTCTCCCTGCTGTATCCCATGGGCCTGAGACACTGCCTAGCCCTGAACTAACAGCTGTTCAGTATCTGTCAAATCATACTAGAGCCCGAGCTACCTGAGTGGGGCTGGGCAGGGCCGTGTAGTCAGGCTGCTCGCCGGCCTGGCATGAAGTAGCTGCTCCAACCACATGTGCTGGTGAACGCGCGGATGGACGCAGCACAGGGTGCAGCATCAGCCTTGACAAGAGAAGGAACACAGAGAGGCTGCATGTGCACACAGAAAACAAAGGAGACCCAGAGAGCTGTCCCAAAGCCACATCCACCTTCCCAAACAGTAGGAGGGGCTGCGAGTTCAGGCATCAGGGAAAGTGGGGAGACTGTTCGATAAAGAGCCCCCAAGAGGCAAAATTGCTCAGAGAGTCAACAAGGAAGAAAGGATTAAGGAGCCTGGACAATAACAAGATAGAAATAATACGTTGTTGTTGTTGTTAGCTGCTGTTGAGTCTGTCCATGCCTCATGGCAACCCCATGCACAACAGAACAAACCACTGCCCGGTCCTGCGCCATTCACATGGCCAGTTGCGGCTCGGACTGTTGCGATCCATAGGGTTTTCATTGGCTGATTTTTGGAAGTAGATCTCCAGGCCTTTCTTCCTAGTCCATCTTAGTCTGGAGGCTCTACTGAAACCTATTCAGCATCATAGCAACACACAAGCTTCCACTGACAGATGGGTTGGTGGCTGGGCATGAGGTGCATTGGCTGGGAATTGAACCTGGGTCTCCCACATCTGTAGAAGGTAGAAGGTGAGAATTCTACCACAAACCACCATTGGCCCCAAAATAATACAACCTATATAAATCTAGAGTTGGCAGGTGGGCAGTGGAAAGCCATAGGAGGACCAATGTCAAAGTCAATAGACCCCAGAATCAAAATTGAAACATGGAGCTAAACACCATTAAGGACTCCAGCCTCTTAGTGTTTTTCATCCATTTCTAACATTAAAGACATCTTTTTTTTTTCTTCTTAAAACTTTTTATTTTGAAATAATTATAAATATACAGAAAATTGCAAAAAAAAAAAAAAAGTACAGGGAGGTCCCATGTACCCTGCACCCAGTTTCCCCAGTGGCAACATCTTGCACAACTAGAATTGTTAAAGACATCTGTTTTGAAAATAATATTGACTGTGTGATAAAATATTTATTTGAAGTTCAGCCATTCCTTCAGTTTCAAATGAAATCATTAATGTTATTAAAATTAAAAATAGCATCAAGAAAAAAAATAAAAATAAATGGCATCAAGAGAAGAATCTCATTTTTTATAAAATATATACTTTAATCTCTTCTGTTTCAGCTGCTAAACAAAAGGTTGGCAGTTCAAATCCACCAGCTACTCCTTGGAAACCCTATGAGGCAGTTCTACTATGTCCTGTAGGGTCCCTATGAGTCAGAATTGACTCATCGGCAACGGGTTTGGGTTTTTTGTTTGTTTAGAAAGATGCTGACCTAGTGTTACTGTTGCTAATGTCTGGGTGGTCAGACTACAGTGATCTTTTGTTTTGCATTCATTCATGTACTTTTTGGCGCTGTTTGAATTCATTTGTAACAAGCTTGCATTATTTTTATTAAAATGTTCATGAATATTTTTTAAAAAAGCAAATACATGCATCAAAGAACATGATCAAAGAAGTGAAGATAACCTACAGAATGGAAGAATGTTTGCAAATCATGTATCTGATAAGGGCCTAGTATCTAGAATATATAAAGAACCCTTATAACTCAACAACAAAAAAACAAACAACCCAATTAAACATGGGCAAAGGACTTGAAGAGAGATTTTGCCAAAGAAGACATACAAATGGCCAATAAGCACATGAAAAGATGCTCAAGATGATTAGTTTTTAGGATATGTAAATCAAAACCACAATGAGATACCACTTCACATCCACGAGGATGGTTATAATAAGCAAACAAACAAACAGAAAATAACAAGCGTTGGCAGGGATGTAGAGAGATTAGAACCTTTGTCCATTGCTGATGAATGGAGTAGCCACTGCAAAAAACAGTTTGGCCGTTCCTCAAAAAGTTAATCATAGAATTACCATATGAGCCAGCAATTTCCCCCCTAGGTATATGCCCCAAAGACTTGAAAACCAATTTTTATTTGAAATTGAAGGAATTGCTGAACTTCAAATAAATATCATGTCTACACAAAAACTTGTACGTGATTGTTCATAGCAGCATTATTTACAATACCCAAAGGTGGAAACAACTCAAATGTCCACCAATGGATGAATGGATGAACAAATTGTAGCATATCCACACAATGGAATATTATGCAGCCATAAAAAGGAATGAAGTGCTAATACATCTACAACATGAATGAATCTCAAAAACATTATTCCAAGTGAAAGAAGTCAGACACAAAAGTACAAATACTACATAATTCTACATATATGAAATACCCAGAATAGGCAAATCCATAGAAATAGAAAGTAAATTGGTGGTTGCCAAGGGCATTTTGAAGAATGGGAATTCCAGAACGCTTAACTGTGTTTGTGCAGAACCCGTACACAGACCAAGAGGCAGTCCTTGAAACAGAACAAGGGGATACTGAGTGGTTTAAAATCAGAAAAGGTGTGTGTCATGGTTATATCCTTTCACTATACTTACTCAATCTGTATGCTGAGCAAATAATCCAAGAAGCTGAACTATATGAAGATGAATGCAGCAATAGGATTGGGGGAGCCTCATTAACAACCTGTGATGTGCAGATGACACAACCTTGTTTGCTGAAAGTGAAGAGGACATGAAGCTCTTACTGATGAAGATCAAAGACTACAGCATTAAGTATGGATTACATCTCCGCATAAAGAAAACAAAAATCCTCACAACTGAACCGATAAGCAACATCATGATAAATGGAGAAAAGATTGAAGTTGTCAAGGATTTCATTCTACTTGGATCCACAATCAACGCCCATGGAAGCAGCAGTCAAGAAATCAAATGACGTATTGCATTGGGCAAATCTGCTGCAAAAAACCTCTTTAAAGTGTTAAAAAGCAAAGATGTCACTTAGAGGACTAAGGGCGCCTGACCCAAGCCATGGTATTTTTAATCACCTTGTATGCATGTGAAAGCTGGATGATGAATAAGGAAGACCGAAGAAGAATCGATGCCTTTGAATTATGGTGTTGGCAAAGAATATTGACTATACCATGGACTGCCAGAAGAATGAACAAATCTGTCTTGGAAGAAGTACAGGTAGAATGCCCTTTATAAGGGAGGATAGCAAGACTTTGTCTCATGTACTTTGAACATGTTATCAGGAGGGACCAGTCCCTGGAGAAGGACATCATGCTTGGTGAAGTACAGGGTCAGTGAAAAAGAGAAAGACCCTCAATGAGATGGATTGACACAGTGGCTGCAACAATGGGCTCAAACATAGCAATGATTGTGAGGATGGCGTAGGACCGGGCGGTGTTTCATTCTGTTGTACATGGGATCACTATGCGTTGGAACCAACTTGATGGCACCTGACAACAACAAGGGCTGGGGGGAGGGATAGTAGGGAGTGACTGCTTCATGGGTCTGGGGTTTTGTTTTGGAGTAATGAAAATGTTCCAGAACTAGACAGAGGTGGTGGTTGCACAATACTGCAAATGTATCAAATGCCACTCTTCTGTTCACTTTGAAATGGTTCATTTTATGTTATGTGAATTTCACCTCAATTTAAAAAAAATACGCAAAGCTCTTCAGTGTTATTGCTGAGTGAAGGCAATCTGCAGGGACTGGCAGTCTCCTTTGTACTTTTTTTTTTTGGTAGAAAATAAAGGCTTGTGGAGCAGCAGTATAACTGTTAGCATGAGCTTGGTTTTATGATTTTTCTTTCCCCCTAACATAACAGTGCTTCTTTAAACAAACAAAACTGTGATGGTGGGCTTCCAGAAGCCAGGCACTGGAGACGGGGATGAGGAAAGGACTGCAACAAACACGAGTTGGGATGGCAGAGGCTGCGCAGGCTGGCTTGGACCGCTCCCCGACTGCTCACGCCTGCTGCACCGCCTGGCAGTGGGCCAGACCTCCTGGCCCTGCGCTCCACTGTGGCGAGTGGAAGGTCGTCCAGTGTGGGAATCAGACCTCGACCTCCTGTCTAGTGTTAGCAGGAGTGCTGGTGCCATTGTGGCTGGACTAACATCTTTCACACCCTGGCCTCTGGCCCAGTCTGAATGCAGGAGACAGTGCTTGCAGCCACCTTCCCTAGAGGAGATGACACAGCGCCAGGAGGCCTCATCTGCCAGCCTCTCCCGCTAGCCTCCTAGAGAAGGCTCTCTGCTCACCACACCCCAATGAAAGCCTCATGCTCCCAGGTACCCACGGACACCAGGACTGGGGCCATGTACACCCCTCTGGGCCCCTCCAGCACACCCTCCTGAGCTTCTCTTGGTGACTCCCCTCTAGGTCCTGAACGACGGTAGAACAGCCGCTGGGTGGCCAGACTAGGTCACCATGGAGATGGCCCTGCTCAGCTCCAGCTCCACCGACCTTGGGGCCCAGACACCAAAACCTGTGACAAATCCTCAGACAACCTGTGGATGCTAACACCTGGACAATCCCAGAGCTCCTCTGCCACCCCCAGCTGCAGCCAACATCATTGCCCTTCATCCACTCATTCATTCATTTACTCGTTCACTGCAGGGCACTGTTCTGAGTACCAGAAACACAAAATCAGCTGGACAGGTTAGTGGGGAGGTGGACAACAGGGGGCGTCCAGCGGAGCACAGCCACTCTCTCCCCTTCTGTTGGAGGTGGGCACAGGCAAGCTGATACCCTCCAGGGTTCTCTGGCTGTGGGCCCAGGCAGCCAGCAAGAGCCTTGGAGAAGGCTGGCTTAGCAACAGTTCCTGACCGTGTCTCCACCAAAGATGGAATGCCTCCACCTTTATCACTGTACCCCTCTAACCTTTTTGCCCTGCTATTTGTCCAGGAAAATGGAGCACATTAAACAATAAGAAGACAACCAAAGTTGAATAGCACTGGGCCAACCAGACTGGGTTCAGGCCACACTGAACTGGTGAAATCCTGGCCCCAAACAAAGACACGTGCCCCCTTGACTGGCCAGACACACCTTCTGCCGGGCTTTCTGGGATACTTCACAAAGTTCCAGTATGAATTAGGTCTTTCTAGAAGCACTGGTTGCTCAGTGGTTAAGAGCTCAGCTGCTAACCAAAAGATCAGCAGTTGGAATCTACCAGCCGCTCCTTGGAAACTCTATGGGGCAGTTCTACTCTGTCCTATAGGGTCGCTGAGTCAGAATCGATTTGACAGCAACAGGTTTGTTTGTTTTAATTACAAGTTGTAGCCCGACTTTAACCAGTTTTAAGCAAGAAAAGGAATGGATTAGTGCCTGTAGATGAAAAGTTTGAGGACAGACTTCAGGCATGACCGGACTCAGGTCCTCGAGTGACATCTCCAGAACGGGCATCCCTGGTGTCTTCCCTGTTGGGTTCACTCTCAGGCTCCCTGTGGGGCCAAGATGGCTGCGTGTGGCTCCAGGGCTACAACCCCCAGGGTGAAGTCCAGTGAAACAGAGCAGCTTCAGCCCAAGCCTTGGATTCCCCCTGATTTAACCCACTGGTCATCCCCTGAGCCAGTCACTGCAGACAAGGGAACTTGACATCCTTAATCACCCAGGCCTGGGTCACGCGCCCCATCCCTGCCATCAGAACCTCAAAACACAGACTGAAGGCACGGCACAGAGTGGCTTCCTAAAGAAAACTGCAGTGTGCTCCTCAAGCAGGGAATGGGTACCAGCTGACCAAAACTTAACCTTCCCTCTGGCTGCCTTCACTGACACCGAGCTGGGACTCACCGTCACAAGTCTTGGGGAGGCAGAGTCCACTTTGCCATGTTTCCATGAGGACAGCAGAGTCCATGGCCATCAGCCCAGAGTGGCAGGAAACAGACAGTGCTTCCCTCTAGCCCTGGTCTCCTTCCCCGGGAAGCAATGCCCCACTGTGTCCCGTCTGAGGGACAGTCAAAGGCTGACTGCAGCCCCTAGGTTCCAGGCTTCATCTGTACCTGCCTTCTCCGCTTCCCCAGGGGCCCTGGGCTTGTTCCACGTTGGTTTCCATCATCTCTGCCTGTGGCCTCTGCACGGGTCTCACCTCTTCTGGATGTCCTGTTGCTACCCTATGATTTCAACAAATCTGTTCGGGTCCTGGGTGCTATTTTGTGACAACCAGTGGATCTCCAAAACCAAAAAAAACAAACCCATTGCCGTTGAGTCGATTCCAACTCATAGGAACGCCACAGGACAGAATAGAACCGCCCCATAGGGCTTCCAAGGAGTGGCTGCTGGATTCGAACTGCCAACCACTGGTTAGCAATAGAACTCTTAACCACTATGCCACCAGGGTTTCTGCCTCCTGTATGAACCTCCAGCTCCTGTACCTCCAGTGACCCCGCAATTTGACCCCCCAAATCCCGCATCTTCCTGGAAACATGATCCAGGTCGGAGGTGGGCAGCAGGCAGAGGCCAGAGGAGAAAACAAACAATGGCATCGGACGATGCTGCTTTCAAAGATGCTCCCTCCCACCAGCTCCCTCTCGTGTCCACGATCCGCTCCCCTCAGCATGGGGTCCTTCCCCATCTAGGAAAGAGGCCAGCAAGGCTAGGGGACGACTGTTCTTAGACCGCGTGAAACCCAGTCATTGAGCCCTCCACTGTCCCTCCCACTGGCCCCTCCTGCAAACAGCATCCAGATGGTTTGCCCAGACACGCCCGTATTTGCCCTCACTCCAGGACCCTGCCCGTGCCCTCGCCCTTCCCCCGAGAACACACATGGCAGAATCATGAAGTCCACAAGCCACTCTGCTCCGTCTAAGAAAGCTTCAAAGCATGGATTTTGGTAAAACAGTTTGTTTAAAAAGTAAATTTTCCATGTGACATACAAAAGGCATTTTAAAAACTGTTCTGAATGTGTTTCATCACGAGGGATCTTAAAGTTTACAGTGTTTCCATAAAAACAAGGGGCAGCGTCTCTGACAAAAAAGCACAGCCAATCCTCGCTGTCCTGGCAGAGGGTGACTTTCATGCCCACTCTCCCTCCCCGCCCCCCGGGGAGCAGGCGGTCCCTGTCTTACGCTGGGTTCTCTAGAGAAGCAAAACCAGGGAGAGAGAGAGAGATTTATCTCAAGGAAATTGCTCCTGCCAAACCACTGAGAATTACAGCCCAGCTAAGTTCACAGACAACCTTAACCATCACAGTCCCCTTCTCCTGGCCTGTTGGGAGCCCAGTGCTCTGAGCTTCCCAGCAGTGGCAGAGAATACACTGACACAGTTCTGATTGTAAGACATCGTAATTGTAGTGTCTACCCCTCACCCCTACTCCCAATCTAGGTCTCTTGCTGGAAACAGCCTTCTAAGCATGGTACCGTCTGACCTTTTCCACCTGTAAACATGACTGTCCACTCAGGCGAGGGCAGGAATGAGCTCTGTGACAGCAGAGGCTCTGTCCCTGGTGTCTGCTCTACCCCTGGCTCTTCCAGATGAACAGAACTAGGATGGGGAATGGACTGGAGAGGCCACGTCCCAGAGAACTGGATGGAGCTGGACTCTCGATGACCAGTGAATCCATATCCTTTCCTCTTCTACTTATGCACCTCGTAAGGCTTTATAGTAGTCCCTGGTGGTGCAGTGGTTTAAGCACTCTGCTAACTGAAAAGGTCGGCGGTTCAAACGCACCGATCGCTCCGTGGGAGAAAGATGTGGCAGTCTGCTTCCGTAAAGATTACAGCCTTGGAAACTCTACAGGGTAGTTCTACTCTGTCCTACAGGGTTGCTATGAGTTGGAATCAACTCAAAGGCATTGGTTTTTATGGATGGCGAAACAGTTAACACACTTGGCTGCTGATCGAAAGGTTGGAGGTTCAAGTCCACCCAAAAGCACCTTGGAAAAAAGGCCAAGTGATCTAAAAAAATAACCCATTAAAACCCCCATGGAGCATAGTCCTACTCTGACACAAGTAGGGTTGCCATGAGTCAGAGATGACACCACAGCAACTGGTTTGAAGCTTTTATAACTGACCCCTCTAGTGTTCTGTAGGGGTGTAGCTAAGGACACCAACTGACAAATTTATGTAATGCCTGGTTTACACTTCTGCTTTCAAAGCCAATTATTAGCCACTTAAATATACTCCATACAGCTTTCAATAAATGAAATGTGTTTATGCCTCCCCATGCCACAGGGACTGAAAAGATGCAGAGATTTCCCTTCAAACACCTGGGAGCAAAGCAGGGGCTTTAAAAAAGATCATCCTAGGGAATAAAAAAAAAAGCAGAAGCATAATTAGTCAAATATTCAAAATCCCCTTCCTTTTCCGACATGCACACGCCCAATGACCTGCTTTGCAAACAGATGTATTCCAGAAAACTGACTGGAGAGGAAGTGTCATCAAACGGATCATTCTCCCCGTGGTTTGCTGTAATTTCAGAAACGCATCTCCAAATCTGCTGTTTCTGTCTTGTGCTGACAACAGCATCAGTAGGTGGCCACCTTGCTTGGCAGTGAGCAGAGGAATCCTGGTTCCTCTCAGCCGCCCTGAGCTGCCTGGAGTAGGGGTGTGAGCTTCTGGAGGGCGGAGCCCGTGCACGTGCCTGGAGGACATCTGCTCTCGCAGGGCTTCCAGGAACACAGCCTGGCTTGGGCTCCCACTCACCTCCTGGGAGGCAGGAGTCTCCTCCGGAGTGCGAAGGGCAGGAAGTGGGACCTGCATGTTCTATGACAGCTACACACACTGCAGCAAAGGAGCACAGAGCACACGCTAGTGTCCCCTCAACCCTCCACACGAGCATGGGTGGAATGGACCACACAGGTGGATGCCTGGGCTGCCACTGTGGCCAGTAGGCTGAACATAAGAGCAGGCAGGACTGTGAAAGGGTTAAGTCTGCACTTGAACGAGGCAGCTCCAGTGATTGCAGCCCCAGAGCCGAGCAGCACCTACAGAGGTGTGGGGATGACAGGATGATACTAGCATGCGCATGACACTATGGCTCAGGTGCCCCCTCAGGCTCTGATGAGCTGCCAGATGCGGATGAGGCTGAAGGAACCACCTCCTGCCCCTTGGAAATGTCACAAAGTGATCGGCACTTCTGCAAGTGGCACCAGCAACCGCTGCAGGCTCCGCGCCTGTGTCGCTCAGGGCAGGGTCACAGCACTTGCAAGGGAGCAACTGAACAGACACGGTCTTCAGCTCCACAGGGGCTCGGCCAGGGGTGGGTGGTTTCCAGAGGCCATGCTCCCAGTGACCTCAGAAGCAGCATCCTCTCAAGCTCCGTTTGCCCCCAAGGTCAGCCATTACAGGGTGGACGCTGGCGATGGCATTGCCACCACGCTGCCTCATGCCGTCTCACCACCAGCCTTGCCTGTAACTGTTAGCTCCCAACACTGAGGCCCTGCCAGGCAGCTTCTCCACCAGTGGACTGAGGCCTGCAGGGACTCCATCTGGTCATGACAAAAATAAAGCTGGGTAGAGCTGCGGCAAAGAGGCTGCTGTGCGAAGCTGCAGATACTTTTGGGGAGAAAAACTTTTTTCTACAAAACTAAATTCTAGGAAACAACCTCTCCAGGTTTTATAGAAGCTCTGCAATGTAACTTCCTTGACCTATCACACCACCCCAGCTTGCTCCCTGGGTTGTCCCCGTGAGGACAGGGGAAGGAGGAAAGCCGATCAAAGCAAGCAGCAGCACCCAGAATAGGGATCAGTCCCAGCCCTGAAGGTTTTGGAATGAAAACACTCGAGGGGGTATTCCCAGTGATGCTGGGTTTGTGAAAGCTTTGATTATCCTGTTAATCTGGAGGCCCAAGAACAGGAATAAAGTGTTATAAGCCTTCAGAGCAACGAGAAACTGGTGGGAAAACCAACAAGATTAGGCTATTGTAACTCAGTCTGCGGGAACATCTGTCCCTAGATTCAAACCGGCATCTGGCCCACAACCACCTGGAAAGTCCCTGGATTCCTTCCCCACAAGGAATGGCCACGCTGCTGGCACCAGAGATGCTCATTAACTGACGAGGCCCCCAAAGAGGGTCACCATGCAGGGCCATAAACGCGCATGTTTGTGGCTCCTCACAGGAAGCCTCTCTCCCTGTCAGAGAACCCGGACTCTGGGTAGCACTGCCCGGCCCCGAGGACCTGGGGCTCCCCGGTCCCCAGCACCTGCCTTCTAAGTGTGGCTCCTCACTGTGCATCATCAGACAGCAGTTCCCCAACCTGAGCTTCAGTTTCAGAATCGTGGGTGAGGATCCCACTGCCCACCTCACAGGGTTATTACAAGGAGTAAAAAAGATGGAGAAGTTCCTGGAGAAAGACATCATGCTTGGTAAAGTGGAGGGTCAGCGCAAGAGAGGAAGGAAGCCCCTCAAGGAGATGGATAGCAACGACTGTGAGGATGGCCCAGGACCGGGCAGTGTTTCCTTCTGTTGTACATAAAGGGTCACTACGAGTCGGAACCGAATCGACAACAGCAGCAAACAAGATGGTGCTATGTAAAGGGTCTGGTATTGAGCCTGCTGATGCATAACTATCACTCAGGTAACCTCTAGGCCTCTGACGACAGCGTCTTCCCTGCCTGTCCTCCTGCTCCCTCCGGGGAACTGGTGCGGAGATCCTAGCAGCCCTGGGAGCCACGCCTCCAGCTCCTGTGAAGACATGCCATTCCCTCACCACTGAGCCGGCCCTGAGGCAGCCTCCTCTGAGGGTGATCTAAGACACTGGGAGAAGCCTGTGACAAGAGTCACTGCTGGGAACAAAAGGCCCAGGTTCCAGCCCCAGGTGGCCATGTGTCAGGGAATGAAGCGGACTGTCGTTGGGTGCCCTCAAGTCGATTTTTGACTCATAGCAACCCCCTGTAACAGAACTGCCCCAGAGCCCACAGATTTCTGGGTTGTAATCTTTATAGAAGGAAGCAAACTGCCGGGTCTTTCTCCAGAGGAGGGGCCGAGTGGATTCGAACCACCAACCCTTCTCGGTTAGCAGCTGAGCACTTAACTGTTGAGAGCAGTATTTTTCAAACAACATACCAACTCGATTTAATGGATTGCAATAATTTTTTTTTTTAAATGGAAATCAGAGGGTAGCCCAGGTCCTGAGGGTAAGAATCCATTTAAGAATCTTCAGTTTGAGACAGATTTATACACAAACATGAGTACCGACTCCCGGTGTAACGCATGTTTCCTGCTATGTATGGATCACGGTCCAAAGTTTGAGACCAGCCGCTGAGGTGGCGCGGTTCTGAGCGTCCTCCCTTCCTAACAAGGAGCAAAGGGATACTGACCCGTATCGCCCAGTTCAGACCTTCCACATTGATTTGAAGAAAACACTTGATTCTGGAAAGGAAGCCTCTGGCATCTCTTGCCGTCACCCTACCCTCACCCCCACACTCTCCACAGACAAACGGCACATTTTGATGCAGTCGCTCTCCTGAGTGAAAACAGGACATCCTAGCTCAGGCCCGGTGTGACTCACGGTTATTCAGAAATGGTGACATCAAAAGCCTGCTAACCCTTGCCCTTCAGTGTTGCAAGTGCAGAGGAGGAAGTTCCTGAAGAACCGATGGGGGCGTGCTAGGGCCAAGGACCCAGAAAGGAAACAAACACGGCACAGGAACCAGCGGACCGGTCAGAGACGGTGCAAGAGTGCCCTCATGTGGTCACAGCGGGAATCTGGCCCGCAATCACCTGTGTCCACTCCTGAGTGCCCGCCCATCAGATGCAAAAAAGCTCAACTGCTGACCGCCAACAGGGAGGAGGACTCTCTACCTTGGGCTCCCGGTTCTGTCCTGCCAAGGTCGGCTGTCTTGGTATAAAGAGATGTTCTGTTTGGACTGACTTGCTGGAGACTAGAGTATTGTCAAATTTTAACACCGAGTGCCTTAGTCCCTGGCTCAACCCTTTCACATGCGAACATCTCAAATGAAAGCAAGATTTCTTTTCAATCTGTAGCCCTGTAGAAAGTTTAAACAATCAAAAGTCGAGAAAGACATTTTGGGATACTCCTTGCTCGCCAAACAAAAGCCCTCTGTTCCAAAATTCTGTGTGACATGCAAACTGTTATCTGCCTGATACAAAGTGTGACTCAGAATGGGAGGAAGCAGTCACAGAAAACCTATCTTATTCCTGTACAGTCATACCTGGCGGGGGGGCATAACTATGTGGGAAGCTGAAATAAAAATTAAATGTGTCCCAAGAGTTTTTGTTTTTTAAGATTTCAGAGACCCCCTTGGGGATTTCCCAAAAGCAGGCATTGCTGGCTCATGGGTTCTCAAGAGCACAACACCCAAGCTATGCTAACGAGAAGGCACTTATGGATTTTCTCAAATGCAAGAGTGTGTTAGTGGTGACTCGAGTGGCGGCAGATGGGGCCAGCAGGCAGGAGACGGGCAGGCTCAGATGCCACCGCTGAGAGGTAGTGTGAGAAGGGCTGGCTGCACTGCCCCTCCCTGGCACAGAGGACAGGGCCACCGCAGCTGCCTGTGAACTACAGCCACCCCACCAGGCAGTCGGGCTCCCATCTGTCCCATCAGAGCTGCCTGCATGGCTTAGCACCACCTGACGTCACCATCAGGGAATGGCTGGTTTCATGGGATCTTGCCTGCTAAAAGGAGAGGGTGAGTGCAGAAACACCCACCTGGCAGTCCCTGGAGATGTAAATGGCCCTCTTAAAGGGGGGTCCCTGGGATGGCGTGATCCCCTGCACCCAGTGTGTCTCCTGCAGTCTGGCCAGAGGAAGGAGCTGACCCCCACACAGAGGATCATCGACCGAGAAAGGGTGCTCCAGACAGCCTTGAGATTTCTGAAACCTCTGTAACATCCTAGTATCTGTAGCTATGTAACTGTTATTGCCCCTTGTCTTGTTTTCCTGAAGTGATTACCAGCCACATCACTAAATGGAGAGTTTGTGTGCGGTTTCTGAAAGGCAGCACAGAGACGGGGCTGGGCAGACCTCCTCCACAGACAAGATGGAAGAGAGAGGACTCCAGAGAGACAGAGCATGTAGAGGCCGCCACCAAGTGGGGAGGACGGTGGAGGGTCAGGAGGAAAGGGTCAGAGGGGGAGCAGGGCTTGGCCAGCCCCAGGCCACCAAGGCCTCTGCCCTGCATGGATGCCAGGCTCTATCCTCTCCACGCCATGGTCTTCTGTTCCACAGGAGCCAGTCCCAGGGCCACCTTCTCCAGGAAGTGCTTCCTGATTACCCTCGGCCCCTGCACTCCCTCTCTGGACTTTGGCACCATCTTGTTTTGTGCTGGTGGGTATTAGTATGTAAATGGAAGCTGTAGGTCTTAAGATGGATGTTTGCTCTCCCAACCTGGATCTGAAGCGTCCCATGAACAGGGATTCCATTCCGTCCTTGTTTCTGTGTCTACTTGCCACAACTAGAAAGGGACTGATGGCCAGAGGGGTAGGGCTTCATCCTTCCCTCAGGGGACTGGCCCTAGGGCACCAGATTCCAGAGAGCCAGGGCGTGGGGGCAGGTCACTGAGAGGGGAAGGAGGAGGGCAAGGGAGAACAGGCATGGGCGTCAGCAGAGGGCACAGGTGTCACCATCCCAGAAACGCCTCGTAGTCCATGTACCACACCAGCTGGCCCGAAGTCGGCAGGACACCTGAGATGGGCCACTTCTTGGGCTCCTGGCCCACGCGGCTCATCAGCATGGTGATCTCATGCTTCATCCTGCCTATGACCAGGACGGCCACCTTCTTGGCCCGGTTGATGAGCGGCAGGCTGAGGCTCATACGCTGGTGTGGCTGGGCAGGGCTCGTGGTCAGCACAACCAGCTGCTCGCCGTCCAGGCCGGCAGGCGACTGGGGAAAGAGCGAGGCCGTGTGCCCGTCATCCCCCATGCCCAGCAGCACCAGGTCAAAGCTGCTGTTGGCCACCTGGGTGGCAATCTCCTGGGCGTAGAGCTGGCTGCCCTGGTCTTCTTCAGCACAGAGCCGCTGGTGCAGGCGCACGGGCATGGGGTGGATGTTGAAGTAGGGGACGTGGATGTGCTGCAGCAGGTGGGCCTGCAGGCTCCAGAAGTTGGACTCTGGGTCTGTGGGCAGGACGCAGCGCTCGTCCACCAGCCACAGATGTGTGTGGGCCCACGGGAAGCCAAAGTGCCACAGGGCCAGCTGCTGCAACAGGGCCACGGGGCTCGAGCCACCCGAAAGCGCCAGGTGGAACTCGCCAAAGCGCTGCACTGTCCGCGTGGCCATGGTCTCGATGTCGCTGGCCAGCTTAGCAATCAGCTCCTCGGGCCAGGCCAAGATCAGTGGGCTCTCACGGTATGTGGCCTTGAGGGCCCGGAAGTCACCGGGCATTGGGGCAGCGCCAGGCCCGGGCACCAGCTGCTCCAGCTGCTGCTGGGAAAAGGACAGCTGGCTGCCACTGAACTCGAAGTCCAACAGGTGCCCATTCTCGGCTCCTCCCGGGTAGCGGCGTGGGGCCTCACGGTCCAGGCTGGCCAGCAGGGGTGTCCAGAAATGCCAGGAGGCCAGCAGGTTCTCTGTGGTGATGAAGGAGTCCTTGCGGCCATGGAAGATGTGTGAGATGAGGATGGAGTAGGCATCCTGCTCCCTCACAGGGATGTAGGTGTAGAAGTCGGACAGAGGGCGGCCGAAGAGGCGGAGCCCAGGCCGGGCCTCTACCTCCTTCCAGCTGTCAGAGGGCAGCGTAGGCCTAGGCAGGTTCCGACTGACCAGCACGGCGGGGCTGCCCAGGTCACCGTGCCCAATGTAGAAGACGACCTGCCGAGGCAGGCACTGGCTCTGGCCTGCAGCCCAGAGCCTCTCGCTCTGGACACAGTATGCCTGGTTCCTGAACAGGACCCGCACATAGCCCACTCTCTCATCCAAGGCTTTGCCGGACATCAGGATGAAAGGGATGCCCTCCCAGCGAAGGTTGTCTATATGAACGAGGACACCTGAGGGGACAGAGAACAGCAGAGGTGATGCTCCAGAGAACCAGGACACTGCCCTTCTCTCTGAGGCCCTCCTCGGGGGATCCCACTGCCTTCTGAGAGCCCCTTGCCCCGTACTAGGAGTCCCTGGGGTGCAAACGGTTAATGTGCTCAGGTGCTAACCAAAAGTTGGAGGTTCAAGTCCACACAGAGGTGCCTCGGAAGAAATACCTGGTAATCTATTTCCAAAAAATCAGCCATTAAAAACTCAGTGGAGCACAATTCTATTGTGACACACATGGGGTCATCATGAGTTGGAATTGACTCGACGGCAGCTGGTATCAATGGTATGCCCTCTCCTCATTCCCTTACCTTTCACCCCCCTTCCAGTCTCTTTCCTGCCAGTGCTAGAACGTCACTGTGACACCCACCTCCCTCGAGGCATCTCATGAAGTCCCACCCCACAGAGCACAGAGAGCTGGGCTGAGCGTTGCCAGCTTTGAGACTCTAAAGGGAAAAGTCTCATTGTGGGGCAGGGTGGGGAGGTTCTAACTCTTGGTGGGTCCTACAGAGAAAGGCGCGTCTCTCCTGTCTGTGGAGCACTCGGGACATGAGTGTGCTCGACGCAAAGTCAGATGGAGGGGCCCAGGGGGCACTAATGAGCGGTCTGCAGGGTAAGGAGGACGGCAGCAAGAGCCTGGTGGTGACAGCCAGACTTTGAATGTACTCCAGACCTGGTTTCCCATGTCCTCTCTGCGTGCCATGGCACACTGTCCTGACTTCATGAACCTCATCTTTCCTCATCTATAAAATGGAGTAATAATCATACCTGTCGCATGGGTACGTGTACCTGTATGGATTAAATGAGATAACGTGTGAAAATGCTTAGTACATAGTGAGTGCTCGATAAATAGCTGCTGTTTGTGCTGTAGTGGTGATTGCCTGCCGTCCTCCAGGGAGACAGCCTCACCTAGCACTCTCCTCGAAGGCTCTGGTAGCACCTGTCTGGCCAGCTGGGGTCCGCCCACTGGAGGGTCCCCACTGTGGCTGGACAGGTCTGCTGCCCACTTAGGGGCTTGGCGTAAGCTCCACGTCTGGGATTGACACAGCCAGCCCCGGGAGCACCTGTGAACCTGGACTAACTGAGGCTGACGTGGAGACGCCCTTCACCCTGAGGGGCCAGCAGGGGACCTGGTGTTTTAAGTTTTTAGAGACCAGACACCCAGGTGGGGCAGTTCACACTTGCTACTGGGGGTCTTGTGGAAATCCCCACCTCAGGTCCCTTCTAACCCAAACCAAGGGCTCCTGGGTTTTGGAGGTGCTCCGGTCGGTGGGCAGCCCCGGAGCCCACCTGCAAAGGTTGGTGTCACGCTCTGGAAGCTGTCTGGCTTCTGCAGCTCCCTGCGCACCTGGTCACTGTAGGCCTGGTACTGGCCCACCACGGCACTGCCCCTCCGCAGGCCCCGCAGTGCCCGGAAGGCCTGGAGCTTGTGCCGCAGCACAGCCCCCACATCGCTGACGTTGTAGGGCAGCTCCATGGCCACCAGGGTGAGGATCTCGGTCAGGTGGTTCTGGAGGACGTCGCGGATGACGCCATACTCCTCATAGAAGCTGGTGCGGCCTGGGCAGGAGGGAGACGAAGGAGAGATTGTCAGGCAGCCCCCAAGTCAGGTTTCCCATGTGCACCAAGACGCCCGCCCACATCCTTGTCCTGGCCTTTTCACCCCTAGTCCAGGGAGCCTATAAAAACCAGCAATGCTGGAGCAGGCCTCCACCAGACAAGGAAGGAGGTCTCTGAGCCACCGCCCTTCCCTGAAAGCCACTCTGAGGGGAGTGTCATTCTGGGCCTCCAGGGACCTGCGTGGCATCGGTCAGAGTGCCCAGCAGCGACCCCTACTGCCCAGCCCCGCCTGGCACTGGCCACTCTCAGAGGCCATAGCATATGGTTAGGACTTGTGCTCCAGAGTCCGCCTACCGTTTCCTGCTGTGTGACCTTGGGTGAGTTACTTGGCTTCAGAGCCTGTTTCCACATCCTGCCATTCAATGGGGCCAACAAACGCCACCCCCTTATCAGGCACCCATGTGTACAAGGCAATGCACAGGCGCTGAGGGGACAGGCAAGGTCCATGCCTCAGCTGCCACTGAAGGGAGTGAGGGAAAAGGTAAGCAAATAACTGGTAAACAGAGACTGTGATGGGGTAATGCGGTGCTACTTACTGAGGATAATCAAGAAGGCCCCTCTGAGACATGACAGGGAGAAAGCCAGCTGTGCACAAAGCCAGGAGAGCCTTTTGGATGCAGGGACCTCCTATGGGAAAGCCTGAGGCAGGAAAGGGCTTGGCATGCAGGGGCTGAGCTGAGCAGGAGGAAGAAGAAGGGTGAGGTTAGGGAGGGGTACAGGGGTGCAATAGGACAAGGCCAGGAGGCTGGGCTTTATCCCAAGTTCCGGGGAAGCTGCTGAGGGTCTGCAGCAGGAGAACAAGAGCTGATCTGTACTCAGAAGAGGTCCCGGCCTGCTGGGGGAGAAGACTGCAGAAGCAAGAAAAGCAAGAAGGAGGCCCCTGCAGTTGCCTGGAGGTAGACAGACCCGGGGGTGTGGGTGGGTGGCAGATGAAGGTAAAGGAGACAGAGTGGAAGATGCAAGGTGGGCTCTGGAGACAGAACTGACTGGACTTGCTGATTGAGTGGGGTAAGCATGAGCAAAAAGGAGGAACCAATGGTAATACCTAGAACTCTGGCCTCAGCAACAGGCGGGGCGGGGTACCATTTACAAACAAAGAAGACTGGGGGAGAAGCCGCTCGCTGGGAGGGGAGCCATGAGCTCCATTTCAGGTATGTTTACACTTCAGACACCCAGAACACAGAGCCTAAGCCCAGCACATGGGGTAACGACCATGGCTATACCACTGCTTGCTGCAGGTGGGCACAGCGCTGAGCCCTTTACTCACCACTCCTATTCACAACGAAACCCTCCTACCCGGCAGGGACTACGGCCATCTCTGCACATGAGGAAAGAGGTTAAGTGACCAGGCCAGCCAGGGTGAGCCAGGAGCGGAGCCCACAGTGGACTCGAGACACACTTGTCACCACACACTGCGCCAGACTCCCTCCCTCGGGAACACGAGTGTGAATGACCAAGTGACCTGAATTCATAAGCCCCAGAGAGTCTTAAAGCTTGGATTCAAGTGCACAGCACTTCATATGACAGAGTTTCTGTTCCACCAACTTGCAATTCATAACCAGGTCAATTCATAACCCTGTTGGCACAATGGTTTAAGTGCTCGGCAGTTTGAACCCATTAGCCACTCCATGGGAGAAAAGACCTGGCGATCTGCTCCTGTAAAGATTGTTGGTTGTCACTGTTAGGTGTTGTCAAGTCAGTTCTGACTCATAGCGACCCTACGTACAACAGACCAAAACACTGCCGAACACCGCCTGGTCCTGCGCCATCCTCATAATCTTTGCTATGTTTGCACCCATTGTTGCAGTCACTACGTCAACCCATGTCATTGAGGGTCTTCCTCTTTTTCAGTGACCCTCTACTTTACCAGGCTTGATGTCCTTCTCCAGGGACTGGTCCCTCCTGATAACATGTCCTCCAAAGTATGTGAGACAAAGTCTCACTATCCTCATTTCCAAAGAGCACTCTGGCTGTACTTCTTCCCAGACTGACTTGTTCATTCTTCTGGCAGTCCATGGTATAGTCAACATTCTTTGCCAACACCATAATTCAAAGACGTCAATTCTTCTCTGGTCTTTCCTATTCATTGTCCAGCTTTCACATGCATATAAGATGACTAAAAATACCATGGCTTGGGTCAGATGCACTTTTGTCCTCTAAGTGACATCCTTGTTTTTTTTAACACTTTAAAGAGGTCTTTTGCAGCAGAGTTGCCCAGTGCAATATGTCAACTGACTGTGGATCCAAGTAAAAGGAAATTCTTGACAAGTTCAATATTTTTTCCATTTATCATGATGTTGCTTATTGGTCCAGTTGCGAGGATTTCTGTTTTCTTTATGTTGAGGTATAATCTATATTGAAGGCTGTAATCTTTGATCTTCGTCAGTAAGTGCTTCAAGTCCTCTTCAGTTTCAGCAAGCAAGGCTGTGTCATCTGCATAACACAGGTTGTTAATAAGTCTTCCTCCAATCTTGATAACCATGTTCTTCTTCATATACTCCAGCTTCTTGGATTATCTGCGCAACATACAGATTGAATAAGTATGTTGAAAGGATAAAACCCTGATGCACATCTTTCATGATTTTAAACCACGCAGTATCTCCTTGTTCTGTTCGAATGACTGCCTCTTGGTCTATGTACCGGTTCCTCATGAGCACAATTAAGGGTTCTGGAATTCCCATTCTTTGCAACATTATCCAAAATTTGTTATGATCCACACAGTCAAATGCCTTTACACAATCAATAAAACACAGACAAACATCTTTCTGATATTCTCTGCTTTCAGCCAAGATCCATCTGACATCAGCAGTGATATCCCTTGTTCCACATCCTCTCTGAATACAACTTGAATTTCTGGCAGTTCCCTGTCAGTGTACTGCTGCAACCATTTTTGAATTACCTTCAGCAAAATTTTACTTGCATGTATCATTAATGATATTGTTCAATAATTTCCACATTCTGTTGGATCACCTTTCTTTGGAATGGGTACAAATATGGATCTCTTCCAGTCATCTGGCCAGGTAGCTGTCTTCCAAATTTCTTGGTATAGACGAGTGGGTGCTTCCAGCGTTGCATATGTTTGTTGAAACACCTTGATTGGTATTCTGTCAATTCCTAGAGCCTTGTTTTCTTTCAGGGTCTTCGGTGCAGCTTGGACTTCTTCCTTCAATATCATCAGTTCTTGATCATACACGCTACCTCCTGAAATGGCTGAATGTCAACCAATTCTTTTTGGTACAGTGACTCCGTGTATTCCTTCCATCTTTATTTGATGCCTCCTGTGTCGTTCAACATCTTCCCTATAGAATTTTTCAATGTTGCAACTGGAGGCTTGAATTTTTTCTTCAGCTCTTTCCACTTGAGAAATGCCAAGCGTGTTCTTCCATTTTGGTTTTCTAACGGTAGGTCTTTTCACCCATAAAGATTACCACCTAGGAAACCCTATGGGGTAGTTCTATTCTGTCACACAGGGTCACTATTAATCAGAATCAACTCGACGACACCCAACAGCAACAACAACAGAGAAGGCCTGACGTTGTAACATGAAGAACAATCATTTACCGGAAGCTTTGCCTATGTTATTCACTACCTGGGATAGGTCTTTCACCAGCTAACCCCTACTCTTCAGGTGTCAGCATCTAGGAGATTCTACCAACTCTTGGCCCAGCCCTCTGTAGTGCCCTGTCTTCTTCCAACCCAGCTGGCTGTAACTTTTTTCTCTTTCTCCTGCTACACTTTAAGCTCCACCTGAGTAGACACTGCCTCTGAGCTCCCTGCTGCATCCCTAGCACCTAATGCAGAGCTACATTCACTCAGTGGAATGCTACACAGCAGTGAACATGCACGCAGGCAGTCATCATGGGAAAGCCTCAAAGACATCATGTAGTGGGAAAGAGGCATGGTTACTGTAATGGATTGAATTCTGTCCCCCCAAAATATGTGTTAACTTGGCTAGGCCATGCTTCTCAGTATTCTGTGATTGTCAACTATTTTGTGATCTGATTATGATTTTCCAATGTGTTGTAAATGTTAATGAGGTGAGATTATCAGCAGTTTTGTTAATGAGGCAGGACTCAATCTACAAGATTAGGCTGTGTTTTAAACCAACCTCTTTTGAGACGTAAAAGAGAGAAGTGAGCAGAGAGACATGGGGACGTCTACCACCAAGGAACAAGAGCCAGGAGAATAGTGTGTCCTTTGGACCCAGGGTCCCTAAGCTGAGAAGCTCCTCGACCAGGGAAGACTGATGACAAGGACCTTCCTCCAGAGCCAACAGAGAGAGAAAGTCTTCCTCTGGAGCTGGCACCATGAATTCAGACTTCCAGCCCCCTAGACTATGAGGGATAAATTTCTCTTTGTTAAAGCCATCCACTTGGGGTATTTCTAGTATAGCGGCAATAGATAACTAAGACAGTTACTTTGATAAAATCAAAATTAATTTTGAAATTAGGATATAAAGTCATGGAAATGAACAGGACTTCAAGAAATGAAAAATACAGTTGGAAATTAGAAATTCAATGTTGTTGTTGGGTGCTGTCGAGTTGATTCCAACTCATAGTGACCCAAGGTGACAGAGCAGAGAACTGTCTGCTAGGGTTTTCCAGGCTGTAGTCTTTATGGGAGCAGATCGCCAGGTCTTTCTCTCGAGAAGCTGCTATGTGGGTTTAAATCACCAACCTTTCAGTTAGCAGCCAAGCGCTTAACTGTTGCGCCACCAGGGCAGTTGGAGTCAGTTAATAGAAGACAGATCTGAAGAAACTGTCCATAACACAAGATAAAGAGACAAAAAGAGTCGCACTTACTTAGATACAGTATGACTCCTCTTCAAAATTAAACAATATATTATTTAGGGAACCAAAAAACATATATGGAAACAATAAAGAGAAACAAGAGAAAAATCTTCCCAAAATTTGGAATAGTGAAGGAGAGGAAACGGGACAGAAGGTGGGGTGGGGAGTGCACAGGAGACAATAAAGTTCTTCTAAAAAAAAAAAAATCCACTGAAGTCTTCTTAAAACCAAACAATAGTTTAGCATAACTAGTAAAGAATGTCTGCCTTGAGCATTATGCTCTTTTAAGAACTATCTATATGGGATCAAATTGACAACAGCAACTGGAAAGATCAGATAGGAACCTTAGGGGGCAGTGAGTTTATGTTAATGGGGGAGGAACAACTCAGAAAATCAGGGTGAGAATGGTTGCACAACTCGAAGAATGTAACCAATGTCATGTAGAAACTGTTGAACTGACGTATGCTTTGCTGTGTATATTCTTAATAAAACAAAAATTTTAAAAAACTGGTTGATAGGTACACTGGTGTTTGTTATGTCATAGTTCTACGTATCTTACGTATATTTTGCAAGCATTCTTTTTCATCTAGTCTCTAGTCAATATCTAATTTAAACAAACAAAACTGAATGGGTCCTACATCAGACCTGCTCAGCCTATCATGGCTCCTTTCAAGCAGCCCCCTGGTCCTTGGCACCGGTCCTGAACCGTATGCCTCTCCCCTCCCCCAACTGGGGCTGCAGAGCTTGCTCAGGCCACTGGACAGCAAGCAGGACCACCTGTGACGGAAGGGACAGCCTGCCCAGTATCCAGCCCACTATGCCATCCCTGACAGTAGTACTAGTGTTGGAAGCAAGGGGCCCGCTTGTAGGAAGACACCCTGTCCTCAGTGACAGACGTCAGACTGCTTTGTTCTCAACTGGAGCTTGAGGAGCAGTTCTGGCCAGGGATGATCTAAACCCTGAAATGCACAGGACAGTTTAGCTCAACCGGGCTGCCCAAAATGCCACAAGCACCCCCACTGAGAAAATCATGGCTGTACTCCCCTATCACACTGGGTTCTCGCCTTCAACGTTCTTACAGTGTTGTTGACAAGACATCAAGAAAAGATAATAATGGTGATGAGAGAAATGTATGCATATTAGCCCCTTTAATCCTCAAAATATTGACAGATAAAGAGGTCTTACTATTACCCCCATTCAGAGAGGTTACGTAAATTGCCCAAGGTCAAACAGCTGATAAAGGGATAAAAATAAGCATTAGAACCCAGGCAGTTGACCCAGAGCCTACAATTCTTACACCATGGCCAAATATCTCCCTATTAGAAACTTCATCTTGCTTACTTTAGACACATCATGAGGAAAGACCAATTCCTAGAAAAGGAAATCATGTTTGATAAAGCTCAGAGTCAGCGAAAACAAGGGATACCATCAATGAGACCAACTGACACCACAGCCGCAATAACGGGCTCAAGCATATTAAAGATCGTGAAGATGGTGCAGGGCCCGCAAGGTTTTGTTCCGTTATACATAAAGTCACTATGAGTCAGAGCTGACTCGATGGCAGCTAACAACAACATTCCCATTTAAGAGTCCCTGAGTGGTGCCAATGGTTAACGTGCTTGACTGCTAACTGAAAGGTTGGAGGTTTGAGTCCACTAGAGGCACCTCAGAAGAAAGGCTTGGCAATCTACTTCTGAAAAATAAGCCATTGAAAACTCTATGGAGCACACTTCTACTCTGACACACATAGGGTCACCATGAGTTTGAATCAACTCGACAACTGGTTTACTCCTATTTCAATAAGTGTACATCAGAACGTTAAACTCGGTATGCAGCTGAGGGCAGGAACGCTGGTGGCTTTCAGAAGTGAAGCAGGGTGGTCGAAAGTGAGCTGAGCTGGGCTTTGACCTAGACCTTAAGATGAGTCTAGGTCAACAGTCAGGGAGCCAGTGTCTACAGAGCCAGTGAAAGTAAGAGGAGGATGGAGTAAGTGCCACCTTGGGGGACAGGTAAGCTCCTCATCTGCAGTCTGGTGGTGCCTTATAGGCATGTGGGCTCAGTGTGATCAAATCTTCCCATTTCTCAGAAGGTAGAAATGTGGATTACTAAATGTAATCTTATGATTTTTAAATGTGCACAAATAATTCAGATTTTAAAAAACACTGTGCATCTCAAAGAAGTATATGTGGGAGCTGAGTTTGTGCCTGGGCCATGTGCTAGCCAGGTGAACAGCGTGAGCCAGAGGGCAGAAGCACGGGACACAGGCAGTTCAGATGGCAGTGGGAAGCTGGGCCTGGCACAAGTAGCCAGATTGTGACTCAGAACAGCAGAAATCCAGAAGAGATGGAAACGGCCTTGGTATCTAGTGCTGCTATAACAGAAATACCACAAATGGATGGCTTTAACAATGAGAAATTTACTCTCTCACAGTCTAGGAGGCTAGAAAATCGAACTCAGGCTGCAGCTCCAGGGGAAGGTTTCTCTCTGTCGGCTCTGGAGGAAGGTCCTTATCATCAAACTTCCACTGGTCTAGAAGCTTCTCAGCGCAGGGACCTCAGGTCCAAAGGACGCGCTCCCCTCCTGGCTCTTCTTTCTTGGTGGTGTGAGGTCCCTCTCCTCTCTGCTCATTTCTCTCTTCTATATCTCAAGAGATTGACTCAAGATACAACCTAATCCTGTAGATTGTGTCCTGCCTCATTAACATAACTGCCTCTAATCCTGCCTCATTAACATCACAGAGGTTAGAATTCACAACACATAGGATAAATATATCAGAACACAAAATGGAGGACAACCACACAATACTGGGAATCATGGCCTAGCCAAGTTGACACACATTTTGGGGGGATACAATTCAATCCATAACAGGCCTTGAGAGCTAGAATGAGTTGAAAGCTTGGCCTCAAACAGGTAAACACAGAGTTCCCATATGATCCAGCAATTCCACTCCTAGGTATAGACCCAAGAGAATGAAAACCTATGTCCACACAAATACCTGTACACAAATGGTCATAGCATCACTATCCATAAGAGCCAAAAGTGCAAACAACTCAAATGTCCATCACCTGATCAATCAACAAATAGAATGTGATACATCCATACGACAGAATATTCTTCAGCGATAAAAACGAATGAAGTATGGATACATGCTACAATATGAGTGAACCTTAAAAACATGCCGAGTGAAAGACGGACCACATACTGTATGACTGCATTTACATGAAATGTTTAGAATAAGTAAATCCATAAAGACAGAAAGTAGATTAGTGGTTGCCAGGGGCTGGAGGGTGGTGATGGTGAGGAGACTGGGGGTGTCATGGATTGAACTCTGTCCCCCAAAATGTGTGTCAATTTGGCTAGTCCAAGATTCCCAGTATTGTGACTGTCCATCATTTTGTCATCTGATGTGATTTTCCTAAGTGTTGTAAATCCTACCTCTATGATGTTAATGAGGTGGGATTAGTGGCAGTTATGTCAATGATATAGGATTCAATCTATAAGATTAGCTTGTGTATGTGTTTTTTTTTTTTAATTAATTAATTATTTTACTGTGCTTTAAGTGAAAGTTTACAGTTCCAGTCAGTTTCTCATACAAAAATTTATACACACATTGCTATGTGACCCTAACTGCTCTCCCTACAATGTGACAGCACACTCCTCCTTTCTGCCCTGGATTCCCGTGTCCCTTCAACCAGCTCCTGTCCGTTTTTGCCTTCTCAGTTTGCTTCTGGACAGGAGCTGCCCATTTAGTCTCATGTATCTGCTGGAGCTAAGAATCACTCTCTTCACAAGTATCATTTTATGTCCCATAGTCCAGTCTAATCTTTGCCTGAAGAGTTGGATTCGGGAATTGTTTCAGTTCTGGGCTAACGGTGAGTCTGGGGGCCATGTCTTCTGGGGTCCCTCCAGTCTCAGTCAGACCACTAAGTCTGGTCTTTTTACTAGAATTTGAGTTCTGCACCCCACTTTTCTCCTGCTCCATCATGGACTCTCTGTTGTGTTCCCTGTCAGGGCGGTCATTGGTGATAACCAGACACCATCCAGTTCTTCTGGTCTCAGGCTGATGGAGTCTGGTTTATGTGGCCCTTTCTGTCTCTTTGGCTAATATTGTCCTTGTGTCTTTGGTATTTTTCATTCTCCTTTGCTCCAAGTGGGTTAGGACCAATTGATGTATCTTAGATGGCCACTTGCTAGCTTTTAAGACCCCAGATGCCACTCACCAAAGTGGGATGCAGAACATTTTCTTAATTAACTTTGTTATGCCAGTTGACCTAGATGTCCCCTGAAACCATGGTCCCAGACCCCTGACCCTGCTACTCTGTCCCTCGAAGTGTTTGGTTGTATTCAGGAAACTTCTTAGCTTTTGGTTTAGTCCAGTTGTGCTGATTTCCCCTGTATTGTGTGTTGTCCTTCCCTTCACCTAAGGTAATTCTTATCTACTATCTAGTTAGTGAATACCCATCTCCCTCCCTCCCCACTCTCATAACCATCAAAGAATGTTTTTTTCTGTGTTTAAACCATTTCTTGAGTTCTTCTAATAGTGGTCTCATACAATATTTGTCCTTTTGCGACTAATTTCACTCAGCATAATGCCTTCCAGATTCATCCAATGTATGAGATGTTTTGCAGATTCATCGTTGTTCTTTATCATTGTGTAGTATTTCATTGTGTGAATATACCATAATTTGTTTATCTATTCGTCTGTTGATGGGCACCTAGGCTGTTTCCATCTTTTTGCTATTGTGAACAGTGCTGCACAGGTTGTGTTTTAAGTCAATCTCTTTTGAGACATAAAAGAGAGAAGCAAGCAGAGAGACATGGGGACTTCATAAAATCAAGAAAGCAGTGCTGGGAGCAGAGCGCATCCTTTAGACCCAGGGTCCCTGCACTGAGAAACTCCTAGACCAGGGGAAGACTGATGACAAGGACCTTCCTCTAGAACCGACAAAGAGAGAAAGCCTTCCCCTGCAGCTGGCATCCTCAATTCGGACTTCTGGCCTCCTAGACTGTGAGAGAAAAAATTTCTCTTTGTTAAAGCCATCCACTTGTGGTATTTCTGTTATAGCAGCACTAGATGACCAAGATAGGGGGTGACAGCTACAGTGACAGCAGTCAAGCACGTTAACCATTTGCTGCTGGGCTTCTTTGTGGGGTGATGAAAACATTCTAAAAGTGATTGTGGGATGGATGCACAGCTCTGTGGATACACTAAAACCCACTGGGTTGTGCACTTTACGTGGCCTGTATGGTATGTGAATTATATCTCAATACGGTTTTTAAAAAAAGAACATTCTCTCCAGCAGGGAAGTGGAGCCATGAGAGGTGCTGCAGGAAGATGAAGCTGCTGGCACTCTGCAGGGTGAATTGATGGAGGGGGTGGTGGTGACAGGACCAATGAGCAGCCTCCCCCGCAGCTGTGGGAAGTCATGGGGCAGGAGCAAAGGAAGGAGCAGCAAAAATGCAGAGACAGCTTTTAGTGGACAAATAAAAATGACCTGGAGACCAAGTGGCTTCCTTAATGGCAGCCCGGAGCCGCGATCAGAGCACGGACCCTGAAGCAGGCTGCCCAGTGCACGGCCTGGCTCTGCCGCCTATTAGCCATGCCATCTTGGGCAAGAGGCCTCCGCCTCACATATAAAACAGGAATCACCCCAGTACCACCTTTGTGAGGCGGTTGTGAGGATGCTGAGTTAATGTATATGCAGGGTTGGAACTGGCATGTGGAGCACCGATAAATGCTGGTTAGGAGCCCTGGTGGTGCAAACGGTTAAAAGATTACAGCCTAGAAAACCCTATGGGGCAGCTTTACTCTGTCACATGGGGTCACTCTGAGCCAAAAATGACTCGACGGCACTTAACAACAACTTTTATTATCATAGGGTCTGTGAGAGAAGGGATACCAGACGTGCCACTCAGAGCACCCTGCTACCATTTGGAAATAGAGAAGTTAGAAACAGGACCTGGCATTTCATGAGAAAATGCAATGATGGTTTCCGTTCTAAACCTGCTGAGTCTGAACGATGATGAGACACCCAGCGGGATCTTTAGAAGGCAGCGAGGGTGGGGAGGGTACAAGACTGGGACTGAGAAGGCAAAGAAAGCTGGAGAAATACTGGCGTTCACCACACCTAAAATGCCATCAACAGTGAAGACCTCATTATTTTATAACCGCCAAGCAGAAAAGAGCTGCCAATTCAACTCTGTTACCCCATCGATGGCAAGACAAATCCAGCTTCAGAGATGTTCAAACATGAACAAAGGTGTGTCTTAGAATCAACGAATTACAGTAGATTTAAGAGTACAAACAGGATAGTTAAAGCTTTGAGGAGAGATGCATTTTTGATGGAGAGCCTGGTGAAAGCAGCCGAGACCTTAAAAGCCCTGTTATCCGCTTACTATTCATTAGTTTAGCAAATCCCTCAGTGGCCCTTTTCCTATTTTTATCTCCTCTCAGTTTGTGGGGAGAATGCATTCCATAGGCTTACTACCCGCTGTGCAGAAGAAGGCTTCCTTTATTCCTTAATTTCAAGCTTCAGGGGTGCACACGTGTTTAACACAGCCTACAGATTTATGAACTTGGATCTTTTTCTCCATTAACCCTGTCTTTTCAGAGCTTAAGTGCAGTGACCAGACCTGGCCTGGAGCTTCTCCGTAGAGGCTTCCAAGCACGAGGACAGGTACTAGGGGGCTAGCCCTCCTGGTGAAATGGAGCCCTGGTGGTACAGTGGTTAAGCACTCAGCTGCTAACCGAAAGGTCAGTGGTTCGAATTCACCAGCTGCTCCGTGGGAGAAAGCTGTGGCTTCCATAAAGATTTACAGCCTTGGAAACCCTACAGGGCAGTTCTGCTCTGTCCTATAGGGTCACTCTGAGTCGGAATCAACCCGATAGCAGAGGGCTTCCTCCTGGTGATGGCCCAATGTGTTGATTTTTTTCTAGTTACCATAGTATTGTGAGCCTATTTTTCCTGAAAAGTATCTATATTGACTCTAGTATACTCTCCTAGGTTGAAAATGGAGGATTAAAACCCATCCGTATATGGACAAGGGGAGAAACCTCTCCCAGGCTACACAACTGGGAGAAAGAGCCCCATACACTTGGCCTTATCGTTTTCAAGCCCAGGGCTCGTCCAAGATCACAAGATCGTAATGGAAGGGAGCCCCCAAGTCATGCCGTCCCCAAAACCTCACGGGGTAGCATCCCATGGAAGGTGAGAGAGTGGAGTTCAAAGAGCCTCTATAAGCCTACCAAATTGGTTAAGACAAAGGAAACCGTAATACCCAGTGCAAAGCTGAAGGAATACTGTTATGTAAATACACTGCTGTTGCAAATTTTCTGAAAAACAGTCTGATAAGATGTAACAACAGCTATAAAGTAGTTTTTATCCTTTGGCCTAGTAATTTCACTTCAGAGGTATACTTAAAGGGCAAATATTCTTTGAAAATGCTTATAAGGAAAATGTTCCAGAATTAGACAGGGGTGATGGTTGCGCAACTTTCTGAATGTACTAAAATCCACTGAATTTTAGAGTATGTGAATTCTATTTCAATTTTTTAAAGCGCTCATAAAGTACTATTTAAAATAGCAAAAACTATAATAGAATAATACCTAATAACAGAACAATGCATATTCTGTGTTACAAACAGAATTGAACAGACATATATAGAGATACTAAAAGGTATATATTATGCAAATTATCAATACACGGAAATTCAAGTATGTATGTATGTATGCATGCGTGTGTGAAATAATATTAACTGAAGTATGGACATAAATGTGTTACAGACCAATTACAATCTTTAAGAAATCCAATATAAGTCATACATATAAATCACATGGAGCTCTGAGAGACTGCAAGAACACTGCCTCTCTCTCTCCTTGAAACTTGGAAGGATAAAGACATTTCCATTTGTAAAGCAGTTCCATGTACATTATCTGATTTTATCCTTAAAACAACCCCAGGGGAGAGGGAGCAGGGGTTATCATCGTTTTTATAGGAGCTGTGCTGAAGGTCACAGCCCTCAGACCTGGGACCAGAAACTCCCTCCCCAGGTTTCCACAGTGTGGAAGATCCGATTTCCCAGCAAAAACATATTTAGAAAAAAAGAAAAACAACAACTAAAGTAACCGCCAGCTGCAATCCCTACCAAAACCTTCTGGGATGACTAAAAATAAAAGAGATGAGGGTGAAGAGAGAGCCAGGTGCTGGCTGGCCTGTGCTCTCTGGGGTCAGGTGGGCAGCTACACCAGGTTCACCTTGCAGACTGGCTGCAGATGGTGGGAGGGGAGACAGCTGGTGTGGGCCTGAAGGCCCTGTGGCCTTGGCCCTCGGTGATCCGGCACTGCTCGGTCACCCAGCCTGAAGAGAACGGGCATCCTGCTCCTTTCCCAAAAGCTGCACGAGACCCTCCCAAACAGGGGCAGCCTTCCCAGCTGCAGGAAATCCCCCTCCTTCCCAGAAGGGAAACTGAGGCAGCAGACGACGGCCCTTGTGTACACACCGGGAGGAAGGCCGAGTGCTGGGGTATGGCCAGATTGGGAGGCTGTAGTGTGCAATGGTCAGAACCTTGGATTCTAGGGCCACAGATGGGGTGGTTCAGATCCCAGCACTCTCAGAAGACAAGGTGGCCCGATGAGAGAGCCGAACAGCAGTCCACTGTCATCTCAGTCCCTCTTGTCTGCAGAGCCCTTTACGCTGGCCACAACAGGTGCCCAGCCAGGCCAGTGACTCGGCCAAGGTCACTCCTTCTAAGGCCCATGCTGGCCAGGGTGCACAGAGTGTCTGTGGCTCAGGGGCTCCCTGGATGGGACTCCCTGGAGGAGCACCTCGGGTCAGACGGAGAGGGAGCCGGATACCTGCAGTGGCTGAAAGATGGCTTCTTCCTCCCCCCTTCCCCCACCTGTGCAGTAGCCTCGACTCTGCAGCAAACTCCTCTGGGCTAGCGACTGCGGCAGGGACAAAAAAATCCTCACACACAGCGTGGAGGACAGAGCAGGGAAGCCGCTTCCACCCATGTAGTGTGTGTGAGTGGGGGTGGGAGAGGGCCTGCAGCAGCTCTGGGCCGGGACAGTTCTGCTTCCCTGACCTGGCTCGCTGCCCCTGCCCTTTGCAGCAATCAGGGTGGCGGTCAAGGCTGCCACCAGGCCCAGGTCACCCAGGTGCCCCTCCTGCACACAGGACTGCACACCTGCAGTGGGAAGGAAGAATGAGCAAAGCACATGGTGGGGCAGAGCTCGGAGAGGGAGAGTGGCCCCCTTGTACTTTGCCCTCTGCTAACGTTCAGGCTGCTGCCCTCTGGATCCTGCCTGGGAGACTTGCTGGCCATGCGCTGTCCCACTGCAGCAGCACTGGCCTCCAAGTGCACCCAACACCAGCAAGACACTGTGCCCCTCTTTCTGCCGTGCTGGCACAGGGCTCACGGCCGCAGGCTGGGCTGCAGAGCCCCAGCTCCTGCCCTCTCTCTCCGGCCTGACTACAGAGTCTGTAAGGGGCCCGTCCTTACAGAGCAGGACCAGAGGGGACAGCGTGGATTGGGGCTGGGCCACCAGAGCGGTACCAGGCCACCTTCTCAAGTTGCACGTCCAATGCATGTCCTTCTAGGCACCAAGGCCAAGCAGCCAGAGAGAGAGGGAGAACTCCTGCTGTGGCTGAAGCATCCTGCATCCAGAGGTCATGGGCACAAGCATGTGGACATGAGCACAGCAGCAGGAAATCAACCCCTGTTGTCACCTGTCTAGGTCTGGGCTGGCCAGGAGACCCAGACCCCAGGACAGTGTCATCCTACTGGCCATCTTAGCCAAGGGCAGTGGGCTGAACTAGCCTACAAGCCCCACAGAATGGGCTGATCCCAGCCATCTGCCTGGCTGTCTCCTTTTGCCTCTGGGCTGAAGGCTCAGAGCCCAACTGAGCGAAAAGCACTCTGCTCACAGGACTAGAAGCAGTGTGACCCTCTCCATCAACACCTAAGCCCACAGGCCAAGGCAGGACAGCTGTATGGTGTAGCCTTAAATCAGAGCTTCAGGTGCCTGTCCGTCTGGACCTCAGAGATGATGGCCCAGGCTGTTGTGCAGCTGCTCAAATCCAAGACCGTCCCACCTCAGGCTCGCCTGGGCCAGGAGACCTGCCAGACCTCTGCCTGTCTTTCTGTCTTGTCTCCTGTTTTCCTTTCTCCAAAACCCCAAGGTACTTTTGCTAGGATAATCAGGCCTGCAGTCTGCCTAGCTCCTGGCTCCATAGGCCCCTGCGAAGAAATCCACAAATGACACCAGATACCAAGAAGGAAATGGGGTGGGAGGATTGGAAGAAATGAGAGGCAGGAATGCCAACTGGTAACTCAAGACATCACAGCTCCTCCCCAACCCGGGATGGGCACAGGAAAATGCTGCCGGAAAGGGGTGCTAGCCTCCTAGCTGGTGACCAGGCTGAATCCAGCAGACAGAGGTGCTGGCACCGACGACCCACCCACAGCAGCAAGGGTGGCATGGCTCCCTCCCGCCGGCTTAGGCTCTCGGCAGCAGATCTGCAGCTCACCCCTCTGCAGAGGAAGCAAAGGCAAACCAGCACACACTCCCACCAAGACATTACACACACAGCACATGGGGCACCCCTGGCTGAGCCTATGCTAAGAAACCACAGCAGGAGGTCCCCACCTGAGACCCACAAAGGCTCAGAGCAGTGGGAGAGGACCCCTTTTCTGACATGGGCTCCAGAGTGGAGAAACTTGGCTCCTTCTCAGACAGGGATGTCCTTCAAGGTCTGGGTCAGGAATCCTGCCTGCTTTTCCCTGACTCCCCGAGTCACTTGTTTCAGGGTCTATTACTTCTCAAACAGTCTGTGAGGTGGTGGGGGACAGAGGCTGAGTCTCACACCTCTCTGTACATCCACAGCCCCACACAGAGCTTCTAGCGCTAAACACACAGCCAAGGCGGCAAGGAAAGAAGGCTGAAGAGGGTAACCACGGGAAGAAGAAATAAAAAGAAAAGGAAAAGAGAAACAAACACACCCTCTGGTTCCCCACCCCCAGCCCTAGGTCTAAGGACTGGGGCGACCCCCTTCCTGGCACGGGCACACAAGTGTGTGGATGGGGACATGGCCTCCGGTACCCCTCCTCCAGCTGCAGAAAGTAGTCCCAGGGGTAAGCTGGACACTCAGGCTGTTCTGGCCGCCCAGCGTGACGGTGCAGAGCTGGGCGCTGGAGCCAGCCTGCCTGCCCCTGACCCAGGCTCCGGCACTCAGTGCCAGCAAGACCCTGGGCTGGTTACCAAATCTCATCTGTCAAAGGAGCTAACAATAGTACCTACCGCAGACATTGTGGGGGGATGAAATACACAATAGGAACCAGCTTTTATTTCTATTGGGTAAGAACCAATGCTTTGAATATATGCAGTCGATGCTCAAAAATGTGACGCAGGCACAGAATGCCAGAGCTCAAAGGGGCTTTGCTATCATCACCTACGCAACCCACTCATCTCCCAGATAAGGAATCGGAGCCCAGAGAGGGCAGGGCCATGCGAGGTGACTAGCTAATGGCAGAGACAGGCCTCATGTGGGTGTCCTGACTCAGGGTCGGCACTGTTCCTGCAGCATTCATACAGCACGTCTGAGGGGTGTGCCGGGTACTAGACAGCAGGGCCCTCCTGGAGCCCAGTCTGGTGGGAGAGCAGCATGAACAAGCATAAGACAAGCATAATGCCATGGCTGGGCTGTTGGAGGTACCTGGAGCCATGAACAATGCAGGGGAGTGGACCCTGTCAAGATGGTCAGCAAAGGGCTCCTCGAGAGAGTGACAACTGAGCTGGAAGGTGAGGAGGAGACCAGGAGAAGGGCACCACATGTGCAAAGAATAAAAGGCTGAGAAGCAACAGCCTAGGGCCCAGGCAGCAATGCAGAACATGGTCTGAGGCGGGCTGGAGAGACCGACAGTGCAGGGCCTCATGGGCCTAAGAGCAACGGGAAGCTGAGAAGTAACTGGTGCCTGAGATGTTACCTCCTCAGCCCCTGGGAGCCCAGAACAGTCTCAAACTCCACGTTGTACTGCACCAATGTTCCTGGGTCTGTCCCTGGCTGGCACCAGCCTGACCAGTTCCAAGAACCTCCTCAGGCCCCCCTCTCCCCTCTGACTTTCCTGGGATCTTGTCTGCTGGGAACATCCCCTTTCTCTTTTCCTGACCCAACCCCAGGTCTTCCAAGCCCAGGTGAGCCGCTGCCTTCCTTCTCCTCGCTGAGCCCTCCTCCAGTCCTGATGGTCTTCACCACACCCAGTAAAACTCAGGTTAATGTCCAGTATTTATGGCTGGACAGTTGTTCCGAGTGTCCATGCCAAGTTCACATAACTGGACGGTATGCTCCAGAGGGCGGCAGTGCCTCGGGCTTTGCCAGCAGGCACCTAGGTTCCACACAGCCCCAGAGCTGGGCACACAGGGGCCCTAGAGGGAGGCCAAACACCAGCAGAAAACATCCCTCTGGCCAACAGTGGAGGCTGGCTGACCCTCCAGCACAGTGGGCAGAAGCCTCCCCATAGACCTGGCCCGGCAGAGCCCTGGGACCCCTCACACACCTTCCGCATCCACTGTCTCCTTCATGATGATCTCCACCCGCTCCACATGGTGCCGGCTCCAGAGGTGGTCAAAGGCCTTGCGGTTCTGGTCTCGGAAGGGCAGGATCTGGGCCACGACCTGTCGGGGAAGAAGACTGGTTGTGCTCTAGATGCTTCTCCGGATGAAGAAGGACTCCTCACTCCAAGGGGGCATCCCAGCCTCGCTAGTCCCTGCTTGGAGAAGGTGCTATCTGGAGCAGGCATTCCTGGGCGTCAGGGCTTCATGGCCCAGGCAAGTTTCCAAAAAAATCTTACGTGACCTCCACAGCGTTACCATCTTTTTATTTTGCCAAGAAAGAAAGATATTTAAAAGTTTCTATCTTCCATGACCATCAACTTTTCATAAAGGGAAGATATTTTAACACCAACAATGTAGCAAGAAAACCTTAAAACTGAATACATTCGCTGCTTTTCCTCATTTTGCCTTAAATGGGTAGAAACTTCCCCAGGGCAGGCACTGGTCTGAGGACCACCACTTGGGAACCACTGCTGTAAGCAACTCCAGATAGGGTTAACTAGAAAAAATGGCTCTGTCCTAGAGAATTACCTGGGCCCCACATGACCTGCGTTCACCACACATGCTTTACCAAGCATTGCTCCTGGGGATCCTTATACCAACGTTTTCTAACAAGAAGGCAGGTATTATCACTGCACTACAACAGACAGGAAAATTAAGTCAAGAGCTTGTCAAAGTCCAAATGAGAACCCAGGCTAGTGGCTGCTAGCCCAGGGCCAATTCCAGATCTTCTGGTGGATCAACAGATGCCTCCACCCTGCTGCCCACCCCCACGGCCCTCACCAGCCTGCTCAGGACCAGAAAACACGGGCTGGGGCACTCTCCGCTGGGGCTTCAGCTTAGACGCCGTGCAGGGGCTCCGAGGGAATGGTCAACGTGAACTGGCCGGCTGACATGCATGACCCAGAAGGTCAACCCCAGGTTCCTGCTACACGGCCTGGCTGAGAAGCATGGTTTTAGGTCCCCACCCCCACCATTCAGTTTTAAGGTCCTGTTCCCAGCCATCTGGCTCAAAAAAAGACTCAGGAAGAAAAAAAAAGAGCAGACAGGTGCTGAATTAGAAGGCTAATTCCAATTCCCACTGCATACCCAACTGGAAGCTGATCCAGACACCAGAGTCTCATGGCCACACCTCTGTAGAGGATGCACGGCAACCCTGATTAATCAGAAACCAGAGCCCAGGCCCTGGCAGGGGACCAAAGAAGGCAGGGATACACAAAAGAACACAGCCTCCACTAGCAAGGCTAGACACATGCACAAGGACAAAGCTGCCCTGTCCTTGCTGCTCACTGCCTTTCCTTTGCCCTCTCACTGCCCACCACCCTCAAGAAGACTGAGGGAGCTCAGGTTTCACAATGCCTTCAGGCCTGTCGATGGGGTCTACCTGCAGCCAGCTCACCCCAATCGTGGCAGGCCCCTGGCTGAGGCTCACCTGCTTGCCAAGGTAATGGTCCACCCGGTACATCTCCTCCTCTTGGAAAAAGCTCCCAAGTTCTGTGGCCAGCTGTTGGGCTGAGCTGTGGTCGTGGCCAAAGGGTTTCTCAAGGACAACCCGCAGCCAGGTGCCTGGGCCCGGGCGGCAGCTACTGTTGATGTTGCGGGCAATGTCTGCATAGGCAAAGGGCGGCACTGAGAAGTAGAAAATCCTGCCAGCCTCCCGGAGGCCTTCCTGTTGGACCTGTGCCTCAATGTCCCTGCTTAGGGCCTGATAGTCTTCAGCCGTCTTCAGCTGGCGGTAGTGGCTCAGCCGCAGGAACTGGTCCTTGAGCTCAGCACAGTGACTGGGGGCCATGTCCTGGGGGCAGGAAAGGGTCTCCAGGGCCTTGTCCATGAGCTGCTGGCCCTGCTTGGGAGCCGTCAGGGCAGCCCCATGGAAGCTAAAACTGTGGCCCTTCCCCGCCTCATCCAGGTAGAGCTGGAACAGCCCCTGCCATAAGTACTTTCTGGCCAGGTCCCCAGTTGCTCCCAGCAGGATTATGGAGACATGTCCCTGGAGCTCCTGGGCCTGCAGGCAGCTCAGAAGGGCTGTGCATGTTGCCACCGTGAGCATCTTCCAGAAGCCTGGGTACCTGGGGGACACGGGAGAGACGGACAAGGAACAAGGAAGGATCAGACATGGTTCAGGTGGCTGCCATGAGGAAGTAAACATATTTCTAGTGTAGCAAATATTTCCTGCCTGGCAAGACACAGCCACGTGTTTCTTAGGAAAATGTTATAGCCCCACAGCTTCCCCTCCATCCTCAGCAGCTTGGCTGCTATGCCAGGAAGCCAGGGGGTAGGGAGCTTGCCTGCACAAAGGGACTGTGCCCACGAAGGCCGTGGGCGACCTGCTAGAGATGGACCCTTTTTCATGCCAGGAGCACAGGACGTGGCACAAGCCACCCAGAAGGCCCACAAGGCTGCTGGGGGGCCTGGGGCTGGAGTTGTCCACTTTACAACCAAGGCTGGCCCCATCCATGAGCAGAGGTCATCTGGGCCATTGGGGCAACCCCAGCCCAGGAATGGTAACAGGCCCTTAGCTAGCTGACTGCTTGGACTGAGAAGATGTGATCACCTCCTCCCACTTCTCTCTGCTTTTCCCATGTCTTCAGGGCTCCAAGTACATAGCACTGAATAATAATTGCTCTAGCAGAGTGATTAAAAACACAGATCCTGGAGCCAACTGCCTGAGTCTGAATCCCAACTCAATCCCTTACTAGCTGTTTGACCTCAGAGAAGTAATTTAACCTCTCTGTACCTCAGTCTCCTCATCTGAAATGGGGATAACAGTGGTACTTACATCATAGGGTGGCGTAAGGATGAAATTTGTTAATATTTATAATATTCTTAGGACAGTGCCCACCACCTACTAAACACCGTATAAGTGGTAGCTATTATTACAGAATCTTAATAATAGCAGCAAATACTACGCGAAACACTGAATGCTGGCACGTGCCAAACAGTGAACTAAGAACGTATGTGCATTAGATCTCATTGAACCCAGACAAGAATCCCGGAAAGAGGCACATGGCATGGCTACTATTATAATGCCTCCCTTTGCAGATGGAAAGGCTGAGGCTCAGATAGGAGAAAGTAGGGGAGCAGGGCCTGACATTAGGCTCCCTGGTTCCTGAGCTGAGTGAGCGGCAGTTGGTGCCTCCCTGGGATAATGCTGGCGTCTTGGCTGTTTTTCTGTCCAGTTTGGAACAGCTGACAGGTATGAAAGTTGAGAGTCCTAGGGCCTTGTCACAAATGCACCAGAGTATCTGTTTTTTCTGGCCTGATATTCTGACCAAGGTTGTATGGCTTAACAGGCTGAACTCTTAGTCCACAGCTTCTACCCAGTTCTCCAATTTCCCACCACAGCGGGTGCGTTGAGGGAAGGGTAGAAGGAAGTGAGGAGGAAAGTAACCCTGGTCAGCAACACTGACCATCTGCAAAAGGCAGGGAAGCGGGGCGCAGCCTGGGGGTGGGAGTAGTGGCAAGGAACTAAGATGGCTGATGTAGCACTTATTATGTACCAGGCAATCTAGTAGACATAACCCGGTGCCCTCGAGTCAGTTCTGACCCATGGCGAACCCATGTGTTAACAGACTAGAACTGTGTTCCGCAGAGTTTTCTGTCATCTTTACAGAAGCCAACGGCCAGGGTTTTCTTCCGCAGTGCCCCGGGTGAGTTCGAACAGCCAACCTTTAAGTTAGTAGTCGAGTGCCAACTGTGCTACTCAGGGACCCCGACCAGACAGAGGATTAACAAAATCTCAACAATCTTATGAGGCTGTACAGGTTATGTCATTGTTGTTAGCTGCCGCCGAGTTGATTCCGACTCATGGTGAGCCCATGTGTGCAAAGTAGAACTGCTCCATGGAGTTTTCAAGGCTGTGACCTTTTGGAAGCAGATCGCGAGGCACCTCTGGGTAGGTTTGAACTGCCAATCTTTTGGCTAGTAGTCAGTGCTTAACCATTTGCACGACTCAGGGTTACACAGATAGGGAAACTGAGGTCTAAAGAGATAAAGTGGCTTATAAAAGGACCTGGTATCCAGCACTTCAGAAACTGCCAGTTCACCCTCCCACTCATCCCGTCTCCCGGCAAGGGGATCAGATCCGCCCCTTAAGTCTGACATCAGACCCTTTCTCCCACTTTCCTCTTTGCTTTTTCCTCCTCTCTCTTGAGATCCACCCCCAAGACGGCCCTAGTTAGTGGCCAAACCAAGATGAGGATGCAACAACAGTGTTTGCACCAGTGGCTGTAGGACACCAGACATCTGCTTGTCGACTCTCCTCATTAATGGGAGCTTTCGCTGAAAGATCAAGGGACCACTTGAGTGGCCCGCCAACCTTCCTCTTTGACCTTCCCTCCAACTGCATTCACCCCCAAATCCGCAGAGGGATCACAGGACCACTCTACTTTCTTCTCCTGCTTCCCAATCCCTGCCCTTGACCCTTCGAGCATTTTTTTCTCAACTGGCAATCACCCTGCCTGGAGGGAAGGAAAAGCTGCAAGGTCAGTGCGGGAGAGAGGCAGAGAGAAACCTGAAGCCCAGGGAATAGCCTGGGGAAGGAGCTGCCAGCTGGCAGGCTGCATTCCAGAGCTCCTGAGCAGATCCTGGGAGCCAGGGCTCTAGACGTGCCTGGTACAAGGGGAGGAGCTCAAGAACCTCAGAGGGTCAGCACCCCTACCCTACCCCAGAAGACTGCCGATAAGCATGATGAATGGCCGCCTGGCCTGAAATGACTCCTAGACCTCGATGGGATCCAGATCTGACTCTGAGTCTTGCTGCAGTCTTCCCTGCCTGGCCCTGTTCTGGGCTCCCAGTTCTCAAGTTCACCTCCCTTATTTCCCACTTATGTCCCCAAATACAAACCAGAGATACCAGGCATTTCCACATGATTGTTTACTATGTGGCTGCAAAACAACCAGGGAACAACTCTTTCCCTAAGCGGGTGTGAGTGCTCGATTTTTTTTTTTTTTTTAAATTTTATTACCATGTATCTCAACCCTTAATGTGCATTCCAGTCTCCTGGGGATCTTTTTAAAATGCAGGTTCTGACTGAGAAGGTCTGGGGAGAGGCCAGAGACCACACACTTTGAGTAGCATGGCTCCTGAGCAAGGAAGTCTACAGCGATGGCTTCCAAGCAGAGGAGTGCGTGAGAATCAACCAGAGGGCTTTTCAAAACACACACACCTAGTCTCCTCCTCTCTTCACCCAGACAATGAAACTCAGATTCAGTAGGTCCAGGAGAGGTCCAAACATGGTATTTCAAAAGAGCCTTGAATGATGTGTTTGTTGCCCCTGCAAAAACTGGACACCAACTACATTTACTCCTCACTTACCAACGTGGTAAGGTTTCAAAGACCAGGTCGTTAAGCGAAAATTGGCATTATCTGAAAATGGAGGATTTTTTTTTTTTCTGTTTTCAGACCATCCATTTGTCCAATTTTTTTAGTTTAGAAAATATGATCATAGAAATAATAACAGCTAAGATTTACTGATGTGCTCGTCACTGTGACAAGTCCAGTCATGGATTATTCCTCTGCGGCAAAGGAGGCTTGGAAGTGACAAAGCTGGAGGGCCCACAGCTTAACCACTTCACCTGCCTCCTGTTTGCAGAGCCACCTCCAGGGCTCCATCCCACCCCTGCAAGCCCTGCTCTGCCCTCTGGGCCTGGTGAGTCACTGAGGCAGAGACTGGGGTTTCCTTGGAGCCTGGCCAAACACCTGGCCCCACCTACATGGAGGCTTCAGGTTCATTTCGGCTCACTTTGGGTTGCCATTAAACTCGCAAGCATTTCTCCCAAATGCCCTCTCCGATGCTTCTTTCTTTCCTCCCTTCTCACCCCATAGCAATTTTGAGCTTCAGGGCCTCAGACTCCACAGAACAGGCTCCTGCTGGCTCAGTGCTGCCTGTGCATCCACCCGGAGGCCGCAGCCATGGAGGAGGCCAGCCCTGTGTGGAAGTTGGACGCAGTACCCCGGCTGGCAGGAGGGAGCGGAGGGTGTGGGGCAGCTTCCTGGAGGCTGCCCAGAGACCCTCCTCGAGGGAGGGGACTCTCCAAAACCATTGTCGCCATGCCCACCTCCTTGTCAATACGCAAAATAGCCAGATAGTAGATTTTTTACTATTGTCATAAATGAAAAATGTCAATAAATGAGAAGTAGGTGTGCTGACAGTCCAATAATAATACCTGATGTTTACCAAGTTGTTGCTGTGGGCTAGGCACTGTGCCAGATGCTTTAGATGTGCTGTCTCAACCCTTCCTCACAACAGTGCTGTGATGATTTCCATTTTCAGATGAGTAAACTGGGAGGTGAGATAGACTGCCAAGTCACAAAGTCCAAGACCCTGGTCACTAGGCTACACAGCTTCCTTAGTTGAGTAGAACAACATGGTATTTGGGTCAAAGCTGGTTCAAGGTCACTCCCTAGCTGTATGACTTAATTAAACCAACTAATCAATTTGAATCCATGTTTCCTCACCTATAAAACTGGGTGTTATGGATTGAATTGTGTCCCCCAAAAATGTGTGTCAACTTGGCTAGGCCATGATTCCTACATTACGTGACTGTCCACCATTTTGTCATCTGATGTGATTTTCCTATGCGTTATAAATCCTACCTCTATGATGTTAATGAGGCAAGACTCAATCTACAAGACTAGGTTCTGTTGTAAGTCAATCTCTTTTGAGATATAAAAGAGAGAAGCGAGCAGAGAGACAGGGGGACCTCATACCACCAAGAAACAAGAGTCAGGAGCATAGCATGTCTTTTGGACCCAGGGTCCCTGTGCTGAGAAGCTCCCGACCAGGGAAGATTGATAACAAAGACCGTCCCCCAGAGCCAACAGAGCGAGAAAGCCTTCCCCTGGAGCCGGCACCCTGAATTCAGACTTCTAGCCTCCTAGATTGTGAGAGAATAAATTTCTTTTTGTTGAAGCCATCCACTTGTGATATTTCTGTTATAGCTGCACTCGATGACTAAGACACTGGGCTAATACCATCAACTTAAATGAGAAGCTGCGAAGGTTAAATGAGATGATACATGTGACAAAAACGCTATACAAATGTTAATTAAGTTAATGAAATACAAAGTGCCTCCTGGCCCCAAGGGTGGCATAATGCCCTGGCTGTCAGGACAAACACTTCCTGTGCAGCTCCCTCCTCTCCCAGGGCTACAGCACTAAGAACAAACCCTGATGTTTGCATAATACGCCTCCCATCACCAGTCCTTATACCCTTCCCTGGGGAGATCGTCCCTGTGCCCAGACAGGAAATAAGCTGGCCCAAAACCCGTTGCCATTGAGTCAATTCTGACTCATAGCAATCCTATAGGACAGAGTAGAGCTGTCTTACAGGGTTGCCAAGGAGCAGCTGGTGGATTCGAACTGCTGATCTTTTGGTTAGCAGCCAAGCTCTTAACCACTGCACTACCACAGAAGCCTAATTAAGTCAGAGTTAGCAAAAGCACCCCGGCCACTGGACCAGAGGTGAGATAACAGGAAAGCCATCATGGCTCCAACACATCCACCTGCAGTCCAAACCGTCCTGCTCATGCTGCGGAGCTTCCACTTTTGAAGGTTTTTTCCTGTAGCCCTTCTCCCTCCTGCCTCCATGCCTGCTCAGAGAGGCAAACAAAACAGAAAAACCCAAACCAGTTATTGACTGGATTCTGACTCCTGGCGACCTCATGTGTTACAGAGTAGAACTGTTCCATAGGATTTTCTTAACTGTAATCTTTACAGAAACACATTGCCACGCCTTTCTTCTGTGGCACTGCTGGGTGGGTTCAAGACGCCAACCTTTAGGTTAGTCGAGTACAAACCGCTTGTGCCACCCAGGAAGGGTGCTGCAAAATAAATCTTTGAAAATTACATACCTGAATTTAGCCTAAAAGCATGGAGGTAGTCCTCCAATGGCTGATCCTGTGACGAATCTCTTCTACTTTTAATAAAATAAGAAAACCCTGGTGGAAAGTTTAAGAAGCTGTAGGACAGGAAGCACAGTGTATTAGATTGAGAATTGGACTATGGGGATTCTTGTCAAGACCCTGATGTTAAATGACCACATAACCTTGAACAAATCACTTAACGTGGCTGGGCCTCGGTTTCCCATTCTGAAATGAAGGAAATGGGCTAAAGGATGTTTATGATATTTTATTGCCCCTAAACTCAAATCAATTGTTAGCGAGTCGATTCTGACTCATGGTGACCCCACATGTGCAGAGTAGAACTGTGCTCCACAGTTTTCAAGGCTGTGACCTTTTGAAAGCAGATCTCTACGCTTTCTTCCCAGGTACCTATTGGTGGATTTGAACCACTAACCTTTCAGTTAAAAGCTGAGTGCTTAACCATTTATGCCACCCAGGGACTTCTAAGTCCTATGTTTTCCAAGGAAAGGAGATGTTGTTGTTGTTAGGTGCTGTTGAGTCATTTTCAACTCACAGTGACTCCACGTGACAGAGGAGAACTATCCCACAGCGTTTTCTTGGCTGTAATCTTTACAGAAGCAGATCGACAGGTCTTTCTCCCGTGGAGCAGCCGGGTGGGTTCCAACTGCCAAGTTTTTGGTTAGCAGCCACGTACTCAACCGTTTGTGCCACCAGGGCTCCTGGAAATGTGACAGCCACCCTAATATCAGGGAAGACACCCTTGGGCTTTCTATAAGGGCAGTTGAGTGCTTGGAGCCTTAGACCTATGCAGATAACTGGGCATCATTCAGAATTTAAGATAAAATTCTTTGAAGCTGTAACTTAAGCGAGTGGCAGATGAGATTTCACTTACGGCAATTCTAACTCAAGAAAGCTGCCAGAAATACGCTACACCAGTAAGTGCAGTGCTGTGGGGCCATCCTCCTGGGAGGTGCAAACGATGTTTTTCTGACAGGCTCCCTTGGCGTTTGCGCTGAGTCTGAGCACCTGCACACGGTCCAGGGAACCCTTTACTGCCCTAACTCTGAATCTGAGAGGTTCCTACCAGCGATCCTGGGAGACTCACCTTTTAAACATGGGCTCTGCTAACACTGCAAAAGGTGTGAATACTGGCTTGGTCAGCCAGAGAGTCTGGATGGAAACCAGAGCTCCGGTCTTTGTTTTCGCCCCAGCAAAGGAGGCAGGCATGGTCAGCAGCCACCAGCCGTCCTTGACCAGCCCCAGGCAGCCCAGCTTGTGTGGCAGCTCCGGCAGCAGAGCGGTTCTGGTCAACCACAGGATGCAGCTTGGAGCCTCTATTCCCAGCAGAAAGGGGCAGCAGAAAGGAGTTGGGGGTAAAGGTCAGTGGCTGCCGCTGCCCGGTCCCTTTCCCAACACCACGTTGCACCTTGACCTCTGCCTAGAAAGGGATGATGAATGGAAATTTTCTTATGATCACAGCCCATGAGTTTGGAATTTTTAAGAGAATGTGTGGGAGGAAAACAAGAATTCAAACCAGAGATCATCTCAACTCAGCACAAGATAATTGCCCAGCCCTTGTTTCACAAGCCAACTCAAGTGTTTTTCCCACACTCTGCTTCTAGATCTGGCCAGTCTGTGCCAAACGCATCAATGCAGACACAAGTCGAACCCTTCATCAGTGAACTCTGATCTGCACTCAGTTCCCTCAGGGCCAGACTAGGGCCACAAGAAGCGAGATCAGGCTCTGCTGTCCTTAATCACTGCTGTCAAGTCGATTCTGACTCACAGTGACACTATAGGACAGAGTAGACCTGCCCCACAGGGTTTCCAAGCCTGTCGCTATGAGTCGGAATCGACTCGATGGCAACGGGTCTTGGTTTTTTGGTTTTTAATCTTTACAGACACAGACTGCCACATCTTTCTCCCATGGAACAACTGGTGGGTTAAAACTGCCAACCTTTCGGTTAGCAGCTGAGTGCTTAACCACTGCACCGCCTGGGCTTCTTCCTGTTTCCCTTTTTCCTCCCTAATCTCAGAGAATCCTCACTTGCACCATTTCTTCAGGTACCAGTCTTGGGTCCATGGCGTGCAGGAGTCAGCTCGTACCTGCACACATAGCTTAACTGTTACATTTTCAGGAGTTTTTCAAGCCAGTTGTTAAACACAGTCATTATTAAAAATTGAATTACATAAAGTTACAATTAAATAAATTTTATGAAAAACAAAGGTAATAAATACTCAAACTCACCACCTCCTAATTATTTTACTACATTTTACTATTATCTACACTCTTGACATTATCTGTATAGTGAAAACATTCCATAATGTTGTGGTTAAATATTGGTTAAGGTAGGAGAATTTACACCACAGAAACTGGGAAATGCTATAAAATAGAGGCACCCAAACAGCCCCCACCCCCTGCAAAGTCAGTTATTAAATATTTACTGGTACATAACTATTTATACTCCCAAATCTTTATCTCCAGTCTAGATTTCTCCCCCAACTCTGCACTCATACAACCAGCTGCCTACTCTGACGCCATTACCTGGATGTCTTCGAGACTTCACATGTTCAAAACTGAACTGACTTATCTCCCAACCTGCTCCAAACAGTATTCCCCATCCTCAGTAAATGCCAACTCTATCGTTCAGGTGTTCAGGCCAGAAACCCTGGGGTCATCTGATCTGTCAGGAAATCCTGTAGTTTCTATCTTCAAAATTTATCTACAATACAAATATTCCTCACCACCTTCCAACACTCCACACAGGCCCTGTTGTTGTTGTTAGATGCCGTCGAGTCGATTCCAACTCACAGCGACCCTATGTACAACAGAACGAAACACTGCCCAACCCAGGCCCTAGCTACCATCATCTCTGTCTGGATTACTGTAGGAACCCCCTAATTGGCTTCCTGCTTCTACCTTTGTCCCCTCTATAGTTGAGCCTCAACACAGTAGTCGGTCAGATCATGCCATTCCTATTTAGAGGCTTATGAGGTCTACACATCTGCCTCCCCCTATTACCTTATTGACCTCTTCTCCTACTACTCTGCCGCTCTCTGGGCTCCACCACCCATCCTCCTGCCTCAGGGCCTTTGTACTTTCTGTTCTCTCTGCCTGGCCCACTTTTCCCCCACAGATGTCCACATGGTTCAGCCACGGTTTGCTGAAATGTCACTTCCTCAGTGAGGTTTCTCAGACCACTCTGTGTAAAACTGGAAACCTCCCACCCCATCTCACACTGTCTAGCCTCCTCCCCTTCTTTACTTCTCTCTATAGTACATAAGGTCCCTGGGTGGCGCAAAGGGTTTACCCTCGACTATTAACCTAAATATTGGTGGTTCAAATCCCCTCAGCAGCACAGTGGAAGAAAGGTCTGGTGATTTGCTGCTATAAAGATTTCAGCCAAGAAAACCCTATGGAGCAGTTCTATTCTGTAACATACGGAATCTATATGAGGTGGAATTGACTTGACGGCAACATGTTTGGTTTTTTGTTTTTTTGGTAGTACGTATCATTTTCTAATATATTGCATGATAAGAATATTTATTTTATTGTCTGTAAACCCCTCCCCCCAAGAATGTAAATGGCAATGAGGGAGGGGATTTTTGTCTGTTTAGCTCACTGCCATATCTCCAGTATCCAAAACAGAGTCTGGTACACAGATGGCACTCTATAAATACTTGCTGAGTGAACAAATAAATCGTATTTGTACAGGAATGCTAGTTCTGCATTTGAACAGTGGCACAAAGGAATAAATCTCTGACGGTGAACTTTAGGCACCGTGACACATCTCACGTCAACAGCAGCTTACTACCTGTAACAAAACTATTAACGATCAAAGAGATATTTATAGAGCATTTAACTACACGCCAAATGCCAAGCTAAGAGCTTGACACGCACCAGACCGTTTAACTCTTGCCACAACCGTAGGAGGTAGGTACTATTATTATCCCCATTATTAGCAGTCAGTAGAGCAGAAACTAAGGCACAGAGAGGTAAAATAGCTCACTGAATGAAGGTCAGGCAGCTCAGTGCTGACAGGATTTGAATACAGGCAGTCTATCTCCAAAGCTCACGATTTGAGAGCCAGACTCCTTCTATCTACCTATGAAATGTGTGACTACAACTCCAAATGGCAAAATTTTAAACACTGTATTAGTGTGCTTGAACTCTGAATTCAAATCTTTGCTTTGCTACTTACTGTGTGACCTTAGACAAGTTATTTAACCTCTCTGTGCCTCAATCACAGAGTGGGGAAACAAGTCCATTAGAAGCACAAAATGAGATAATCCGTTTAAGATATTACACAGATGCTTGCCAAACAGTAAGCACTCAAGAAATGTTAGCATCTGTCATTACTAAACCAACAGCATCCTCAGTGAAGGGGCTTTTCTTGCTAGTTTCTTAGAATTGCTATAAAACCAATCAATCATCCCCACCACAGAAAAAAAATGCCAAGAACAGCTCACTATGACCTCTGAATCATACTGAGGAAAAATTAAAGGGATATAATGCTGGAATCCTTACTGGTTAAAAAGTCCCTACCCCAGCCCTCAAGGGGTTTCTAATCTAGCCTTTCACTTAACTGCACAGCCTCTTTTTCTCCAGCTGTAGAATGGGAATGATCTACTTCATTTTAATGTCTGGCCAAAAATAACCCAGATCATGCTCATGAAGATCTTTGGGAGGATGTGGTGTTAAGAAATCTCGCAGACAAATGGCCACGTGACTCCCAACTCAGGGCAGCAAAAAGGCCAACAACCTGCTCTCAGGATTCCTGGGTAACGTAGGGCCTGGAGGAATTCACAGTGAGGTCTGGCAACAAGCAATGACATTCGGTCTTGTTCAGACGCCATAAATAAAGGGAGAAGTCAGTAGGCCACAGATGATCAAAGATGCCTGTTGCTTTCCCCTTTGTTTGCTCACAGATTTAATTTTTAACTGAAAGGGTGGCGGTTCGAACCCACTCAGTGGCAATGCAGGAGAAAAGCCTGGCACTGCTCCTGTAAAGACTGTTGTTGTTGTTGTTGCTAGGTGCCGCTGAGTCAATTTCAACTCATAGCGACCCTGTGTACAACAAAACGAAACACTGCCCAGTCCTGCCCATAAAGATTACAGCCTAGAAAACCCTGTGGAACAGTTCTGTCCTGTCACATGGGGTGGCTATGAGTCAAAAATTGACTCGATGGCACCCAGCAACAATAAAACCATCTGACAGTAACAGTAATTTAGTAAACTCCAGTCTTTGGATTAAAAAAAAACCGTATTAATACGTTTGCGTAGAGTTTGTGAGCAGTCATTTACCTCAAAGAAACAGTTACAGAAAAAGCTGCCTGAAAAATAAGCTCTGCTCATGCTAAACACTGCACATTTTATCTCAGGTGCCCCTAAAACGTACCAAAAGATTAGCCTCAGAAACTTAAAAATCCTATCAGCCATCCATTGCTACAGAGAATGCAGACCATAATTTAAAATATGCCTATTCTACACCAGTTTCCCCTCATCTGCGACCCGTCACTTTCCAGAAGTTCTCATTCCCGGCTAAGCATTCAAGTTTGAGTGAGCTGATTTCCAGCGATGCAGGGAGAATCTAGAAAATCACTCACTAGAACAGTGTCCATTGGAAACCATGACTGAAACCTGAATGGCTGATGGCAAAGATTAAGCAGATTACAGAAAGAAAAAAAAAAGAAGGTTGACTTCCTAGGCTCCTAGAACTTAATTCCAGAAAGCCTAGAGAAAGGGATGCCGCTGGTCCGCCGTACTACCCTCGAAGGGCCTGGCTGCCTCTTACAGAACCACCACCAAGTAGAACTACCGCGCCAGGGGATCTGCAGAGGAAGAAGTGAACATTAACTTATTCTGCGGAAGGAGGACTGGGGGGGGGGGGGATTAAAGGCAGGATCTGGCCCTGCCTGGGCCTGAGCCCAGGCAGCGGGTGGGTGTGTAGTTGAGATGACTCTTCCGAAAGAAACGCCCAAGACTTTCAGCCACCACAAGTGGCCAGCCTCCTGGGCCGCCTGACCGCCCGACGCAGCGCGCGGACGCAGACGCCGTCCGGTTATAAATAGCGCTTTTGGTAAAAGGAGCCAGAGAGAAAGCGGGGGTGCAGCTTACTTCATCTCGCTCGTCGGGGCCGGGCGCTTCTCCGGGAAATGGCAGGGGAGGCACGGGCGCTGCGGGAGGTCTCAGGCCCCGCAAAGACCCCGCTGAGAAGGGGCTCCCCGGCGCAGGCCTGCGACCCGGGCCCCACACATCGTCCTCCGCAGGGCGGGCTACCGGGGCCGTGTCGGGGCCTCAGACAGGTGCGGGCGTCACGCGGCTCCGCGCCTGACAGCCCGCTCGGATTTCGCCAGAGGAGCCGGGGGCAGTGAGAGGGGAGGGTGCGAGGCCGAGGCCGCCGCCCCTTCCCTTCTCAGCGCTCCCGCTCCCACCCCCAACCCGAGGCGGGGAGGCCTCAGATCATGGGGGCACTCCCCCAACCCCGCCGCCTCGCTCTCCCCGGCGCGCGCACGCAGACGAGCACCTGGCGAGGGGAGCGCGCACGCAGTGGGCCCCCGGGCGAAGGGCGGGAGCACGCAGGGGCCCCAGCCCAGGGGCGCGCGCGCAGTGGGCTCCCCGGCGCAGGGGGCTGCCCCAAAGGCAGACGCGCAGGCGAGGCCACGCCCCCTAGCTGGAGGTCACGCGGGGAGGAGGCGGAGCCTGCGGAGTGATTCCTTGGTTCGCGGGGGAGCGGCTGGGCTTTGCAGTGAAGTAGACTGGCAAGCGGCCCGGCTTTTGGGTACTCCGCCGCCCTCCCTCACGCCCTTCCCTCCCGCCCTGGGTTCTGTTGTGGATCATAGGGGCTGCCCGGCTGACTCTGATACACAGGTGAGCCCCGAGTGATCGAGGAAGGTGGTTATGTCATGGAGGAAGTCCAGGAGCCGGGTGGCATCTCCCCAGCATCTGGAACCAGCTCTGGAACGCCCCCAGGCCTCACTTTTCCCCTTCTGTAGAACGAGGGGCGTGGCCCATCGATTGTCAATACCCAGAAGTAGTGGTTTAGGGGTTGGAAAGCACGCTCTTGACATTCTTCGACCAGACAGCTTCAAATCTCTTGTGACCTTGAGGACACTAACCTGAGACTCAGTTTCTTCATCTATACAGTGGGAACAATGGGAATCCCCACTCGGAGTGCTCGGTAAATGGTAGTGTGTGCCTGTGTGACTTTAAGAGATAACAGTCTCGTTTCTTTATCTGTAAATGGGAATAATAAGGCCTCTCTGTAGGTCGACTGTAAGGTGTTTAAATAACGTGGGTCAGCCGCTCCTCACACTGCTCAATGGTTGTTACTTCCAGTCCTCCAGCCCACCCTTTTATCATTATCATGCAATATGTGAGGGTCAGCAAGCTCGTGACCAAGTTTCTCCAAGCCTTTCATCGCTGTCACTGCCCCCGTGGGGTCCTAGCCACTGGAGAGGCAGCCTCTCCCTCCCTGGCCCTTTTTCTCAAAAGAGCCCGAGTGACTTAGGGTTCATCAAGGCAAGGCCGCCTCGTGGGCTTAGGTCCCCCCTCCCCACTCCTAGACCCACCTTCCTGTTACCCCAGAGACAGGGGAAGGAATGACTCCCCTGCCCAAGAACAAGAACACTGGATCCCCAGGAGGGAGATTCTGACCTGAGAGAAGAGTTGCAGCGGCTTTTCATTTCAGGAACGTTCAGTTAGAGGTGGGAACGTTGGCTAGCAGAAGGAACTTGGCAGTGACCAGCAGGACTAAGCAAAGCCAGTAGGCTCGATTGCCACACACGGTGTTAGGCAAGGAGCTTCCAGGAAGGCTGGGGAGCCCAAGGGCCATCTGGGGGCCTGCAGTGGGCTGCCTGCCTCAGGAAGGAGTCAGGGCACACTGGGAAGGTCCAGGAGCCAGCCTCTCCCGGCTGCCCCCACAGCAGAAGTGGGCAGGAGGGTCTTGGGCAGGGGCCAGTCAAACCAGACTTGTCCAATGCCAGGACTTGGCCTAGTGGCCCCTCCCATGTTCTGTAACCCTGAATGTGCCATGCATCCACACAGCCATGAACACCAGGGCCAAGGGAGGCACAGACGGGAGAAGGCGGGTGCCCAGGGCCTGAGCCCAGCTGAGCAAACATTTCCTAGGACTCTATGTGGCAGTCACAAGGGTGGTGGTCTTCTTTTTTCTTTTTTTTAATTTTATTGTGGTGACTATATATATATCTCTCTCAAAACATATGCCATCTCAACAATTTCTGCACATACAATTCAGTGACATTAATTACATTCTTCAAGTTGTGCCACTATTCTCAATATCCTTTTCCAAATCATTCCATCACCATTAATATAAACTCAATGCCGTCTAAGTAAAAACTCCCCATTTCCTTGTCCCTCCTACCCTTGATAACCACTAATAATCTTTGGTTTCTATATATTTGCTTATTTCATGTCAGTGAGATCATACAGTATTTGTCCTTTTGCAACTGACATACTTCGCTTAGCATGTTTTCAAGGTCTGTCCATGCAGTGGCATACATCAGGACTTCATTTCTCTTTATGGCTGAGTAGTATTCCATTGTGTATATGTAGCACATTGTATTTATCCATTCATCTGTTGGTGGACTTTTCAGTCATTTCCACCTTCGGGCTATTGTGAAAAGTGTCTTCAGTTTTCTTGAGGGCATCTTAAAGAATATCCCCAAATCAAGTCAGTTGAAATCAGCTTATTAAGGAGATGTGTGTGTCCAATTAGGTGGCGGCAGAGTGGGGTCTGAGGAGTGTCAGGAAATGAGCTTGAGTGTCACAATTGTCCTTCCCACTAGTGTTTCCACTGCCACACATCTTCGAGGTGTTTTCACTTCTCTGCTGCTCCTTGAGACCTGGCTTCTCTATCTCATTACATCCAGCCTCTGAACCTTCTAGTTCGATTTGGACAACTGCATGAAAGCAATTTGGTCATGCTAATTCCCAGTCCTCCATGTGTGAGAGTTTCTCCCCTGTTATGGATTGAATTGTGTCCCCCAAAAAGATATGTTGAAGTCCTAACCCCCAGTACCTGTGAATGTGACCTTGTTTGGAGAAAGGGTCTTTGAAGATGTTATCAGTTAAATTAATAATAGATTCTATCAGAGTAAGATGGGTCCTAATCAGTCAGAGTGCTGTCATTATAATGAAACTAAACCAAACCCATTGCCATCGAGTCTATGGCAACTCACAGCGACCCTATAGGACAGAATAGAACTGCCTCCATAGGGTTTCCAAGGCTGTAATCATCACAGGAGCAGACTGTCACATCTTTCTATTGTGGACCAGCTGGTGGGTTCGAACTGCCAACCATTTGATTAATGTGCCACCAGGGCTCATTGCTGTTCTTATGAAAGTGGAAAGAGACACAGAGACAGGGAGGCACAGAGGGAAGACAGCCATGTGACTAAGGAGGCAGAGATTGGAGTAATGCAGCTGCAAGCCAAAGAACGCCAAGAATGGCCGGCCATCACCAGAAGTGAGGAGAGAAGCATGGAACAGATTCTTAAAGCCTGAGAAAGAATCAACACCCAACTGACACCATGATTTTGGGCTCCTAGCCTCCGGAACTATGACAGAATAAATTTCTGTTGTTTTAAGCCACACACTGTGGTACGTTGTTGGCAGCCATAGAAAACTAACCCCATTGCCGTTGAGTCCATTCCGACTCATGGCAACCCCATGCGTTACAGAGTAGAACCGCTCCATGGGCTTTTCTTGGTGGTAATCTTTCTGGCAGCAGATCATCAGGCCTTTCTTCCGAGGTGCCACTGGGTGAGTTCAAACCTCCAACCTTTCAGTTAGTAAACGAGTGCTTAGCCTTTTGTGCCAACCAGGGACTCCTAGAAAGCTAAAACACCCCCTAAAAACAAAAAATCTAAAACCATGTGATTGGTTTCAGCACATTCACCAATCTGAAGTTTTTCTTGTTTCCATGCTAACAGCAGTTACAAGGCACCCCAGGCCTCACCACAAGGGACTAGGTATGCCCATAAAGGAGCCAGAGGAAGGAGGGATGTCAGTGGGGGGGTCCTGTGGTCATCCTGTGTCTGTGGTTTATCCCCTGCCTGATGAGGAGCACCCTGGGGCTTTATTTGTGAAGCTGATTTTTTAGTCTTCCTAGACCTTAAACTGTGGGGTAGGCAGAAGTCAGCCTGCTTTGCAGACAACGAAAGGGACACCCAGAAAGATGAATGAGTCATGAGAGATGTCTGTGGAGTTAGAAATAAAACCCTGTTGCAGTTTCTATTTTCAGACACCACTCACAAACTCAGCTCCTCTTGTTCACTCTACTCTTCTCCTCGAAGGAGGGGGAGAATGGGTATCAGATTTTCAGCCCTGTGGTGACCTTTTCATCCCCAGACATGAGAAACCTAGCAAACCTTTTTTTTTTTTTTTAATTTTAAGATAGTTTTTATTTATTTTTTCTTGATTTTTTTTATTGTACTTTAGATGAAGTTTTACAGAACAAACTAGTTTCTCATTAAACAGTACACATATTGTTTTATAACATTGGTTGCCAACCCCACAACATGTCAACACTCTCCCTTCTAGACCTTGGGTTCCCCATTACTAGCTTTCCTGTCCCCTCCTGCCTTCTCGTCCTTGCCCCTGGGCTGGCGTGCCCCATTAGTTTAGTTTTGTTTTATGGGCCTGTCTAATTTTTGACTGAAGGGTGAACCTCAGGAGTGACTTCATTACTGAGTTAAAAGGGTGCCTGAGGGTCATACTCTCAGTGTTTCTCCAGTCTCCCTCAGACCAGTAAGTGTGATCATTTTTTGTGAATTAGAATTTTGTTCTATATTTTTCTCCAGCTCTGTCCAGGACCCTCTATATGGTCCCTGTCAGGGCAGTTGGCAGTGGTAGCCAGGCACCATCTAGTTGTGCTGAACTCAGTCTGGTGGAGGCTGTGGTAGTTGTGGTCCATTAGTTCATATTTAGTGGCTTTAACAACACAGATTTATCACTTGCAGTTCTGGAGGTCAGAGGTCCAACACAGGTCTCACAGGGCTAAAGTCAAGATGTCAGCAGGGCCATTTTCTGGGAGAGCCATTTTCTTGTTCATTTGGGCTTGGGCAGAATTTAGTTCTTTGAGGTTGTAGGACTAAGATGCTGGGTTCCTTGCTGGCTGTCAGTTGAGGGCCATTCGCAGCTCCTAGAAAGGCCAGCCTATTTCTTGGCTTGTGGCCCCATTCCTCCACCTTCAAAGCCAAGATGCCTTTTGCTCCATCTTCAAAGTCAGCAAGGATAGGTGAGTGCTTTGACTTTCTCCTCTTTCTTCTTCTGGCTCATCTTTCTGACCCAGCAGGGAAAAGCTCTCTGCTTTTAAAGACTCATGTGATTAGATTGGGCCCATCTCCCCATCATCTCAAGACCCACACCCTTAATCACATCTGCAAAGTCGCTTTTTCCATGTAAGGTAACATATTCGCAGGTTCCAGGGATTAGGATGAAGACATCTTTATTGTTGTTGTTGTTAGATGCCATCGAGTCAGCACCCAACTCATGGTGACTGTTGTGATCCACAGGGTTTTCATTGGCCGATTTTTGGAAGAAGATCACCAGGCCTTTCTTACTAGTTCATCTTAGTCTGAAAGCTCTGTTCAGCACCACAGCAACACACAAGACTCCACTAACAGACGAGTGGTGGCTGTGCATGAGGTACCTTGGCCGGGAATCAAACCTGTGTCTCTGTCATGGAAGGCGAGAATTCTACCACTGAGCCATCACTGCCCCCTTCAACATATTTAGGGGACATTATTCTGCCCTCCACAAGTTGTAAGTTTTCAGATTCTCAAACCCTCTTGATTGTCTTAAATATCATGTAATTTTTTTTGTAACAGTTTTATTGAGAGCTGATTCATATACCATGCAATTCATCCACTTGAAGTGTACAATTCAGTGGTTTTTAACATATTCACAGTTGTGCAACCATCACCACCATCAGTTTTAGAATATTTTTATCATCCCAACATGAAACCCCATACCCATGAGCAGTCACTCCCTGTTTCCCCCTAACCCTCCCAGCCTGAGGCATCCACTAATCTACTTTTTGTTCCTATGGATTTGCCTAATCTGGATTATTTCCTGTAAATGGAATCATATAATATGTGGCCTTTGGTAACTTGCTTCTTTCAGTCAGCATAATGTTTTCAAGGTTCATTCATGCTGCAGCATGTATCAGTACTTCATCCCTTTTTATGGCTGAATAATATTCCATTGTATGGACATACCATATTTTGTTTATCCATTCTTCAGTTGATGGACATTTGGGTTATTTCCACGTTTGAGCTATTGTGAATAATGCTAGATGACTAATGCTGTACAGGTTTTCATCGGGATGTATTTTTTCATTTCTCTTATTACACTTAGGAGTGGAATTTCTATAATAACTCTGGAGCCCTGGTGGTGCAGTGGTTAAGAGCTCAGCTGCTAACCAGAAGGTCAGCAGTTTGAATCCACTAGCTGCTCCTTGGAAACCCTTTGGGGCAGTTCTACTCTGTCCTATAGGGTCGCTATGAGTCAGAATCGACTTGATGACAATGAATTTGGTTTTTTTTGGCTTATAGTAACTCTGTGTTTCATATTTTGAGGAATTGCCAAACTGTTTTCCAAAGTGGCTGCACCATTTTACATTCCCACCAGCAGTTTATGAGGGTTCCAATTTCTCCACATCTTCACTACACTTGTTACTATCTGTCTTTTTTATTTTAGCCATCCTCTTGGAAGTGAGGTGGTACCTCATTGGGGTTTTGATTTGCATTTCCCTGATGGCTAATGATATTGGGCATCGTTTCACATGCTTGTTGGCCATTTGTATATCTTCTTTGGAGAAATGTCAATTCAGATCCTTTGCCCATTTTTAAATCGTGTTATTTGTTTTTTATAAATTGAGTTGCAGGAGTTCTTTATATATTCTGGATACCAGATCATTATCAGATATAAGATTTGCAAAACCTTTCTCCCATTCTGCGGACTGTCTTTTCACTTTCTTGATAGTGCCCTTTGAAGCACAAATGTTTTCAATTTTGATGATGTCCAATTTAGCTGTTTTTTCTTTTGTTGCTTGTGCTTTTGGTGTCAGACCCAAGAAGGCTTTGCCTAATCCAACATTACACTATGCTTACTTCAAAGAGTTTAATAGTTTTAGCTCTATTTATGTTTTGATTTGTTTTTTGTTAATTTTTGTATATGCTGGGAGGTAAGGGTCCACGTCTTTCTTTTGCATGTGGATATCCAGTTGTCCCAGTGGCCTTTGTTGAACTTGTCACATAATGTTGTGCTCCAAAAACACCTGCTCAGACAGGTATGTAACACTGACATTATCAAAGTCTCCACCCAGTCCAGTGAGACAGACCCTAGAAGACCAATCCTGACAACTCATAGACTCTCAAGAATGTTTGTCAAATGAACGTGCTGCAAGCTGGAGAGCCAGAGCCCCAAGTTCAGGAACTGGAGCCCCTTTGTTCTCCCCATGACTGTGGGCGATTCTGAGAATTTTCTCCAAGTGACCACTTGGTGGATTGTGCTCTCTGTTAAAAGGGGCAAACTACCAGTGCTGTTACTGCCTGAGATAGATCTCAAAAAACGAACAAACAAAAAAATCCGATTTTGTTTTGGGGCTGCCTGGGGGAGGAAGGGGTCGAGGGAAAAAAAGAGATGAGACTGGGGAGAAGTTGGCCTGGGCATGAACCAGGACTGACCTAGGTAAGGAAGTGAGAGGCACCTGTACTCAAGGTCCCTATTTCTTGCCTAAGCTTCAAGAGGCAAAAGCAGGGAAAAGCTTCTGGCTGGGAGATAAAACAAGAAGATAAAAGTGCTGGCAGCCACCCCAGACGGCTCTGCACCAGCAGGAGCTGCATCGTCTCCTTCAGGCCAAGTGGAGACACAGCCTGGGCATGGCCCAGCTTCTAGAGCAGCAGTGGAGAGGCCTTGGGTTGGGGAAGGACAGGGCACCCTTGGAGGGAAATGGGGTGGTCAGCAGTAGGTCACGCGACAGGACCGCTCCCTTGTGCCTCTCTAGGAAGCCGGTGCTGCCTGCGGCTCCAGCCCTCACTCTGCAGTTCCCTGGGCTGGGGCCAGCAGTGTGTAAGCCTCCAGAGAGCCTGCAGCTCCCAAGTGGCTTCAGGGTCACAGCAGGGGACTCCTCTGTACTTATCAGCCCCTCCTGCGCCACCCCTCACCTTTGCAGTCTTAGAAACACAGGTAACGTGTCCTCATTCATCCAGCCAATACGATGTGCCAGGCTTGGGGCCACGGCTGTGAACAAAGCCCCTATTCTCAAAAACCAGTTGCCACTGAGTCAACTCCGACGCATGGCGACCCCATGTATGTCAGAGTAGAACTGTGCTCCATAGGGTTTTCAAGGCTGTGACCTTTCAGAAGCAGATTGCCAGGCCTTTCTTCCAAGGCACCTCTGGGGGGACTCGAACCTCCATCCTTTCAGTCAGCAACCGAGCACATTCACCATTTGCACCACTCAGGGACTTCTTCCCTGTTCTCAAGGAGCTTATATTCTAGTACAAGTGGGTGTGTGTGTCGAGGAGACAGACAGTAAACCAGTCATCACTCAGATGGATATAGAGTGACAAGTGCCACAAGGAAAATAAAGCAGAGTAATGGGATCGAGTGTCTGGTGGGTAGACTTCTCCAAAGGGGTGGCATGTGAATGAGACCACGGGAAGACAGGCTAGCCATTTAAAAGCTGGAGAGAGTGTTCTGGACAGAAAGAACAGCAAGTACAAAGGCCCTGAGGCAGGAGATGGCTTGGCCTCTTTGAAGAACTGAAAGGAGGTCAGCTTGGCTGAAGCACTGAACAAGATGGCTCAAGAGTGTTGCAGACAGAGGCAGAGGCTGGGGCACTCAGGGACTTGTAGGCCACAGGGAGAATGTGGGTCTTACTCTAACTTGTACCAGAAACCTCTGGGGAATTTTAAATAAGAGAGTGACATGATCAGCTTTCATTCTAGAAAAGTCCCTCTGGCTTCAGGGTTGCAGGTCTTGAGGGGAAGCATGCTGAATGGGTGGGAGGCTATGGTAGGGGCCAGTCTGGCTGGACTGCACAGGTCCAGGGGCACCGGTATTCTGCAGAGAGAGATTCGGAAGAGAAAATTGACATTTGATGATGGATTGAAGGTAGGTGATGAGGGAAGAGGAAGAATCAAGGATGCTGCCTGGGCTTTTGGCTTAAGCAATTAAGCCACCTCACTCTTGAAGCAAGTCTCGGGCCAGGTGAGGGGCACCTCCTGCGTACCTGGCCAGGAGACATAGCAACCCGCAAGGAGCTTCAAACTTTTGCAGGGGAGCCAGGCTTCAAGGAGGGAAAGTTAACAATTAAGTTAGTGGCATTAGGTTCCCTGAAGTATAAGTGTACTTTGCTTGAAATAACAGATATGTTGCTAAAAAAGTAATGCATAATGTAAAAATTCATAACCATTTAGAAATCATAGATTCTACCTGAACTTACGTTATCATTTCAGTAAGCATGATTTCTGGTTGGCTTGCACTTGTCTGAGGCCCAGGAGGTTTCTGTGATGATGGTCTCTGCTACCGTATCCCAGGAATTTAATGCTTCTATGTTGTTGCTGTTAGCTTCTGTCGAGTTGGTTCTAATAGTGACCCTGTGTATAACAGAACAAAACATTGCCCAGTCCTATGCCATCTTCACGACTGTTGGTATGTTTGAGCCCGTTGTTGCAGCCACTGGAATCTCTGCTGAAACCTGTCCACCATGGGTGACCCTGCTGGTATTTGAAATACCAGTGGCATAGCTTCCAACATCACGGTAACACCCAAACCACTACAGTATGACAATCTGACAGACAGGTGGTCGAATGCTTCTGTAAACCCACTTTATTTGTTTTAGGGGATCTCTAAAGAATTCAAGGTGAAGTCTTTCAAAAATGTAGACTCTTTTGACCATGTAAATAACTGCCTTCTATTTTTTCTTCTTTGTAAGTTCTTATAATCTTAACTTTATGGATTGACATACAGGCTTCAACAATTGACTCAAAGCAACAAGTGTGAGGATGGTGCAGGACTGGGCAGTGTTCTGTTGTGTTGTGCGTGGGAACCGACTCAATGGCACTTACCAACAACAACAACAACAACAACAACAAATAGCTGCTATTATTATTTTAAAATCAGGATTTAAAAACAGACTTCCCTTATTCCACAAAATAGGTGCTCAATAAAAAGTTGTATGTGATTTGTTTTGACGGAGTTGTTTTTATTAGATGCCGTCAAGTTGATTTTTGACTCATAGAGACCCCATGTGACAGAGTAGAACTGCCCCATAGAGTTTTCTTGGCTGTAATCTTTACAGAAGCAGATCACCTAGTTTTTCTCCTCCAGAGCCACTGAGTGGGTTCGAACCGCCAGCCTTTCCGTTATCAGCTGAGTGCTTAACAGTTGCACCACCAGAGCTCTGGAAGGCAGGACAGGTGATGTTTTTATATCTATTGCAAAGCTAAAAAGGAGCTCCTGTCCCAGAACATGACCTTGACCTGGTGAGGGACTAAGGGGGCGGGGGATGTTACAACACCTGAAGGTAAAGTTCTCACTAATTTAGATGTAGTACAGCATCCACTGCACAGACGGAGGTATTGATTACTGGTGAGAAACTTGATTGCGTGGTCCAGGGCAGGTGACGAGGGAGCTATGTGGCTTTCCCTCACTAACTTCCTGTGACACTCGAGCACGCCCTTCTACGTTAACTGGAAGTCACACATTTGAAATAATCATAGGACACCTGCGAGCAGACGTTGTTATTGCTTGTCAGCCTTTCTCTTCTGTGGGGTGCATCTTGTCAAGTACGCTTTGCCAGCCGGGATGTCTGGTGGCTATTATTATAAACATACACCTCACCGTGGCCCCTGTGACAACACTTCCTTAGTACATACTTGTTGGTTCGATGGGTGAATTAATTAACGTATCACAGCTGTTAGCTGGCAGATTGAGGAGCCCTGGTGGCACAAACGGTTAAGCGCTCAGCTGCTAACCGAAAGGTGGGTGGTTTGAATCTACCCAGCAGCTCTGCGAGAGAGAGACCTGGCATTCTGTTTCTGTAAAGATTATAGCCAAGAAAACCCTATGGGGCTGTTCTGCTCTGTCACACGAGGTCGCTAAGAGTCATAAACTGACTTGACTCAGTCGCACCTAACAACAATAGCTGGCAGATTTTTTTCAGATCAACTTTTTTTTTTCACCTGCAAAAAGCCCCATTTGGAGGCAGCATCCAAGGACGAGAAGCCAAGAGAGACTGAGCTGGTGTAGTGTTGTTTAATCGAGGATGCCGGCCTGGCTCTCCTGCCTGCTCGGTTTAGGATAAGCCCAACCGCCAGCAGGCCATACTTTTACGTTTTATATCTGTTTCCTATGGCTGCTATAACAAAGTACCACAAACAGGGTGCCTTTAACAACAGAAACGTATTGTCTCACAGTTCTGGAGGCCAGGAGTCCGAATTCAGGGTGTCTAAATTCACAGTGTTGGCAGGGCCATCTTCTCTCTCTGAAGCCTCTAAAAGAAGATCCTTTCCTGTCTCTCCTGGCTTCTGGTAGACCAGACGTTCCTTGCTGTGTAGCTGCATCTTCAATGGCTGTTTTCTTCTGTCTGTACCTGCCTCTAGAGTCTCTTCTCTTTTATAATGACAGCACTCAGATGAGAGCAGGGCCTAGCCTGCTCTGGCATGACCTCATGTTAACCGATAACATCTTCAAAGGCCCTATTTCCAAACAAGGTCACGTTCACAGGTTGGGGTTAGGACTTCAACTATTTTTTTTGAGGGGACACCATTCAACCAATAACACATTTGTGTGGGGAAGGTTAGTGATGTGGTTTAACCCCCCAGGCTGACACCTGGAGCTTGGACAGCAGTCCACTTCCACCTCTTGTCTCCTACTTCTGTATCTCCCTCAACACCTCAACAATGGCTGTTCCATCTGCAGTTTTATTGTAAAGAATAATTATGTGTCAGGTTAAGTCAGACATTTTGCCTCGGTTACAATTATAGGAGACTATTGAGTACATTTGAGCCCCTGTTGCAAAATGAAAGACTTAAGAAATTTAAGCATACGAAAAACTTTGTTCTTAGACTCCTTGCAATTGGGTAACACAATAATGATGCTTTCCTAACTCTTCTAGAATTAAGCACCCCATGGCCGAGGCCCAAAATGAGCTCGCCTGTGCTAAGTTCCACTGCATTGGGTAATGTTAGCATGAGGCTCCCAGGTACTCGAAGAAATCCGAATTACAAATAGAACATTAATGAGAGCTGCTGTTAAGAGAACAAGTTCCAAATAAACACGTATTTAGAAGTGAGGCTGGAAGTGTAAATGGAGCCCTCATGAATGCACTTGCTAATTGTGCTTCTTAGCAGTTGGGTGATTAATCCTGGCATATATTTTAGAAGTGTTTGTGTATAACTGGTACATTGAACAAGTGGGATTCTTTGGGTGCAATAAGAAAACAACTTCATTTTCCCCCCATTGCTGGTTTAAACCTTCCTGCATGAACTTGTTCTCATCTGCCCCCTGGATGAAATCTGGGGCAAGCCTCATGACTTTCCTGGACTGTCTCCAGCCACTTCAAGTCAGGATTTAAAATGTCCACTCCTGTTTAGGGATTGGACTGGACTGTGGGACATAAAATGATACTCATGAGAAGTGTGCCTCTTAGCTCAAGTAGATACAAGAGACTAAACGGGCAGCTTCCATCCGGAGGCGAGATGGGAAGACAGAGAGGGTTAGGAGCTGGTTGAATGGACATGGGGAATCAGGGGTGGAAAGGAGGAGTGTGCTGTCACAGTATGGGGAGAGCAATTAGGGTCACGTAACAATGTATGTATAAATTTTTGTATGGGAGACTAACTTGAAATGTAAACTTCATTTAAACTACAACAATAAAAAAATAATACATAAATAAATAAATAAAATATCCACTCCTGTTTAATCGTCAAAACTCCTGGGCTACAGCTTCAACCTGTCTCCAGCTCCTGGTAGGGAGCCAGAGTGGGAAACGGGCGTGGCCACTGGCTTCCCTGCTGTTTATCCACAGATGCATTCCTCAGTTCGCTACCTGCAGCTTGTGCCTCCTTCAGGATGCCAGTGGGGATGGGTAAGTTTTCCCATGGGCTGGCATCGCCACTCCAGGTATTTGGCAGGTATTTAAAGTTGTGCATCTCCCAGAATCCCTGAGTGGTGCAAGCGGTTAAGTGTTTAGCTGCTAACCAAAAGGTTGGAGGTTCAAATCCACCCAGAGGTGCCTCAGACAAAAGGCCTAAAGATCTACTTCTGAAAAATCAGCCACTGAAAACTTCATGGAGCACAGTTCTACTCTAACACACATGGGGGCGCCATAAGTCAGAGTTGACAGTAACTTTTTTACTGTTTCTCTCCCGCTTTCAAGGGTCTTTGGAGACTCCTTCAACACTGAGGACCTCATACCCGGGCTCCAGTGAAAACGCCTTCTCTGGCTGGTCTTTTGTTATTCTACCCTCAGCCCCTGGAGATCAGATGGTAAACCCCAGAGCTCTTCTTCTGAGGTCTTTTTCCTTCTCCAGGTGGAATCTAAGACTCTCCCAGACCTACACCTGGTCCATGGGAAGCACCCACCTTGGACAGGCTGTCAGTGAAAGAACAGTACTGCCAGGGGCTGCTTTAGCCAGGTCCCCCCTTTAGATTTCTCAGGTAGGGGGTTGCATCCCAGGCCATAGTGTCCTTGGGCCTGGGGACATGAGCCTGCTCTCTGAATGGTCTCCATGAAGATCTTCTCAGGAAGCTCAGGCTAAGGGGGAAGCAACCCTCACTTCCCCACGCAGGGGCAATACTCACAGACGCTAACATCTTTCTCCAAAAACCAAAAACCAAACCCATTGCTGTCGAGTTGATTCCGACTCATAGCGACCCTATAGGGCAGAGGAGAACTGCCCCATAGGGTTTCCAAGGAGCCGCTGGTGGATTCGAACTGCCAACCTTTTGGTTAGCAACCTGAGCACTTAACCACTGCACCACCAGGGCTCCTCTCTAAAAACATTCTTCCCTAATCTCACATTGACTTGGTCTTCTTTTCTTCCTCAAAGTAGCTGTTGAGTTAATGGATGCAAAATTTGACCTGTTGGCATGTTTGACCAGGCCATCCACACCTCACTCTGGAATGGGGAATAAAAAAAGAAAGAAAAAAAACCAATTGTCATCGAGCCGACTCTGACTCGTGGTGACCCTATGTGTGCCAGAATAGAACTGTGCTCCATAGAGTTTTCTATGGCCGATTTTTCAGAAGTAAATCACCAGGCCTTTCTTCTGAGGCACCTCTGAGTGGACTCGAACTGCCAACCTTTCAATTAGCAGCTGAATGCTTTGACCGTTTATGCCACCCAGAAATTCCGGAATTGGGGATGGTGGTAGCTAAAGATTCAGGCTCTCAACTGAATGTAGACTGACCCCATTTAACATTCCATTACACATCCTTTCCATGACCGATACATTGACTGCAAAGCAAGGATTTCTTTTTTTTAAGAATTGAAGAGTTTTGCTTACTGTTAAACCTAACAGATGAAGAATTCTCAGCAGAACTCAGGGGACCCATATGAATCATTGAACAACTTCAGGAGGCCTAGAAAATGGCTCAAAAATACAAGTCACTGTTAAGAGCTCCAGCAGCAAATGGAGGTCTTAATGGCACACACATGCATCCACGAATCGGAATTCTCCTCCTTTGGATGAGCTTTGTCAGGAATATTAATGACCTTATGCCCACCCCCCCTTCCTAGATACTGCACCTATACAGGTACTGTGCCTATACAGGTACTGCACCTATACAGGTACTGTGCCTATACAGGTACTGTGCCTATACAGGTACTGTGCCTATACAGGTGCAGTCTGTATCCTCACCCATCTCACTGTGAAGGAGCCAGGCCTCTTCTCAGGCCGTTTCAGCACCCATTTATTGCCTCAGCGGGTAAGCCCTACATTTACAGTCACCAGTCAGCCACTGTTTTATCCCCTGGTCCTAGAGCTGTGCCCAGCATGTGGCAGGATTTAGGCAAAGCCTGAATGGAATCATGGTCTAAGAATGAGGTGGGAGAGCCACAGGGATCAGGAGTTTATTCTTCAAGGAGTGTACTCTTCTCCTTAAAAACACTGTTGTAAATTAGATTTTAGCTATATATAAAAATCAATCAGCTGTTTTACTTTATTACTCTTCTGTCATATTAATTTGTGCCCTTGGTGACTTAGAACAGTAATGAATGAAGTCGGTAAGACCAAATAGCAGGCACATTAAAAGTGCCTCTATTTACGTAAGTGAGGCATTGGTAGTTCCGTGGTAGAATTCTCACCTCCTATGCGGGGAAACCGGGGTTCAATTCCTGGCCAATGCACCTCAAGAGCAGCCACCACCCATCTGTTAGTGGAGGCTTGTGTGTTACTATGATGCTGAACAGGTTTCAGTGAAGCTTCCAGATTAAGATAGACTAGGAAGAAAGGCCTGGCAATCTACTTCCAAAAATCAGCCAGCAAAACCCCTATGGAGCACAACAGTCTGATCTGCAACCTAGCATGGGGATGATGCAGGACCAGGCAGTGTTTCATTCCACTGTGCATGGGGAACCGTGAGTTGGGGCCAACTCCACGGCATCTAACAACAACATATTTAAATAAAGTGACCACCTAACATCCTCCGCTAGAAAAGGCCAGGTTTCCTAATCTGTGTGGTAGGAGGACTTAGTATTCCCTTGAGGCTACTTACCTAATCAGTGTCCATTTTCCCCTTTTTTGTTACTAACAGACTCTCAATTTTATTCAGTGTGGTCATGTACACATTACAATACTATATTCCCGAGCTTCTCTTGCAGCTAAATATGACCATGTGATAGACTTCTGACAAATGGGGTGAAAGCAGAAGTTGCCAGGTAGAATTTATAAAAAGGGAGACCAATAGCTGGCATGTGCTTTTTTCATGTTCTTCCTCCCCAACTCACTTTTCTCTTGCTCTTGCCTGGAATGCTGATGTGACAGCTAGAGCTCTAGCAACTCTCTTGTCACATGAGATTACTGTATTGTATGCAAATAATGCTCGGTTTTTACGCTTGTTTGCCAGCTGCACACTCCTCCTATGAGCCCCCAAGTATTTCTGTAAGCGCTATGATAATTTTTTTTACAGCAACATGTTAAAGAAAATTGGCAAAGCGGCACTTATGGAAATACCTCACGGGGAAGGGCGAGGTTGGCAAACAAACATAGAAGGTGCGTGTGATTTGTGTAAAAATATGGTATTGTGAGGATTGATGCTACATGCTAAGGAAGGCAGAAGAGAAAGATGGAAGGAGCCCAGGTGCCTGATGTTACTGTGGAACCACCATAAAAGTCCAGGACTGCTGACCTCTGGAATTTTTTATCTGAGGGAGAAATAAACTTCTATTTTGTTCGACTCTTTATTTCTGGCTTCTGTCATTTACACAGTTCTGGTCTGTTAACATCTGTTGTAAGGGTTACTTACATACCAATCTCTTTGTTTTAACCATTTTGGAAAGGAAATCTCTCTAGAACGCATTATATACTTTCTCGCCTTCTTGAACCAATCATACACTGATATGCTAGATAAAATATAGGTTGCCGGTTAAAGTTGAACTTCAGATAAACAATGAATTTTTTTTTTTAAATAAAACATGTCCCAAATATTGCATGAGACATACTTAAACTAAAAAAAAAAATGTTGCTTATCTGAAATTCAATTTAATTGGATGTTCTGTATTTTTATTTGCTAAATCTGGCAGCCCTGACTAAACATACTCTTTTTCTGCTGCCCTCTACAATGCTGTGTAGAGTGATGCATTGGGGGTCTGTTGAGGTGTGTAGGGCTCTTAGCCCTTGCAGTAAGTGAGCCCAGGTTGCCATATTTTTATTCTTATCCTCCTCTTTATAATGTCTTTTCCTTAACCAAGTCTATTGCCCTGTTCTCATGCTGCTGTAAGTGTTCCTGCCTGACATAGCCCCTCTCCCACTTAAATGTGCCCCTGGTAACCTGTGGGCAAGCTGAGTTCAGAGCATGTGCCCTGGAGCTGGGCAGCCTGGATTCAGCTCCAGATGCCCTACATTTTGCTCTATGACCTTGGGAAAGTTGTTTGACACGCCTGAGCTTGAGTCTGTTGTATATAATATGGGGTACTCAGAGCTGCCTCATGGGGTTGTGTGAGGGTTAACTGTGTTGAATATGTGGAAAGTGCTGGAGGTGGTACCTGGCCCTTAGTTCATTCGGTGAATGGGAGCAATTACTGTTTGGTGGGATTAGCAACTGGATAACCAAGCTGGAAAAACCAGGATCTAAGGAGAAACCTTCTATGAGTAAAGTATGAGCAGTAGGGATGTTGAGGTGACTCAGAGGAGCTGAGAGGAGAGGGTGGAAGGAACACTGAGATCATCAGAGAGGGGGTGAGGGCTCTGCGTGCAGTCAATGGTGGGTGGGGATGGGCTAAGTGGATACATGGCTTTCAAAGCAGAAGGTTTTGAAAGACAGCAGTAGACCAAGAGAAGAGCCCAAAACAGTCATTCATCTAGACAGGTAAATAGATTGACAGATAGATAGATACCAAGCCAAACCTGTTGCTGTGGAGTCAGTTCTGACTCAGAATGACCCTATAGGACAGAGTATAGCAACTGGTGGGTTCAAACCGCTGACCTTTCAGTTCGCAGCTGAGCGCTTAACCACTGCACCACCAGGGCTCCTCAGATAGAGAGATGGAGAGATAGAGAGATGGCTGTCATCAAGTTAACTCCAACTCATGGCAACCTTATGCACAACAGAACAAAATGTTGCCCTGTTCTGCATCATCCTCATAATCACCAGCACGTTCAAGTCCATTGTTGTGGCTGTCATGCCAATCCATCTCACTGAGGGCCTCCCTTGTCTTGCTGGCCCTCTACTTCACCAAAGTCCTCCTCCAGTGATTGATCCCCATCTTAGTTATCTAGTGCTGCCATAACAGAACTACAACAAGTGGATGGCTTTAACAAAGAGAAGTTTATTTCCTCACAGTAAAGTAGGCTAAAAGTCCAAATACAGGGCATCAGCTCCAGGGGAAGACTTTCTCTCTCTGTCAGCCTTCTCATCAATCTTCCCCTGGACTGGGAGCTTCTCCGGACAGGGACCGCTGGTCCAAAGGATGTGCTAGGCTCCTGGCTCTGCTTTCTTGGTGGTATGAGGTCCCCCTGTCTCTCTGCTCGCTTCTCTCTTTTATATCTCAAGAGATTGCCTCAGGACACAATCCAATCTTATAGATTGAGTCCTGCCTCACTAACACAACTGCCACCCATCCTCCCTCATTAACAGCATAGAGGCAGGATTTACAACATATAGGAAAATCACACAGTACTGGGAATCATGGCCCAGCCAAATTGATACACACATTTTTTGGGAGACCTCATACCACCAAGAAAGCAGTGCCGGGAGCAGAGTGGGTTCTTTGGGCCAGGGGTCCCTGCACAGAGAAGCTCCTAGTCCGGGAGAAAATTGATGAGAAGGCCAGCATAGAGAGAAAGCCTTCCCTTGGAGCTGATGCCCTGAATTTGAACTTTTAGCCTACTTTACTGTGATGAAATAAATCTCTCTTTATTAAAGCCATCCACTTGTGGTATTTCTGTTATAGCAGCACTAGATGACTAAGACACCTCCTAATGATGTGTCCAAAGCAAGCAAGTCAGACAATGCTCTGTTTTGATTCCTAATGTTTTCATGGGCTAATTTTTGGAAGTAGATCGCCAGGCCTCTCTTCTTAGTCTGTCTTAGTGTGGAAGTGCTGCTGAAACCTGTCCACCATGGGTAACCCTGCTGATATTGGAAATATTGGTGACATAGCTTCCAGCATCACAACAACATGCAAGCCACCACAGTATGACAGACTGACAGACAGGTGGTGGATTCATCCCTTCACCCAACAGATGATATTGACACCGTGGCTCTGCTAGGTACAAGGAGTTCAACAATGAGCAAAGTCAAGAAGGCCTTGTCCTTAAGGCACTCCCATTCTAGCGAAAGGAGACAGAACAGGAAGTGAATAGACTGGGGGTTGCAGGCAGTGGCAAATACTGGGTTATAGGGATTGTCTGGGGAGGGATGAGGAGGGAAAGATAAGGGACCCCTCTAGAGAAGGTAATCAAAGGAGGCCTCTCCCAAGATTGGACATTTAGGCTGACTTGAAGGATGAGAAGGGGCCTGAGGGGGTAAGTTTCAGGGAGAAGGAGCAGCAAGGGGCATTTATTTTAAATTGTGGTAAATATATACATAACAAAATATTTGCCATTTCAACATTCTTCGTATGTACAATTCAGTGACATTGTTTACCATGTTGTTCAACCATCACCATTATCCATTTCCAAATTTCTCCATCACCCTTAACAGAAGCTGAGCATCCCCTGAGCAATGAGTCCCCCTTTTCCCCTCGCTCCTGCCTCTGGTAACCACTAATAAACTTTGGTATCTATGTATTTGCCTGGTCTAGATATTTCATATAAATGGGATCAGATAATATTTGTCCTTTGTGTCTGACTTATTTTCACTTAGCATAATGTCTTCAAGGTTCATCCATGTTGTGGCATGTCTCAGGACTTCATGCCTCTTTATGGCTGAGTAATATTCCATTGTATGGATATACCACATTTTATTTTATCCATTCACCTGTTGATGGACATTGAGACTGTTTCACCTTTTGGCTACTGCGGATAGTGCTGCAATGAACATGGGTTTACAGGCGTCTGTTTGAGGCCCTGCTTTCAAGTCTTTTGAGCATATACCTAGGAGTGGAATTGCTGCATCATAAGGTAATTCTGTGTTTCACATTTAAAGGAACCACCAAACTGTTTTCCACAGTGGCTGCACCATTTTACATTCCCACCAGCAATGCAAAGAGGTTCCAATTTCTCCACATTCTGTGAGGGGCATTTGAAAAGACCCAAAGGAGTTCAGAGCTCAACCAGTAAAGGAGAGGGTAGTCCAGGGGAGGCAGGGTGGGCAGGGGTTGGACCCTGGAGCCTTATGCCTTTAGTGAGGCACTTACGTTTTTTGTTTTTTTTTTAAATTGTTGTAGTTTAAGTGAAAGTTTACGTTCAAGTTAGTCTCTCATACAAAAATTCATACATACATTGTTATGTGACCCTAGTTGCTCTCCTTGTACTGTGACAGCACACTCCTCTTTTCCACCCCAGATTTCCCGTGTCCATTTAACCAGCTCCTGACCCTCTCTGCCTTCTCATCTCATCTCCGGACAGGAGCTGCCCATTTAGTCTCATGTATCTACTTGAGCTAAGAAGCACGTTCTTCACGAGTATCATTTCATGCCCCATAGTCCAGTCTAATCTTTGTCTGAAGAGTTGGAGGCACCTGTGTTTTATGCAACACTGCAGAACACGATCTGCTCAACCAGTCCTTCCTCACAGGCCATCATCGAAAGCTTGTGGGGAGCCAGTTTTTATTGACGGGAGTGGGGATTAGAAGTCCCCAATAGTGGTGGTCATAGGTTTGCCTGGAATTGATGAGGAATTCCACTGGGCACCGCTGCAAAGTCTCACTGATGGAGAAGGAAGGGAATGTGTTCATTTCTTCATTCATTTACAGGTATTAATGGAACCCCTACTGTGTGCAGGTCCCTGGCTGGTGGAAAGAGTTAACACACTTGGCTGCTAACTAAAAGGTTGGAGGTTCGAGTCCACGAGAGGCACCTCAGAAGAAAGGCCTGGTGGTCTACTTTGGAAAAATCAGCCATTGAAGACCCTATGGAGCACAGTTCTACTCTGACACACATGGGGTCACCATGAGTAGGAGTCAGCTTGACAAAGACTGGTTTTACTGTGGGTAGGCACTGTTCTAGGTGTTGGGGAAACAGCCAACTTCTCTGTGTCAGGGAGCTCACATTCTAGTTCAGGGAGACAGAGAGAAAACCAGTAAGTATACAACATCAGGTGCTGAAAGAAGTACTCACAAGAAAAATAAAGTGGGACAAGGATCAGCATGACGAGGGGTGCTGGGTACTGTTTTAAAGAGGTTGGTCAGGGAAGGACTCTCTGATGGGGGAGTTTGAGCCCAGACCAAGAGATGTGGGTTCCATGGGCAAAGGCAACAGTGCTCATGGGCTAAGGCCCTTAAAGGACTCCAGAAAGCCTTCCCTGCACTTCAGATATTTTTCATTCGGCTGTAAGGGTCTGCAAATGCACGCATCATTCCTCTGCGGTGAAAGTGTCTTCATTCTTCTGTTAAACACAGACACTCTTGGGAAAAATCTCACCTTAAGCCAGTTAACCTGCAACATCTTAGCAAAGATGCATTCACCATCAATGGAGGGCAAGCTAAATCTTGGTTTAGTTCGGGGTCCACTGCTCTGCACGTAGTAGGTGCTCAGTAAACACTTGGTGATTGAACAAGTGAGAAAGCCCACACAGTGTGGATGTGAGCTGACCTCTCTGATATTTGAGCCTTTCAGGCTCTGTTTATGCCACAGCCATATTGGGAGGGGAGAAGGTTGCTATCCCATAGCTGAGGATGAAGAAGCAGGAGGGGGAAGGAAATGGGAATGTTTTGGGTGGAAGGGTTCTTTCTAATTATCACATGCATGGTCATTTGGATTTGTCATCACTGTACCCCACACGGTATTGCTCAGAGCAGAATAAACACCGCAGGGAGGATGGTTATCGAAACGAACTATGTAAAAAATTCGAGGCAGGAAAGCCTTTATCTTCTGGTGAAGACGAAAACCGCCTGCTTGTGCCCCTCCCCGGTGTCTGTGGTTTTGTGTTGGTGGAGAAAAGGCCAAGCGCGTTGAGGTCATCACAGGAGGCCTTACTCATCCGGAAGGAAAACCACTGTGATGTGCTCAGCTCTCACCAATGCCGATCCAGATGTTTGGCTGTCTAAAGGTTGAGGGACTTTTTATGATTTAAGATACAGGGAATCTCCTGCACAGCCTGGCAGTGGAGAGTTCATCTGGGCCAGCTTCTGTCTCCAGGCAGCACAACTCTCGACTATCCTAAAATGAAGCTCTGCCTCATCCTAAAAGGGAAAGCTGGGCTTCCAACTGGTTTGTTCTGGTTCGAACCCCTGCTGAGAATTTGCATTTCTACCCCAGTTATACTGAATCATAATCTACATTTTAACAAGATCCCCCAGGTGATTCTTATAATAAATTTTGAGAACCACTGCTCTACTAGTGGTTCTCAGAACTGGTCCCTCACCAGCAGCATCCATCACCTGGGAACTTCTTAGAAATGCAAATTCTCAGCAAGGATTTGAACCGGAATGAACCAGTTCAAAGCCTTGAGGGAAAGATCCCAAAATGAACTCTGGAGGTAATATTTTAGAACAACTTCCAGACAGAACACTTTCCTTCTGTTTAACCTAGTTTTCTCCTGCTGTTACTGAAAATAAAAGAGACCATGGGGTTGTTGGGTATTAACCCTTCATGAGGCAGACAAAAGAACTTGGCCATCCATATCTGCCTTCTACTGTATGTGTGCAAACTGCTCGTTGCCAGGGTAGGAGATCCAATGAAGACACGGACTGTATACATTTTTTTTTTTTCAAAGTCTAAGTTGATAGGCAGAGAGGCATTGGTGGTTCAGTGGTGGAATTCTCACCTTCCATGCAGGAGACCTGGCCAATGTACTTCACGCACAGCCACCACTCATCTGTCAGTGGGGACTTGCGTGTCGTTATGATGCTGTACTGGTTTCATTAGAGCTTTCAGACTAAGATGAACTAGGAAGAAAGGCCTGGTGATCTACTTCTGAAAAATCAGCCAATGAAAAACCCATGGATCACAATGATCTGATCTGCAACCGATCAAGGTGATGGTGCAGGACCGGGCAGCATTTCATTCCATTGTGCATGGGGTGGCCGTGAGTTGGGGGCAACTGGATGGCAACTAACAACAACAAGTGGACAGGGTCCTTTGCATGCAAATGCCACGAGGATTTGGGGGCTAAGAAGAAATCACATACTTAGAACTTGCCCTTGAAGAAAGGAAAGGATCACCAGATTTTCAAAACACAACATGGGAAATTGGAGAGCAAATTCGAGGACCCCAACATTAACAGAGTCCAAATGACCACTGTGGTTCCTAAGTTTCTTCTTCCTTATTGATTTAAAAATAAATGCTCATTTCATGTTCATTGTTGACCTGATAGGTGTTTTGTTATCACTCGAGACAACACTGGGTGTGCAGTGATATCTCCCCTCCATTCTTAGGATGACCCTGTGCACTTATCTGCCCAGATTAACTTTACTGAGCCTCTCCTGTGTGTCTAAAGTCAACAGAGGTCATCCCACAAAGGACGATGCCCAGAGGTAGATCAGCCCAGAGCACATGTCAGAAAACGCCCAATAAATAGCTGTAAAAAGAACAAATTAGAGAGATGTGGGTTGGATAGAAAATCAATGGTGTCAAGTTGAGAGAGCAAAGAGTGTGCAGCCACCACTCATCTGTCAGTTTGTCATACTGTGGTGACTTGCATGTTGCTGTGATGCTGGAAGCTATGTGTGATGGTTAAGATTGTGTGTGAACTTGGCTGGATCATGCATGATTCTCAGTGTTTTGGCAGTTGTATAATGTTGTGATCATTTCCCTGTTGAGATTTGATATGTGATCACCCCTATAATGGCATCTGCTGTGAGTAGCCAATCAGTTGAAAGGGAGTTTCCTTGGGCATGTGGCCTGCATTGAATATAAGCAGATGTTTTGGCAAGACTCAGGGGCTTTTGCTCATTCTGGATCCTGCAGCTGGCCCCTGTTCATCTGACCTCCGGTTCTTAGGACTTGAGCTACAGCTTACCTGTGGTCTTGCCTGCCTATCCTGGGATTTGTCTATCTTCACAGCCTGTGAGCAAGAGCCCTGCTCTCTGACCTGCCAATCTTGGGTTCACCAGCCCCTGCGTCTATGTGAATCAGGAGAAGCTTCTATCCTGACCCACAGATTTGGGACGTTCCAGCCTCTACAACAGGGTGAGCCATTTCCTTGATATAAGTCTCTCTCTCTATGTATATTTATACACTTTACTGGTTTTGCTTCTCTAGAGAACCCAGTCTAAGACACTGTGCCACCAGTATTTCAAATACCAGCAGGGTTACCCTTGGTGGACAGGGTTCAGCAGAGCTTCCAGACTAAGAGATAGTATGAAGATCTGGAGATCAGCTTCCAAAAATCAGCCAGTGAAAACCCTATGGATCATAACAGCATATTGTCTGATATTAAAAAAAAACAAAAAACAAAAACCCGTTGCTGTAGAGTCAATTCCAACTCATAGTGACCCTATAGGACAGAGTAGAACTGCCCCATAGGGATTCCAGGGAGCGCCTGGTGGATTCGAACTGCCAACCTTTGGGTTAGCAGCCATAGCTCTTAACCACTACGTCATAGCCCCTTAGGTTGGAAGGCACTCATAATACATAGTGGCCACAATGGACTTGAGCATACCAATGATCATGAAGATTGCACAGGACTGGGTAATGTTTTGTTCTGTTGTACATGGGGTCACCCTGAGTTGGAGCCAACTCGATGGCAACTAACAGTAACAACATGGGTAGGAGCACAGATTATGGAGCCAAATGGCCTAAATCATGTCACTTACTAGCTGTGTGACTTAAACGTCTTTGTGCCTTTGGGTGAGATCTTGATAGTACCTACCTCATAGGGTTATTGTAAAAATTAAATGAGTCAACACAAGTAAAGCACTTAGAACAACCCCAAGCACATATAAGTGTTCTGCAGATGTAGGTAATATCTTGTTATAATCTAAGGGGTCCATGTTATGGCACCTCTAGAGATTGGGATGGGGTTAGTGGCCATCACATTGCATTGCTGACAGTTCTTATATGAACATTTTCATTGGACAATGTAGTGGGTTGAATGGTGGCCCACAAAAGATATGTCCACCTGGAACCTGTGAATGTGACCTTAGCTGGAGAAACAGTCTTTGAAGATGTAATTAAGCTAAGGACCTCGAGATGAGATCACCCTGAATTAGGGAGGGACCCTAAATCCAATGACAAGTGTCTTTATAAGAGTGAAGCAGAGGGGTGGGAGGGAGGGAGAAAAAAGGAGTCATTGCTTAGGGGGCACTGAGCTTCTGTTATGGTGATGGAAAAATTTAGAAATGGAAGGTAGTGATAGTTATACACATGATGAACATAATTAATGTCACTGAATTGTACATGTAAAAAATGTTAAAATGGCAAATAAATGTTTTGTTATATATACTTGTTATTGTTAGCTTCTGTGGAGTCAGCCCTGACTCATGGCAACAATGGAATGAAACACTGCCCATTCCTGCACCATCCCCAAATCAGTTGTAGATCCATAGGGTTTTCAGTGGCTGATTTTCAGAAGTAGATCACCAGGCCTTTCTTCCTAGCTCATCTTAGTGTGGAAGCTCCTCTGAAACTTTTTCAGCAACACACAACCCTCCACTGACAGACAGGGATGGTGGTTGTGCATGCGATACATTGGCCAGGAATTGAACCCTGGTCTCCTTCATGGAAGGCAAGAATTCTACTACTGAACCACCACTGTCCCAGAATTAATATCACTGAATTGTAAGTGTAAAAAATGTTCAAATGGCAAATGTTTTGTTTTATATACGTGTGTGTATGTATGTATGTGTTTATATATATATATGTATGTATACATATATATATACTAAAACACCAAACCCATTGCTGTTGAGTCAATTTCGGCTCATAGCGACCCTATGTACCTTATTTTTATGCAAATAACACACACCTCCTAAATTTGTTTGCCAACTGCTCCCTCCCCTCCTCAAGGTATTTTCATAAGCGCCACTATGCCAATTTTTTTTCACGTTGCTCTAAAAAAATTAGCATAGCACGCTTATGAAAATACTTCACGGGGAGGGAGAAGTTGGCAAACAAACTCAGAAGGCATGCATTATTTGGGTAAAAATATGGTATATACTTATCACTATTTAAAAAATTAATTTTTTAAGAAGTGTAAGACAGAGATGAGACACAGGAGAGAAGGCCATGTGGAAACAGAGGGGGAGATTGGAGTGCTGTGTTTACGAGCCACGAACACCAAGGATTGCCAGCAGTCACCAGCAGCTAGGAGAGAGGCATGAAACAGACCCTCCTTCAGAGCCCCTAGAAGGAACCAACCATGCTGACATCTTGATTTTAGACTTCTGGATTCCAGAGCTGTGCGAGAATAAATTTCTGTCGTTTCAAGCCACCCTGTTTGTGGTCATTGATTACGACAGCCCTAAGAAACTAATGAAAGGAGCCCTGGTGGTACAGCAATTAAGTGCTCGGCTTTTGACCAAAGATTGGCAGTTCAAACCCACCCAGAGGCTCCACTGGAGAGAGACCTGGCGATTTGCTCCCATAAAGATTACAGCCTAGAAAACCGTAAGGGGCAGTTCTACTTTGTCATATGGGGTTGCTATGAGTTGAAATCGACTCAAGGTTACTCAACAACAAAAAGAACAGGAAACTAATACAGATGGCATTCTGGGTTCAAAATTTGAGGGGACTGAGGAAAAACTTCCTTTGGATTCTAAGCATCAGATATGGTCTTACCTCTGGCTACAAGAAAAGTACTTAGTATTTTTCCTGCTTTCAAAGAATTGAAATTACTTGGCCTAAGTCTGTATGTCATCTATGAAGGGGAAACTGAGCCACAGAGCAGAGAGGGGATAGTCTAAGTCATGTGAGAAGGTGGCAGAGTCAAAGCCCGCCTAAGGGAGGGTGATGGTAGTGGGAAGAACATGGCAAGAAGAGTCTGAAATTCTGAATTCCCATTTGTTGTTGTCAGTTGCTATTGAGTCAGCCCCGACTCATGACGACCTTAAGTATAGCAGAATGAAATGCTGCCCGGTCCTGCTCCATCTTCATGATCATTTTTATGTTTGACTCCATGGTTGTGGCCATTGTGTCATCTATCTCACTGACGGTTTCCTTTGTTTTTCTGACCTGCTACTTTACCAACCATGATATCCTAAATTCCAATTGAAACCAACAACCAACCAGTTGCTGTTGATTCTGACTCATGGTGACCACGTGTGCAGAGTAGAACTGCTCCATAGAATTTTCAAGGCTTTGACCTTTTGTAAGCAGATTGCCAGGCCTTTCTTCTGTGGTGCCTCTGGGTGGATTCAAATTGCCCAACTTTGGGTTAGTAATTGAGAGCTTAACCATTTGTACCACCCAGGGACTCAAATCCAATTTAGAAGTCCTAAATTCTAACCCAGGTTCCCCGTCTTACTGGCGAGGCCCTGCCATTTCTTGGCTGTCAGTGTTCCCATGTGTGAAATGGAGGGATTGGGCTGCATGCTCTCTGGGTCCCTTCCAGCTGAGACACTCTGCATCTGTGGCCTCCCCCCCACCCCCTGCTGTGACCAGGGGTACCACATGGAGAAGGAGCATGCCCACAGGGTGATCACAGCTGGTCCTGGTTCTGTCCACCTGCATAGTGCATGCTGCACAGCTCAACAGCCTGCCAAAGCCCAGGGCTGGGGAAGGTAGACAAGGGCAGTGGGTGCAATTCTGGGCCATGTTGGCCGTGCTGCACTGCAGCAGCGTGGCCGTGTCCCAGGCAGGATGCGGGCAGCCGAACCTTCTTAGTCTGTTTAGAAATCAGCCACACACTCCAATCTTACTTCCGAAATGAAATGTGCATGGAATTGATGCAATTGACCCTTTTGAACCGTTTATTTAGAAGGAGTGTCTTGGTCCCCCCACCCCTTCTCCTTTATTGTCCTTTCCTTGACTTTCAGTTTGCAATACATTCAAAACCTGGGAATGTCTACTTCTGCCCTCATCCTCTCCTACCTCTGGGTTTATCTGTTCTGCGTTATCCGTTGTGAAGTATATCACAATGCGCTATTTTAACCATGTCTGCTTTTAAAGCGCTTCTCTCTCTGGGAGTTTTCCCCATTAAATCCCTGTCTCAATCCTGACAGAGATTAACTTGCATGGAAGCAGGAGCCAAAACTTTAAGAATCACAGACACATCAGGACAAAAAATTTACACTTTGTGGCCATCTTCTCAATTTCACATGTGTGCAAATTTTAAAACGGGATTTTCTTAAAGGAGAGCAAAATGAGACACTTCCCCAAACTGTTGATAACTGGCCAGCAGACTGAGAGGAATTTTTCTCTTCTTTTTTACCCCAGGTCTGCCTCTGTCCTTTTTTCAGTAAATTGATGGTGTTAACGTGTCTACAGCAAAGCAGACGGTGGCTCGTTCCCTCTGCTGCTTTCTGAGTACCAGGCTGCAATTCTCAAACTTCTGAACAACTTCCACCTTCTCCAAAATGTGGTCTCCGAAAGGAAGAAATTAAGGATACCTCAGAGACTTCTTTTTTTGCAAGAAAAGCACCTTCAGGTGCCCAAGTCTGGGAGAAAAGCTTAGACCTGGTGGGAAGGCACCGGGAGGGCGGAGGTTCTTTGGAGATGAGTCTCCATAGGAGCGGGCATCTTGCAGTGTCAGGGGTTTCAATTAAACCTGGGAGAGGGGGAGAGACCATCCCGTCGCCTGCAGCGTTGACTCCCAGCAGCATTTCGGTGCAGGGACCCAGCTGACACTTCTTATTTCGGGTCCTGCCGCGCCAGCAGCAGTCTGCAACTTGCCGGCTCCAGAGCAGGACTGGCAGCGCGGAGCAGAGGAGAGAGGTAACTTACAGGGAGGGGTGTGTTGGTTCCTTAATACTCGGCCAGTCACTGGCACTCTCCTTAGAGAACTGGCAGGAAGATGCCCTTTCTCTTGGGTTTTCAAAAGCTTCCTCCTCATGGAAGCTGAGCCCTGTCTCTGCACTTTGCAGGAACTCTGGACTGGTACCGGGAACTCCTTCCAGATCCTTCTCCATCCTGCTTTCCAGCAGAGCAAGGTAGGGAACGCTGAGTCAGTTGCTCACAGGAGTCAATTTCTGAAAATAAATTTTAAATACCGCTTGAATTCTTTTCTTTTCTTTTATTTTTTTGTGGGTTTCTTTCTCATGTCAGTTTTGTGTTTGTATCTTTTGTTTTCATTAAGCTACAAGGACTCTAAGTTTGTGCAGGGATTTTTGGTGGGGGTTTTATGATTTAAAAAAACAAAAACGTTCTACTCCATTGCGGTCCTGCTGCAGTCCCAGCAACCTGGTTTAGCTGCAGAGACTATCACAGGGCTCCCTCCTCTCCTCTTTACCCTTGCCAGAGCCCGGCTCTCTGACTCCCACCTGCCCCACTCCTCCAAGCCTCCGTCCCCCATCTCCTTGCCCACCCACCCTCTGCAAAGGACCCCAATAAGTGAGCAGATGGTAGTGGCAGGCAGGGTTAGAAGGAGAATGTGGGCACTGCAGCTTTAAGAATGCCGTACTGCGAAATCTTTCTCCTTCAAGTGACTGCAGAACTGACTGCAGCAGCTGCGGGAGGAGGCAGCCGGAGCAGGAGGAGGAGGAGGAGGGAGAAGGGGATGCCCACTCTGGGTACCACACTGGGGAGCGCTCAGCCCCAGGCAAAATCCAAAGCACACTCAGCACCTTCACTTTGGGTTGGGTTCTGTCTCCCACTTGCTGTGGGGGGTGGGGGGGGCGGGAGTGTGGGAAGGTGGGGATAGGCACCAGGGACTCACTGATGAGTTTAAGCTCAGCCCTTGCCTTGGAGTGTGTCATTCTGCTGCGTGCATCCGCACCTGATTAACTAGCTCTCTAAGCCATGTGGAATTGACCTGGGAAACGCAGGTCTGATTTCTATTGTGATCTTTCTCCAGCCTGACTTGAACTCTGGGAACATAGATGCAGCCTTCCCTGCCTTATTCGTCGGGGATCAAGGTTTTATTCTTTTGGGTTTACTGAGGTGCGCTTTGGAGGGAAATTTGAAACCGGATGATTTGTGCCCACAGGGGCAGTGGCTGCAGCTTTTAAGGATGGGATGAGGGCAGAGTGGGGATATACAGCATGTCAAGCAGTGGGGAGGGCTCCGTAGGGCTCAGTGTGATGGGGATTGCACATAAGCGCAGGAAGGCACCCCTGGGGCAGTGGCTGTTTCTGGGGATGTTCACAAGCCACTGAGGTGCCTGAGGTCTCGTCTCTGGGACGCAGACTTCTCTCTACCCGGCCAAGAGACTGCCCCAAAGCCAGCTGTTGCCTCAGTAGGTCCAGCTAGAGGAGCCCCTGGCTGGCTGTGCCCGCATGGTGGCATTCCCAGACATGAGGTTTGGATCCGGGTTTGCATTGAGTGGGGATAATGTCATTCAGTGTCCATGGTGGCATCTGCCCAGGTGGTCCCAGGTGCTGGAAAGGCTCCTTGTGATTCCTCCCAAAGCAAAAAAGGTATCATTTTTAGAAAAACTTTAGGTCTTGCACTAAATCAACTCAAAAGATGCGCCGTGAACCTCTCAGGTATAAATTATCCAGGCAAGTCCCTGTAACAGCCACAAGGAGTGACAGCCCAGGCTCGCGTTATTAGGACATGACCTCTGTGGGCTTCCGCACTGTGTCCTGGCACTTGCTGGACCAGGAGCAAGGCCTGAAGGCTCATCTGCAGGAAAATGCTGCCTGTTCTCTGGCAGGGACTGTTGGAGTTGAAGCTTCTGAGGGCACAAGAGGGGACTTATACCCGACACTCTGCCGCATTTGGGGACCTCTAGGTTCAGAGACAAATATGTTATGGCATCTTAGATGGCATAATCACCTAGACTGGGAAAGTGCTCTCCAGACTGAAATCCAAGCCTCTTTCCCAATTAAAAAACAAACTTGTTGCTGTCAAGTTGATTCCAACTCATAGCAACCCTATAAGGACAGAGTAGAACTGCCCCATAGGGCTTCCAAGGAGCACCTGGTGGATTTGAACTGCCAACCTTTTGGTTAGAAGCCGTAGCTCCTAACCACTATGCAACCAGGGCTTCCAATTAGAAGTACCCCTTTCCTGGCTACTTTCACAACCCTGATTTCCTCCTCATCACCGCTTCTCTCACGCCATACATTTTTTATACATTCCCCATATATTTAAAACCATCTTCAGCCACTACCTAAAAACCCATGGTATGTGTTTGCAGAAATCCCTTTGTGACGTGCAACAACTTTAATTTTACAGACAAACAGCCTTGAATATAAATGACTCAGAGCCCAGTACACCTAGAGGGGTCATTCGGGTCCTAAGTGCCAGGGTCTCCTGAGGTCACCATCCTGTGGTACTGAGGAGGGACCCTCACTGTATGTCAGGCAGAAATTGCCCCACCCTTTGGAAGCTGCTAGGATGGCCTATTTGTGTCTGAATGTCTAGCTTTCTCTTGACACTGGGATTGAGGTATTAGGAAGCAGGAGAACGAGATGGGAGGACAGGGCAGACTTCTCTCCCGGCATGTCCTAAGACCGCTGCTAATAGCAGTGCCTCCTGGAAGGTCGACCTGTTGGCCCCCAGCCTCCTGTCCATGTGCACGAGTTTCTGGTCACCCACGCATAGGTAAGGTGAGATGGAACATCACCAGTGTGCTTAGGGGGAGAAGGTGACCCTTGAACCTAGCACTCTGACACAGCTGGGGCTGTGGAATGAATTACACATCCTGCCACGAGATGGACAAGGGGCATGCCGCTTGGCTGCCCCGCTTCCACAGCCTTCTCTTTGTGAGAGGCTACCTTCCTTCCAGCAGGGGCCGTGTGGGCCAAAATGGCCACATCACAGTGGCTGGGAAAAAGGAGGTGGAGGAGCCGAGGTGACACAGAGACCCTCAGGAATGCATGGAGTGGGGCAGCTTAGCCCCAGCAGGTCCCTGTATGCCCTCACCTTCCAGGTAGCAGAACAGGGAAGCCAGCTGACCTGGGACAGTGAGAGGCCAGCGTTTCCGGCAGAAAATCCAATGCAGTTGGTGACTACCATCCCACCACCCCCATGTTAGGCCTACCTACAAGTGAGCCTCAGGGCTGCAACAGGGTAGGAGTGAGGTAAAGACCTCCCCTTGTCCCTGCCCATGTGTCAGATCCCCACAGCTGTGAGCTTGACCCCACAGTAACATCTAGAGAATTCTATGGGCCTGGGCTGGGCTTTAACAAGAAGTCTCTATCTTCCCATGCCCCAGGGTGCATTATAGTGCCGGCATTGTCAAGGGGGACAATGAGGCGAGAGCTGGTCCCTGAGATCAGTGGGGTGTGGATGGAAGGGGACAGAAGGCTGTGGACAGTGCTCCCTGGGCCGCCTCGCAATGCACCAGTGCTGACTCAGGAGCCTTCTCCAGCTCTGTCCTCTTCCACCCCCATTGTCCTACCATAGCACGGGCCAGCCAAGCCCATTTCCTTACGCAGGGGCAGTTGGGGCCCAGGCTGCTGCATGCCGTCTGCCCCGCCCCTGCCGCCGCCGGCCAAGTCAGCAGTGTGAGAGCTGCCGGATGCAGCAGAAGCAGCAGCAGTGAGCGATGCAGAAGCCCTGCACCACTGCACAGGGCAAGCAGCAGCTCTGCTGCGATCTGTCTCCACGGCCACCTCCTGGCTGCTGCGCGCAGGACGGCGTCTCTGATTGGTGCAGTGAGTGAACCCTGACTTGATTTATACCACCTTCTCCCTACTCCTGCACTTCCTTGGAGTTGGGGACTGTGGGCAGAGGCAGCTGGCTCCTGGGGAAGGATGACACCTGGGGGATCCTGCCTCTGGGCTCTTGGACGGATAGCCTCAGAAGGACAAGCCACTTTCACGGGTGCTCCAGGGTTGAGCACCCACCAAGTGTAGGGTGGTGTTGGGAAACTCCACGGAAGAATAAGACTTGCTGCGCCTTGGAGGGATTAGAAGAATTAAGGCTTTGAGATGAACCCAGGGAAGCTGTCTCTGGGCTCTTGCCTTGTATCTCTGACTTTGAACCTGGACGCAAGTTTGGAATGCAAGGCTGCTTTTCCAGTTGGGGGGTAAGGAAGTGATCCTCAACTAAAGCATGCTCTTGGGTGAGGACAAAGGGACCTTCTCTGGCCGTTTGCTTGAATTCTTCCACTCATGATTTCTGGGACAGCTCATGGGAACAAATGCAGGCACAAAGGCAATGGGAGAAAGGTTTTTTTCCGGATGTCTTGTAGTTGGTTGTAGGAAGGTTGAACTTGGATGTGGAGGTACTTGGACAGAGATGAGGGAATCCAGCTTCCCCTGCAGAGGCAAGCTGAGCCAGCAAATGTGGGTGGGGTTCAGTAGCTGCTGACCCTCCTGGGTGATGTGATGAGCTTGGGTGGCAGGAGCTTGGGGCCTGGGGAAAGAGAGAGCAAGCAGGCCCAGGGGGTCCAGACAGCACCTTCTGCCCAGAATAGCAGCCGGGGGGCAGTGTTTATTTATGCCAGTGGCGCGGAAATGCTGCCTGACTAGTCCCCAAGGGCCGTTCTTGGCAAAAGCCCTGTCTCCCGGCAGGATGGGAAGTGATGTCACGTTGCGCTCATGAGCCTGTCCTTCTTGGGATGCTCAGGGTGGTGAGACAGTTCAGAGAGTGAGGACTGGCTGCTCCAGACCCTGAACTTCCACTGGAGGCGCCTGCGCGCTGGTGGCTGCGTTTTCCCACCCCCAGGTTTTTGGCTTAGTGTCTCCACCTTGTGCTTGCCCTTGGAGTCCTGCATTGCGCTGGATGGGGGTGAGGGCGGGGAGGGGGACAGGAGGAAATGGCAGGGCCACTGGAGCCTGCAGACCCCTCTTGGTGCTGATGTCATCAGTTGTGGGGGCCTGCTCAGGACTGTGGCTGCCCCAGTCTGACCCTGGGATCCTGTTTCTCAGCTGGGAACAGGCGCGGTACTGCAGCCGCCAGCCTCCCTGCCAAGGACGCAGGGAGAGGCGGCTCTCCAGGGACCTCCTGCACCCTCCAGGCAGAGCCAACTGGCCAGCTGAGTCCTGCGGCTCCTCCTGGGGCTGAGGTGTAAGGAAAAGGCGGGGGCTATGGGAACATTAGCGGACCTGGCTTTCCACTGGCATTGGGCTGTTGGGGTGCTTGCCTGGCAAGACAGCTGCACTCAGACTCTCAAAGATTGTGAGGACCAGGGAGGAAGGTGGGTGCTGGCATCAAAGGCTCTAGGTGCTGCTGGGATCCTAGGCACCAGGACCAGATCCTGACCCCAGGGTGCGACCCCACCGCCCGTTCTTGCTTTTCACCCAGTGCAGAGTCAGCAGTTTCTGCTGTTCTCATTCTCTGCAGCTTGGGATGAAGGATCAGAACCTTTCTTTGCTTTTATGCATTTAACTTTAACTCTGGCGGCTGAGGCATGGTAACTTCGCAGATGCTCTAGTCAAAGCCAGATGGTACTTAGAAATCACCTGGTCCAAGCCTCCCAGTCTCAGAGATGAGGACAGTGAGGCTCAGAGACATTAACCAACTAGCCCAAGGACACAGGAGCAGGGGCAGAGCTGGGACACCCCAGGACACGTTCCGACCTGGCGTGTGGGCTGAGAATGAGATCATTGGTTCTGGACCCATCAGGCACCCTGGCTCAGGTGGAATAGGACAAGGTAAAGAAATCAGGGACCAGAGGGGACACAGACCTGGGGTCTTAAGAACTGTGGGCAAAACTTACTGGAGGCGGTGCTGCTCCAGACCTGAAAGCTGGCTTTGGGCAGGTTTGCAGCACCTCTGGTGTACAACTCGTACAGTGTCAGGCGCCAGGGTAGAAAATGCTAGGCTTCTTTTAAGGGTCCTTCTCTTCTCAATTGGGAAATCGGGATTCCCTAAGCCTGGCTGCTCCCTGTCAGGTTCTCTGTGCTGTAATTCAGGCTTCCTCCAGCAGAGGCCTCCCGAGGATGCAGGGAGGAAACGGAGCCGCTCACTGCAGGCCAAGGCAGCGTGCAGAATGGGGTTTTAGTTTCATTTGGTCCCACAGGTTTAGGCAGAAAAGTTTTCCGGATTTTTGTTTCCACTAATAAAAACAGAAAATTTACTTAGATAGTGCCCTGAATTTTCATTCAGGATCTGTATCATCTCGTGGGTCATCCATTCTCATTTCCGCTTCTTAGAAAGGTTTTGTTGAACACAATATGGAGGGTATGCTGTGGCTTCCATTGTGGGGTCTCATTTCGTAGTAGGTTTGATGAGTCCTTAGGGCGTCTGTTGTCTGGAAAGGTAACAATGGTCCCAGGAAGGGCTGACCAGCCTTGGGCACGGTAGCAAAGGGCAGTTGGCAACAGCCCGTGAGCAATGCTGAACCAAATGTTTTGGTTCCGTTGCAAGGCGTTTCCATTTGTCCTTGCATTTCCTGGCAGGTGTTATGTCTACCTCTTGCCTGGGGAATGTTCCAGGATGACAGTAGCAAACCCAGGCCAGAGTCTACATGAATCAGAGACTGGGATTTCGTCTCACGCTTGCTTACACCAGCCTCTGCTTTGATGATCTGTCTTTGTCCTTGTTCGGAGGTTTCTGTTCTGAGTCTCAAGCTCCACCTAAGAACTTGAGCAACTCAGTTTTGTGCTCCAAGAGTTCCTTCTTTTCTCGCTAATGGTTCCACTTGTTTAATGCTGATTTGGTGCAGTGAATAGCCCCAGTCTGAATACCCTTCAAACTAAAATGCTGCATATGAATGACCTTCAACTTACTACTCAGAGGTGAATTGCTGTGATTATCTAGAAGACAGCCCATTTTCCCGTATCATGAGATTACCTCTCTGCTCCATGGTGAAATAAATTTTATAGAGCACACATTAAACTACCCAAGTGGGAACTTCTTGGGTCTCCAGTTAGGGCAAGTAAAGACTCTGTTGTAAGTGCTCATGTGTGCAGGGCGCATGCTCGCTGGTGTGAGTTCTGTAATTGCCACCAAGCAGGAAACCTGCCAAACCCCTTGTTAAGATTTAGATTGACTTCAGAGTCCCTGGGTGGTGCGAGTGGTTAATGCATTCGGATGCTAACCAAAACGTTCAAGTTCACCCAGAGGTGCCTCCGAAGAAAGGCCCGGAGGCCTACTTCCGAAAAAAATCAGCTATTGAAAACCTGATGGAGCACAGCTCTTCTCCGACACACATGGGGTTGCTATGAGCCAGAATCGGCTCAATAGCAACTGGGTTTTTTAGGTTGACTTAAGAGAGGTGGAGAAAATTAACCATGAGAGTTGACAAGGGCTGTCTCAAATAGGGCAAATAGGGAAAACATAATTTGTTTGGCCCTCAAATAGTGTAAAATTGTTATGCCTACCAGAGAATTCCTGATAGCACCTTCTTGATGATTCACTTCAACCCAGCAGGTATTTCTTGGGCAACCACTGGTACTATTAGTATAAGGCATGGTCCCTGCTCAGCATGGTGATATGTATGGTGATAGGGTGGGAAAGCTCCAGGGTGGAAGGGGCAGCTTCTCAGTGAGGGAGTTGGTAGTTCAGCTTCTCCCTTTTCCTACTTCCTCCTTAACCCAAGCCCTGGCTGAGAGTGGAAACTGAGTCATTTCGCCAGTGTGCTAGATCATTTGCATTCAGAAGCACTGCAAGTCGACCTTCCCATCCCGGCTCAGATTCCTAGTCCAGTGCCCGTGTCAAAGTTCCTTGCTAGCTTTCTTGGGGTACCTCGATGCAGGGTCTGTCCACTGTGGGGGGGCATTTGGCCTTGGCTTCACGCTCAAAAAAGGGTCTTGAGTTTTTTTTTATCATTTCTAGTAAAGAGTACAATTAAACGGCATTGGGGTTTTGTATGTACGTGTGTTAAAAGCCCTCTGTTTTTAAAATTTTAAATGTTTACAGTGCACATTTTTCTAACTCTGTTTTGGCATTTTCTCCTTTTGTAAAATCCCAGGTCCCCTACTATGTGAGAGTGGCCTAGGTGTCTCATGTCCTCTGAAATGATGCCACACTCCAGACATTGCCCCTTTGTGGCCCGATGTTTACCTTGCCCTGCAGGCTAAATGTTGTAAAGAATCTGTGCGAGGTCTCGGAGAGATCAGGCCTCCTTCTGTGTAATAAATGTACTTATTTCACAACAGGGAGTGGACCAGGCACAAGTGGTGAAAACAAAAAAGAAGTAAAATTTGTGGTTTTTTTTCAAAACAAGGGGAGTAAGATAGGGCTAAAAGGAGCCCTGGTGGCACAGTGGTTAAGCGCTCGGCTGCTAACCTAAAGGCTGGCAGCTCAAACCCATCAGCTGCTCCACAGGAGAAAGTGGCAGTCTGCATCTGTAAAGATTACAGCCTTGGAAACCCTGTGGGGCAGTTCTACTCTGTCCTATAGGGTTCCTACAGAGCCACTATGAATCGTAATCAACTCAACACAATGGGTTTTCTTTGGAAGATAGGGCTGGCCCATGATAAAATTGTAAAACAGGCCAAGCTTGCCTTTGATGCTTCCTTCCTGCCTTCACCCCACTGGCCTCCCAGGCCACTCTCTAGATTCAAAGGGGCCCCAGGTCACCAAGGAGCCTCTGCTCAGCACCTCCATTCAGCCTGGTGGCCTGAGCGCCATGTTCCTGTTCTAAATAACCAATCTCTCTCTTCTACCTTAAAAGTTTGCATTGCTGGAGAATACCAGCACACACAAGCCTCTACTAGAAGTCCCTGGGTGGTATAAATGGTTAAGTGCTTGACTGCTAACCGAAAGGTTAGAGGTTTGACTCTATCTAGAGGCTCCTCAGAAGAAAGGCCTGGCAATCTACTTCTGAAAAATCAGGCATTGAAAGCCCTATGGAGCACAGTTTTACTTGGATATATATGGGGTTGCCATGAGTTGGAATCGACGTGATGGCAACTGGCTTGGCTTTCTTGTTTAATTCAGAGGAGGGTGTTCCTAAGGGTAAAATCACTCTTTGGAGGGATGGTTGGTGAAGCGATACTTGGTTTGAACAGATCTGCCAGGCATCCCACAAATCACCTCGATGTGCACCTGAACCTGGAATTGGTTTGGTTTTCATAGCTGCTTGGCTTCTTTAGGTCCCTGGAGGCCAAACATGGCCGCTTTCCCAAGATGCTCCTTCAAGGCAAGTGGGAGAAACACAGCTCCAGCAAAGAAGTCCTGTAAGTGTCCTTTATCTCTTCCAGCCAGGAGTCCTTATGCTTTCACCGCACAGTTTTCTGAGGGCTGAGCTAAGTCTTCTTCCTATTTATAGACAGGCCTGGCTGATGCTCAGTCACAGCTGAGTGTAACAACGAAAGGGGTGATGACTTCACATATGTAACACTTCAGTACCTGCCAAAGGATGTGAGGGCTCAGAGAGAGCTGGGTGTGGCTGGGGAAAGAGGAAGGGTTCTGCTAAGGACAATTACCTACACCATTTACAAGAGTCATCCCCAGGGTCCTCGTGTTTGACGCAGTCATATACTCTAGGATTTGGGGTGCCTTTCTTTCTGCCTCTTTCTTTGTTGGCCTCGGCTATCCTTCAGAGTAGATTTCCCTTAGGTGGGTGACCCATTCCACCAAATATTGTGTTTCTTTTACTTCAGCTGTATTTAACAATGGTCCCACCTGTTCTGAGGAGCATTAGTGGTGCAGTGGTTAAGCACTCAGCTGCTAACCAAAAGTCGGCAGTTCGAACCCACCAGCCACTCCATGGGAGAAAGATGTGGTAGTCTGCTTCCCTGTGGGGCAGTTCTACTCTGTCCTACAGGGTTGCTATGAGTTGGAATTGACTCAACAGCTATGGGTTTGGTTTGGTTCTACCTGTTCTCAGCATTTCTACAGCATTCCCCAAGCCATGATCCCAAAATCCAGGTGTGGAATTCTATTCAACTCACTTATATTAGCTTCCTAGGTCTGACACAACATATTACTACAAAGCAGGTGGTTTAAAACAATGGAAATTTATTGTCACAGAGTTCTGGAGGCCAGAAGTCCAAAGTCAGGGTGTTGGCAGAGCCATGTTCTCTCCAGAGGCTCTAGTGGAAGATCTTTCTTTGTCTCTTCCAGTTTCTAGTATCCTCAAGCATTCCTTGGCTTGTGACAGCATAATTCTAATCTCTACCTCTGTCTTTATACGTCTATCTTCCCTCTGCGTCTGCTGAGTCTCTTCTCCTCTCATGAGGGCACCAGTCATAAAGAGATTAGGGCTCACCCTAATGACCTCATCTTAACTAATTACATCTCCAGTGACCCCATTTCCAAATAAGGTCACATTCTCAGGTACCAAGGGTGAGGGCTTGAACATATCCTTTTGGGAGACACAATTCAACCCATAACATCACCCTTCAAGGGATGACCCTCTCTACTATAGAATATTCCTCATTTTCTACTGGCATGAGATTACTTTTCCTTTTTTTTCTCATTAACCAATAGAATAATGTAGTTATCTATATCAGAAAAAGGAGCCCTGGTGGTGCAACAATTAAGCACTTGGCCACTAATCAAAAGGTCGGCAGTTCAAACCCACCAGCGGCTCCTTGGGAGAAAGACCTGGCAATCTGCGCCCATAAGGTTATGGCCTAGGAAACCTTATGGGGCAGTTCTGTTCTGTCTGATAGGGTCACTGTGAGTTGGAATCAACTTGATGGCACACAACAACAACAACATATCAGAAATAAGGTGATTATGTTAATATTTTCTGAATTAGGAAAGAATTGTTACTTTTTCCTCCCATAGTCTTTGGCTACAAGAAATGAGTGTTGCAACCATGGACCTAAGTACCACTTTAGCTGCATTACACCATGCCCTCTGATGCTTCCCTGGGGGCCCAGGATGGAAACTCAGTTAACTATTAAGTGATGATGATGATGGTGGTGACTACATAATGGTGGTGAATGATGATGATGATGGTGTTGGCCCCAAGACCCAATTCTATTTGTTTCCTTTGGTGAAGACAATGTAGTGGGCCCAAGAGAGAAGAGAGCTAGGTTCATCAAGATGGAGACTATGCCTTCCGAATCCAAGGGAGCTCTGCGGCCATTCTCAGCCATGGTCAGTTCCGGATCCTTGTGTATTTGTTCCACTACCACTGGGGCTCAGTTTCCCCTGTGCATCTGCTCTTCTTGGTCCACTTCTCTTGTTCTAGCCCTTGGCCTCCCTACTGCCTATACAGTATGTCTTTTCTCCACCTCATAGACACTGCTTGCACCCAACTTTCATTGACCTTTAACTTTGGCCTAATTCAGACCCACTGTAGCCCATCGTGGTTGTACCCACAGCCACCGCTGCCACTTCCCTCCCAGGTGCCCCGTGTTGGGAGCTCTGGTGGCTCAGTTGTTAAGAGCTCGGCTGCTAACCAAAAGGTCAGCAGTTTGAATCCACCAGCTGCTCCTTGGAAACCCTATGAGGCAGTTCTACTCTGTCCTATAGGGTCGCTATGAGTTAGAATCAACTCGACAACCACGGATTTGGTTTTTTTTGTTTTGGTGTAGCCCATCAGGCATCTCTTTACCTCATGATCGATAAAGCTAGAGCTCCCACTGGTGACAGCTGTATTCCCTCAGTATTTCTTTGGTCAAATTGGCCCAACTATTTTTGCACAAGCCTATAGAATTGCTACCTGTGGACAGGTGTAAGTACCTGTAGAGAGGTGTAAACACTATAGACAGGTGTTGATCTTGGTCCAATGAGATGGAATGGAGGCAGGTTACATGACACACGACTAAGGATCCCTTTTCATCAGGAAGTGAGCATTTTCCTTAGAAGGAACCATGGGCATGGTGGGCACTGAGATCATCACAAAAAGCCTAAATCCACCTTGGCCTTATGACGTGGACGGAATGTTTATTGAGTGCCGACTGGAGCTGGGAAACAAGGCTTGGTGGAGAGAGCCTTTCAAGTGGAGGGGTAAGATGAGCAAAGACTTGAGGTTGGGTAGCCTATGCTGGTTTATTCCTTTCAACAACTATTTATTGAGCAATTACTATATACTGGACACTATTTTAGATGCTGAGATACAGCAGTGAACAAAACAAAGTCCCTGCCCATGTGGAGCTTAAATTTTAGTGGCAGTTAGGGAAGACAGATAACAAACATGCAAATATATAAAATATATAGAATATATGTGGACAAATAATAAAGCAAGTAAGGGGGATGGGAGCTAACCTAGGAAGGCCTCATCAATCACATTGTCTTAGTCTGCATTCTCTAGAGGATCCAAACCAGTGAGATGTATATAAATATACATATATATACAGAGAGAGAGAGAGAGAGATTTACTTCAGGGAAATGGTTCATGCAATTGTAGGGGTTGTCAAGCCCAAAATCTACAGGTCAGGTGGCAGGCTAGAAACCTCTGCAGGTTTACATACCAAAACTGGAGGTTAGGCAATGAGAAGAGTGCAAGGTCGAGAGAGAGAGAGAGCAAGTGAGCTTTGCCACATTCATTTACCTTCTGGAGGCAGGCCACACCCCTAAAGAAAATCCCCTATCAACTGATTGTTTGATCACATCATGAGAGGAGATTATATCATATTACATTATGGAAGAGCAACTAGTCCAATATCTTCCACAAACACTGATAATCACAGCCTAGCCAAGTTGATATATAACACTAAGCAACTCACAGGTGATATTTGATCACAGACCTGAAGGAAGGAAAGCAAGCCACGTGGATATCTGGGGAAGAGCAGTCCAGACAGATGGAACAGCAAGTGCAAAGGCCCTGAGGTAGGAGTATGCCTGGTCCATTCCAAGATCAGCAAGGAGGCTAGTGTGGCTGGAATGGAGTAAGGGCAAGAGTAGAAAGAAATGAGGTCAGAGAGTTAGTTGGGGACCAGTTCATGTTGAACCTTTTAGGAGTCACTGGAGGGTTCTGAGCGGAGGATTGATATGATCTGACTTCATCTGAAATAGATCACTCATAGATGTTATGATGAGAATGGACTTTGGGAACAAAAGGTGACTGAAACCAGCTAGAAGTCTCTGTTGATAATCTGGGCAAGAGATGATGGTGGCTTAGACAAGAGTGGAACAATGAAGGTGATGAGGAAAAGCAGAGGTGTTTGGATTCCAGATCTATTCTGCTGATGACTTGTACACAGAGCTAGCCAAACTGCTAGGTAAAGGGGACAGTCCTCCAGACTGCCAAGTCTGCCCAAGACTTTTGATCCCAACTGCAAGGAGTTAGGGTCCAGCTACAAAGTTAGAGGGGAGAAGCATCTACACAAGACCACCCTCACTGTGACACCAACTGTAGAGTCTGGAACAGAGTAAGCAAGGGAGAGAGAAGAGGGTTAGCTGTGGGCCAGTTCATGCTGGACCTTTTAGGAGCTACTGGAGGGTTTTGTCCAGTGGCCGAGGGCAAAGGCCAGACCTCTCTTTGTTGTTGTTAGGTGCCGTTGAGTCAGTTCTGACTCATAGGAACCTTTGCTTTAGGTAAAGTTTAATCCTTCAACTACACAGATTCCATGTGGGGTAGGAAACAGAGGAGTCAAGGAAACTGCAAGGTTATTGGCCAGAGTGCTGGAAGGATGGAGTTGCCTTTTATGGTGATGCAGAAGACTTCTGAGAAGCAGTTCTGGGTAGGGAGGGTGGAGTCAGGACTTCAGTTTTGGAAGTTTGTGGTTCCCACTACACATCCACAAGACTTTAAATTGGCAGTTGGCTATCAGAGCCAGGAGGTCAGGGGAGAGGTTGTGGCTTCAGATATCAATTTGGGAGTTATCAGCGTACAGATGTTAATTAAAGCATGAGGCTGGATGAGATCACTAGGGAGGGAGTGTAGGTGGAGAAGGGGTCCAAGGACCAAGCCATGGAGCCTCCAATACAAAGAGGTTGGGGAGTAGAGGAGGAGCCAGCAAAGGAGACTGACAAGGAGCGGTCAGTGCAGTAGCGGGGAACCAAGAGAGATGGTATCCAATAATCCACATTAAAAAAAAAAAGAAAGAAAGAAAGAAAGAAAAGAGTTTCAAAGACCAGGGAGGACTCACCTGTGTCAAATGATGCTGATGGGTCAAGCAAATGAGGACTTGGACTTGGCCCCTGCATTTAGCAGCATGAAGGTCATTTGTGACCTTGACAAGAGATGAGTAGAACAAAATCAAGCTGTAATGCTGCTCCCTAGACCCAGTGAGCAAGAAAGGGGAGGATCTCATGGGTGGGCACTGGCCAGGCAGCCTTCAGGTTCTACTCAGGGGAGGCCCATCCGGTAGGTCCTGCCATAGGTCTCAGCAGGTGCTGCCGTGGCAGCCTGGCCCAGGGCCCCGTCCCTTGTCTCCAATAGTTACAGAGAGACAGCCCCCAGGCCCACAGTCTATGGGGCAACCATATCTAGTTCTGGTCCTATCATGGGCTTCCAGACGCTCAGTGCCAGGCTCCCAGCATAAATGACCCATCTGACCTTTTAAAATACTTTGTTAGTCAACCTCCTATTTTCCAAACATCACCCTTGTGTTCATATTCAGACGGATGCGTTATAATCAAATCGCATTAGCTAGCTTTTATGTGGAACAGCCTTCAGCCTTCAACCCATTTAAAAGACAATTTGGTGTCCAGAGAAAACCTCCTAACCATGTTGCATTTGTTTGGGGATCCCAGAGCCCAAAAGTGGATTGTCATGAAAACTCCTATCAATACTTAGCATGCCTCATGTAATGAACAGTCTCAACAAGATCCTCAGAGTAAGCTTAGTGGGTGGGGAGGGGTGTCATAGGTCACTTTCTCATAAGGCACCTCAACATAAGCAAGCCATTATATGATGTAGCCCAGGTGTGCAGCATTCTAATGCTCTGGCTTAATTCAGGATACATGTTAGAGCTTACTTTCCGATCTGGTAGCTGCTAGCCACATGACTGGAGTCCCTGAGTGGTGCAGATGATAAACGTGCTTCGCTGCTAACCCAAAGGTTAGAGATTTGAGTCCATCCAGAGGCACTCAGATCACAAGAAAGGCCTGGCAATCTACTTCTGAAAGATCAGCCATTAAAAACTCTATAGGAGCACAGTTCTACTTTGACACACACGGTATCACCATGAGTTGAAGTTGACGCGACAGCAACTTGGTTTTTTAAAATAAAATATATGTATTAAAAAAACCCATTGCCATCAAGTCGATCCCAACTCATAGCGACCCTATAGGACACAGTAGAACGGCCCCGTAGGGTTTCCAAGCAGCAGCTGGTGGACTGGAACTGTCGACCTTTTGGTTAGTAGCTGAGCTCTTAACCACTGCACCTCTAGGGCTCCATACAGGTATTAGATATCTGTTAATCTAGCTATCTATCTGTCTATCTATCTATCCGTCTAATCTAAGAATATTTTGGCCTCTGTCCTCAATTAGAAAAAAGGTTGATTTTATGCATAAGACTTTAGAATTTGGAACATAATCAGAAACTTAAAGCTGTATTTAGTTAAAATGCCCAGTCAGCACAGCAATAAGCAAACACTTTAAAGTCGTTCTCCCCTTTGTACAGTATTTTGACTTCTTACACTTACTCGTGAGTCAGACTCGACTCAATGGCGACTGTCAACAAGAAGCAATTTCTTCATCAGCCCAGCAAGTCAAATTGGGCTTCCTTATGCAGAGAAGGGGCATTGAAAATTGTGCTTACCCATTGCCAGGGCCTTGTAAGTATCGAGTGGGCTCCCTAGAGCACACGCGCACGTCACACACCACACACACACACACACACACACATACACACACACACACACACAAACTCGCCCACCCACCATCGCCATGCCACACACCGCACACACACTCACCCACCCATCACCATGCCATATACCACACACACACACACGTACACACACCAACCTGCCATCATCACTGCCACACACACACACGCACACACACACTTGCCCACCCACTCACATCACCACCATTGCCACCATCAAGGGATTCTCTGATGTCAGGGCTGCAATGAGGAAAGCCCCTCCTCCTGAGATCCCTTTCTTCTACAAGGCCTGGTCTGAGGCCCTGTATCCCTGCAGTCCTATCTTTGGCGAGAGACCATTTGCCTCTTGACCACTTGCCTCTGTGACAGCCACAAGTCAGAGCCCCAGCCAAGACTGGCTGCAGCCTTAGGAGACCTGGTCCTTCTGTTACGGCATCCAAGGTAAGATCTTTTAAGTTGGGGGAGGTTGGGTTTATCAGTTTACCACGAGTGCCAGAGCATGTAGGCAGCTGGTTGGGTTCATGTCATGTATTCCTAGGCCAGTAAGGAAGACTGGTGGCCCTTTTTAAAAAATTGAGATAAACTTAACATACTATAAATTTAACTGTTTAAAAGTATAAAATCCAGTGGTTTCTAGTATATTCTCAGTGTTACAGTGTTGTGCAACCATCACCACTGTCTAATTCCAGAATATTTCATCATCCTTTTTGAAGTCAACAATTTTGGGTGAGATGGATCCATAGACAGGCTGGAGATCAAGATTCCCTGGGTCCCTTTGCTGGATTTTTAACTGAATTGGAGCTGGATGTTTCCCAAGTACTTTATAGAGTTAGTTTTTCTCATCTGAGAGGAAAAGATCATCTTAGGAGACAGAGGTTGACCAGGCAGCCACCAGGTGACTCTGAGCCTCTGTGGTTAAATTCAAGATGCAAAAGTCCTCCTAGGCAGGCTGTTTCACATCAGTGGGTGGAAATGTGGACACAGGGCACCCAGGAGGTATATTTTAAGCTTATCCATGCTACCAAAGACTACAACCTTCAGTATGGATTGCACCTCAACATAAAACAAAAATCCTCACAGCTGGACCAATAAGCAACATCATGATAAATGGAGAAAAGATTGACGTTGTCAAGGATTCATTTTACTTGATCCACAGTCAATACCCATGGAAGCAGCAGTCAAGAAATCAGATGATGTATTACATTGGACAAATATGCTACAAAAGACCTCTTTAAGTGTTGGACAGCAAAGATGTCATTTTGAGGACTAAGGTGTGCCTGACCCAAGTCATGGTGTTTTCAATTGCCTCATGTACATGCTAAAGTTGGGCAATGAATAAGGAGACCAAAGAAAAATTGACACCTTTGAATTATGGTGTTGGTGAAGAATATTGAATATACTGTGGACTGCCAGAAGAACGAACAAATCTGTCTTGGAAAAAGTACAGCCAGAAAGCTCATTAGAAGGAAGTATGGTGAGACTTCGTCTCAAGTACTTTGGACATTAACAAGAGGGACCAGTCCCTGGAGAAGGACATCATGCTTGGTAAAGTAGAGGGTCAGTGAAAAAGCGGAAGACCCTCAGTTAGATGGATTGACACAGTGGCTGCAACGATGGGCTCAAGCATAGCCAACGATTGTGAGGATGGGGCAGGGCCGGGAGGTGTTGTGTTCTGTTGTACATAGGGTTGCTTTGAGTTGGAACCAACTTGATGGCACCTAACGACAATATGCTACTTCCGTAGCCTCCTTTCTCCATAGCCCCCTTTTCCCTTAGTTAGAGGTGTAAGTTAGAGTGTGTGGAGTCCCTGGGTGGTACAGACAGTTAATGCACGCTGAAGGGTTGGCAGTTGGAGTCCACCCAGAGTCACCTTGGAAGAAAGTCCTGTTTATCTACTTTGGAAAAAAATTAGCCATTGAAAACTCTATGAAGTACAGTTCTACTCTGACACACATGGGTTCTCCATGAGTCGGAGTCAACTCAACAGCAACTGGTTTGAGGTTTTTTTTTTTTTTTTTTTTTTTTGGTATCTTTGGGTGCTGGATGTGTTCTAGAAGAAATACAGATGGACTTGATGTCTAAAATGAAGAGGAAGAGCACCCTCCCCATGCCTGGTGGGACAAGGGAGAAATAAGACAGAGTTTTTCAAGCAGAGAGGTCTTCTTAAAACAGCTCTCATTTACCCTAAAATGCTAAAACAAACAAACGAAGGCCTGGATATGGTTTGGCCTCTCTAGATGGAAAAGTGAACAAGAATCTTTTATTTCAATTCTCCAGTCTCCAAAGTCTAGTGTCTCCAAGGTGTAATGATTCAATGGTTCACTGCCCAAATCAAGGCATTTTGACGGTTCCAGCCAGGTGGAACACCCAGATAGAAATGGTCCCTGGTCTCTACACTCATGGAGAAGAGAATGAATGCTTCCTCCATGCCTGGCTCCCAGTGGGCACGCCGAGTCTGGTAGATGAGTGTTGAGTTTGAGAGTGCAGGTGCCAGGTACTATCTCATGCAGTCTTAGAGGGCTGTTCATTAATTCAATCATTCATTCATTCCACAGCATTTACTGAATCTGTACAATGAGCCTCATGCTGTCTGCACAGAGGAGGACACAGAGGCTCAGAGAGTGTAAGCAGTTTGCTAAGTTGAGGTCATGTGGCAGGTGCTTAAGAAGGGAGAGCTTGGGGGCCCAAAAGGCATAAATCTGGGTCCTGGTTCTACCCCACTCCCCACCACGTGATGGTGGCCAAGCTTTACCCTCCTCACCCTCCGTTTTTTCACCTGTAAATAGGGTGTTGTTGTTGTTATTTGCTGTCAAGTCAATTTCGACGCATGGGGACCTCATGTGTGCAGAGTAGAACTGTGCTCCATAAGGTTTTCAAGGCTGTAACTGTTTGGAAGCAGATTGTCAGGTCTTTCTTCCAAGAAATAGGGTGGTAGTAGTACCCATCTCACAGGATTGTTGTGAAGACTGAATGAGGTTACCTGGGGTTGGGTGTAGGATGATGTCTGGCACAAGGTAAGCACTCGATGCAAGCTAATTCTCTTTATTGTTGTTCAAGCTAATTCTGATTACTGCCTGAGGTCATACAGCACTAGGGTTCACAGGATTAGAATCCGCATTTGTCTGGCCACCAAAGCAGGCCTTTCCATTGCCATATGCTGTCTCCAAGGCTTCATCTCAGCCTCCTGAGTCTTTAAGGATCTGGGAAGGCCTTCTTCACCCTACAAGCTCCATGGTGAAAGCTACCCTGGGGTGAGCAAAGGTGGATAAGGAATTGCCCCTCCCCTGCACGGAGAGGGAGCTACTAGCACTTGGGACTGACAATGTCATGGTGGGGAAAGCTAGGCCTGACCTACAGCCTTCCACAGGCTCCTAGGCTGCTAACCTGCCAGCCCGCTCACTCCTTCTCTAGGACTGTTCTATGAATGCTGGGAGGAGTGGGAAACAGGGGCTCCACGCAGACTTGTCCCTGTGAGCCTGGCTTCTCATCTGTCAAAAGGGGCAGCTCACACTTGGCCTCCACTTGCTGCCTCTGGTGCACCCAAATGTGGTCACACAGCTAGGCAGCAAATGCTTCCCTGTCTTCCCCCAGCCCAGGGTGATCGAGTCTCCTGCCCTCACTTCAGGGAGCGATGTCTCCTGAAGCCGAGGAAATCTTTGCTTTCCAGGCGTGTCCAGGTTTGCCCCTGGGGAGAAATGGGTACAGCCTGGAACTGTACCTGGGGGCTCTGGGCACGCTGTGGGGTCCTCTGGGGAAGGGAAGTGGAAACTGACAATCAAGGGGGCTGTGAATGTGCATGAATGTGAGTCTGTGAGGAGGGTTTGCTTCCGATGAACTGATTTCCGTCCCGCAAGTTGGGGGGGGGCGGGTAAGGGGAGGGCAAGTGTCACGTACCTGAGCAGGGCTAGTCCGAGGGCAGCTAGTTCCCGAAGGGTCCTGGGTTCCGACTGGGTCGGACAGGATGCGGATACGAGATGGTTGGGGGCGGGGTGTTGGCGGAAGAGCCCCTTCCTCGCAGCTTTGGTGGCGGGGTCTTGGGGGTCGCCAGTGCACGTGCCCACACGGCGCAGAGCAGCGTGGTCATGGTGAGAAAAGGGCCCCGGCTCCTCCCCGCAGCTTTGTATCCCAGACCCTACGGCCTGGGCTCCGCGTCCAGGTCTGCGTCTCGGGAAGCCAAACCCCGCAGAACTGAGCCGCGCCCTTAGCAGTGCCGCCTGGCGGAGTAGAGCCCCGCGTCCCCGGACGCGCCGCGTCGAGTCACCCTGCGGCCAGCGCCGCCGAGACTTCGGGGCGCGGTGATGGGGGAGGGGCGCGGGCCGGCTTGGTGCCAGTTCCTGGCCCCAGAAGTCCTTTCCCTTCTTCTTGAGCCCGGGGCTGCGCGGGAGCTTCGAGCGCTCAGGACTGGAGATGTCGCGGAGACAACACGTCCAGACCCCGGGACACGCCCGTCTCCGCCCTGCGCCCGGGCTGTGGGTTTCGTCTTCCCTGTCTCGGGGCAGGCCCGCGGGCCGGGCATCGCGGCGAGCCCCGGTTGTTTCCGTTTGCTCTTTCCTCCAGGACCCCCAGGCCAGCCGCGAAGGGGCGCTCTGGAGCCCCCGGAAGGATCGCGATGGTCGTGGAGCCGGGAACAGCGGCTCCGGGAGGGGCGCTCGCCCAGGACCCCGCGGGGGCGGAGGCGAGGGGCTCTGAAGACTCGGCTCTGTTGCTGGGGCGGCGCCAACCGAGGCGGGTGGAGCGGGGAAGGGCCGGGTTCGCCACCCGGGGCCGCACAGACCGGTGCCCGGGCAGCTGCGCGCCGTCCCTGGGGCGCGCCCCGCATAGTGCCCCGGGCCACTGCCACCTCCAGGCCCGACGTGAGCGCAGCGCCAGCGCCCAGGCCGGAGTCCCACGTCTGCCTGAGCCGGCCCCGCCCCCTCCTGCCCCACCTGGTCCCTTTTCCTTTCAGGTGGTGAGGTGCCGCCGCCGCGGCGGTCTGGGGCGAGCCCGGCTCCCCGGGTCCCCGGCTGGAGAGACACGTCCCCCACCCTGGGCCCGCGGTGCGCGCAGGAGGGAGGCCCCGGCGGCGGCCTCTGCCTGGGCTTGCCTGGGCTTGTTCGGGCGGGCCACTTCCCCCGGGGACCAGGCAGATCGGGGGCATTTCGAGATTTCTCGCGAACCCTGTGGCCAAGCCTTGGGACCGGAGGGGGCTGGACGCCGGCGCGACCTCGCCCCATCCAAAGGTGAACTCAGGTAAACGTTTTGTGTTTCTCCGTCTGTCTGAAAGTTTGTAAAGAAGGAGGCAGGAACTACACCAACGAGTTTAATAATAATAATGAACTCTGTTGAAAGGTGTAGCCTCGGAGCCATAAGGGGAAAAATTTCCAAGAAGCAACAAAATGCTCTTTGATTTCATAATCTCTGGAGAGAAAGGATTCCTTTTTTTGGGTTTTGCCCAGCTGGTTGGTTCTTTCTTCCTTAGCCTCCGTCGTGGTGGGAGGGAGGCCACTGGTCTGGGAGTGAGAAAGCTTGCACGCTAGTGTTACCGCTGCTGCTAACCGACAGCGAGCCAGCAGCAAATACTTTCACCTTCCCGAGATGCCCTGCCCTCCCCATGAGCGTGGGGGCGTTGATACCAGCTTCCCAGGGTTGCTGCGAAAAATCTCGAGATATGGGAAGTGCTTGGACACTGAAGTAGAGTTACATAAGAGATCGAGTCTTCTGCCGGCTTGTGTTTCAAAGAGAGAGATGAGAAAAGGGTTTTTAAAAGCCTTCCTGCCTCCATGTGAACACGAGCACCCCTACCCCCCAGCACTGTCCAGCATCAGGGCTGCCGTCAGGGCTGGGATTGAAAGGGAGGGAAGGGCTGGAAGTCATGGTTGGGAGCACCAGGTATGATGCTACTGAGGCCCCTCTTCCAGGTTGAGTGGACGGTGGTTATCAGCACTGATATGAGCTGCCCCAGCATTCTCACTGATTTCTGTGTCCACTGGGGCACAGTGAGCCAGGGGACACCATGGCTCTGTAGAAAGACCCAGGGCCTGTGCCCTCCCTGATACATCCACCCTGGGCTCCTGGATAAATACCCTTTTAAAAAAAAACAAAACACAAAACCCCTTGCCGTCGAGTTAATTCTGACTTATAGCGACCCTATAGGACAGGGTAGAACTGCCCCATAGGGTTTGCAAGAAGCGGCTAGTGGATTCGAACTGCTGACCTTTTGCACCACAAGGGCTCCAAATACCCTTTAGCAGATGCCAAAACTCACGGGGAGTGGGGTGGTGGTGGTGCAGAATAACCCACTATAAGATAGGTGGGGCCAGATCTGTTTCCACCCCCAGTTCTGAGAGACCTTTGGGACAAATGGCCTGTCCCCTGAGCTTCTGTTTCCTCCTGCACGAGTCGCAATTACTGGGCAGTGATGGCCAAGATGGGTGGACTGAGGAAGAGGGGAGGCTCCTGTATTTGCTGACGTTCCCTCTGAAGGTCCATCCAGGAGCTAAGGGAGCTGCGGGGGGGGGGAGGGGTGCAGCATCAGCTGGTACCCTGGGGCCCACTGGAATTTGCTGCTGTGTGAGTAAGTGGCTTGTCTCCCGAGTCTCCCAAGCGTGAGGAATAGCCAGTTCTGTCCTCTTCCCTGCCAATCCAGCGTTCTTTCTGGCCCCTGGGATCCCCTGGTTAACTGGCTTGGCAGCCACAAGGACTACACAGTTACCCCTCACCCTGTGCCCTTGGCACACATCAAAAATCAATAATGCTAAACCTAGACAGGCCTCCGGTCCTTCTCATCACAGCTTGCCAGGCAGCCACTTCCCGTTGATCCTCATGGTACTCCACGTGTAACCCAAATGCCACCCCGGCCCAGTATCTCCCCTTGTAACTGGCCCCTGTACAGGAAGCGTGGAAGGATGAAAGGATGGATAAGATGCTGCCCCTGTATTTTTTGCAATGGTGTGTCTTTGGCTACGTATATTTTCACCAAAAAGAAAAGGTCAAGAAGGGAGAGGGTTGACATGTTGTGGGGTTGTTAACCAATGTCATAAAACAATACGTGTACTACTGTTTCATGAGAAACTATTTGTTCTGTAAGCCCTCACCTGAAGTACAATAATAATAATAATAATAATGATAATAAAAGATGCTGCCCCTGTTTATAAGATGTTCACCCTCTGGTTGGAGGAGATCAGACACACCCACGCAAGAAAATCACTAGGCAAGATTCATTCATTCATTCAACAAATACCTATGGAGTCCTTGCTGTGTGCTAGCATTATTCTAGCATCGGGAATACAGCAGGTAGCCAAACAGACAAAAATTCTTACCTTTGTGGAGCTTTGAAGTCCTTACCTTCTGGGGGAGGAGACAGGCAATAAATAAAACAATGCTGGGTAAATGCTATGAAGGGGTATGGGGGTTGAGAGTGCCAGGGAGGGGTGCTGTTTTTGATGGGGGGGGCGGTTAAGTCATTGAAGAGAAACCTGAAAAATGATGAGGGGAGAGTTTTTCAAGCAGAAGGTTAAGTGCAAGGGCCCTGTGTTTGGTGCATTTGAGAAATTGCCAGAAAGCCAGTGAGGCTGGAAGGAGAGTCAAAATAGGTGAAGTCTCGCAGGTAGGCAGGGGCCAGATCTTGTAGGGCATTGTACACCCTAACGACTTAGGAAAAAATCCAAAGGATGATTTTCAGCAGGCTTTGGAAGATTTTGAGTTGGGACTGTCAGTATCTAATGTTTTAAAACCTTCACTCTGGCTGCTGTGTAAAGAATACAACGTAAGAGTAGCAGCAGGGAGAACTGTTAGGGGGCTATTCCCTGGTCTGGCTAGCAATGACAGTGGCTTGGGCTAGGATTGTAGCAGTGGAGGGGATAGGAAGCAGTAGGTCTTTAAAGTAGAGCCAACAGACCTTGTGCTGGATGGACATGAGGGATGGGGTGAAAGAAAGAGGAGACAAAGGTAACTCCAATGTTTGTGGCTTATGCAGGTGAATAAATTATTGCGATGTGGAAAACTGGGAGGAGCAGCCTTGCTGTTTTGGCGACAGTAAGTTTCCCGTTAGACACTCAAGTGGAGAAGGTATTGAGTGTTGGAACCTGGAGTATAGGAGAGAGATCAGGGCAGGGGCATCATCAGTGACTAAGATGGTACCCAACACCATGAGACTGGGTGAGATCACTAAGGGAGTGGGTGGTGGAGGTTTGAAGGAGAGAAGAAGGTGGGAAATCATCATCTTGGAGGACTGGAAAATGAATGGACAAGGGAAGTGACAGAACAGTCCCTAGCATATGGCAGGCCTTTGATAAATATTTGTTGGATGGGTGGATGGATGGATGGATAGATAGGTGGATGAGTGGATGGGTGGTTGGTTGGATAGATGCATGGATGGATGGGTGGATGGATAGATGGGTGAGTGGGTTGATGAGTAGATGGATGAAATGTTGTGGGACTACTGTACAGTATTATGTAAAGACTAAGTGGAGCGTGTAATAGGATAGTAAATTCTCTGGGGTTCATAGGGCTGGAGAGAGGCCAAGACAGTTTTTCAGAAGTTGAAGGGATTCAATCTGAGCCTGGAAGAATAGCCAGGATACTGGGAGAGTTGGAGAGAAGGGAAAGGTAAATAGAAGGGAAATGGTTTTAGCAAAATTAGGAATTCACTAGGCATATTTAGGAGTCTCCTACAGGTAGAGGAGTAGGGCTGGATGGAAGGTTCTTATGAAGGGGAGTTGGTGGAGTGGAATGCCTGAGGCCTCCCCCCAGGAGGAAGGAGGGGCAGAAGAGTGAGGGAGCCTGCCCAGAGGCCCTGTCTTCATTCTCTGGTCTCCACCCTGTCAGCTCTTGGGTGACCCCACTGAGTCTGAGCAAACAAACCATGCCACTCCTGCTGACCCACCCACGGGAGCCATGCAGCCTTGGTGTAGAGCCTTATGGTATCTTCTCTGAAGTCTCTGTGAGGTAGAGTGTGGGCAGAGACTACTGTCTCCACTTTTTAAAAACGGTTTTATTAAGATATAATTCATATACCACGCAGTTCACCCATTTAAAGTGTACAATTCAATGTTTTTAGTGTATTCGCAAAGTTGTACCACCATTATCCAGTCTATTGTAGTGCGTTTTCATCACCCCAATACGAAATCCTGTATGCATTAGCAGTCACTCTCCATTCTTCGTCCCCCGCTCCCTAGCAACCACTGATCAATGGATTTGCCTCTTTTGGACAGTTCATGTAAATGGAGTCATGCAATATGTGGTCCTTTATGACTGGCTTCTTTCAACGAGCAGTGTGTTTTCATGGCTCACCCCTGTTGTAGCATGTATCACAACTTCATTCCTTTTTATGGCTGAATAATTATTCCATTGTATGGATAGACCACGTTTTGTTTTTCTCCTCATCAGTTAATGGACATTTGGGTTGTTTCCACTTTGGGGCGATTGTGTGGACATGTTTTCATTTTCATGGGTATATGCCCTTATGTGGAAACCCTGGTGACGTTGTGGTTAAGAGCTACAGCTGCTAACCAAAAGGTTGGCGGTTCGAATCCACCAGGCACTTCTTGGAAACACTATGGGGCAGTTCTACTCTGTCCTATAGGGTCTCTATGAGTCGGAATCTACCCTTTCTTGGGTAGGAGTGGAATTGGAATTGATGGATCATATGGTAACTTCGTGTTTAACCTTTTGAGAAACTGCCAGACTGTTTTCCAAAGTGGTCCGTTTTACATTCCCACCAACAGCGTCTGAGGGTTCTGGTTTCTCCAAATCCTCACCAGCATTTGTTCTTATCTGTCTTTCTGATTATGACCATCCTAGTGGGTGTGAAGTGGTATTTCATTGTGATGTTGGTTTGCATTTCCCTAATGACTACTGGTAGAGTCTCTTTTCATGTGCTTATTGGCTGTTTGTATGTCTTTGGAGAAATGTCTATTCAGACCCCTGTTAGATGGGTCTGAATTTTTGACAGATGAAAATTTAGGTGCAGGGAGACTATGGGACTTGTTTCCTTGGGGGATGATGATGGTGCTCTCTCGTGATTACAAGTGCCACCTCCCACCCAGCCTCCTGAGCCCCGGATCAGCTCTTGTTGAGTTCATGCTTGTGGCTTTTGCTGAAGGGGTTGCCTGCCGTTCCTTGTGCTAGGACAGTGAAGGGCAGAAGCACTTGTTAGTATAAAACCTTAAGGAAGAGAGTACCGGCTCCAGCTGGGCCACAGGATGCACTGAAATCAGCATCTTTTCCTTTCAGGCAGCTTGATAATGAGAGCTGCCTGTGTGCATTCAGTCAGGGAGGGCTGGCAGGAGCTTTTCCAGGTCTTAAGTTAAATGTTGACTACGAAGTCCTTTAGGAATTCAGACGGTTGGTGGCCAACCTGGACTTTTGCCTCCTAGTCTGGCTGCAGATGTCACGGACACAGCTGCTAGAAGCCAGGCTTTGGCTGTGGGTCACCATTTGGCCAGACCCTGCCCAAGGGCTGTGGAGTCAGGGTGAACAGTTTGCTGGCCTTTGCCAGTCAACTGCCACCCCCAATGTGGACACTGCCCCGTATTGTCTGGCCAGATCAGGTCCTCATTCTTCTACCAGCTCTTTCTTCCCTAGATGGACCCTGCCTTTCCTCCACCCATTTTCCCATTGTCTAAGGAGCTAAGGAGCGTGACAATAGCCAGTGTCCACATTGGGGGTGGAGGGCTCAGTTGACTTGTTGAACGGAATTGGTTCCTAATCCTAGTGTTAAACATATTTTGAGGCTGTTCCATCATCTCACAACAAAATTAATGAAAATCCACTTGAAACAATAATGCGTAAGAATACGGTTGGCTATCCAAAACAACAACAACCAAACCCATTGCCGTCAAGTCGATTCGAATTCGTAATAACCCTAGAGGCCTGACTAGAACTGACCCCTAGGCTTCCCAAGGAGCAGCTGGTGGATTCGAACTGCCAACCTTTTGGTTAGCAGCTGAGCTCTTAACCACTGTGCCACCGGGGCTCTGCTGTTGGCTATAACCCTCAGCTGTGATGGGTGAAGCAACTGTGAATCACAGGGTAACTGATCTAATTGTTTGCTGCAGTCCCTCTAAGATCATCATAAGGAGGATGGCGGTTCTCAGAGTTATCTGTCCAAGCCCCAAAGCAGATAAATACACAGCCCTCATTTCCAGCCTTGAGAGACAGAGAAGTAGTTCTTGATAAACTTTGGAGAAACAGAGCTGCTCAGGAGCCAGAGGTCAATTTATGGCTCTCTGGGTACCCCCCACCTCCCAGTCAGGGCAGAACCAGGTGAGGGTGCAGGGTGGCATATAAAGAGACCCTGCTAGCATTAGCTGACAGCTGCATTGGCTTTTAGCAGGAGAGGTCCCAGAGTAATATTTCAGACCATGTAGAATTCAGGTTTGGCCCATCCTTTCAGCCTTGGGCATGACGCCTCTTGCCTACTGCCCAACTCCAAGCCTGTAGGGTGGTGCCCCATAGCTCTCCAGAACCCCCCACTTCAGCACCCACCGAAGACTGTCCTATCCCCCCAAAGTCATTTAATCCAAAAATACTTTAAAATTTTCAATCCCTTGTTGTTGTTAGCTGCTGTGGAGTCGGCCCCCGACTCATGGCAGTCCCATACATAGCAGGACGAAATGCTGCCCAGTCCTGCACCATTCCCGTGAGTGGTTGCAGATTGGACTTTTTGTGATCCATAGGGTTTTCACTGGCTGATTTTCAGACGTAGATTGCCAGCCCTTTCTTCCGAGTCTGTCTTAGTCTGGAAGCTCCACTGAAATCTGTTCAGCATCGTAGCAACACACAAGTCTCAGCTGACAGATGATTTCGTGGCTGTGCATGAGGTGCATTGGTCGAGAATCCTACATGGAAGGCAAGAATTCTGCCATTCCTTTAGGTCCACCTATAAGCTACATCATTTCACCCTGAATTTAAAACAAACTAACAAAACACAGGCAAACACTTCCACCTGCCTCTCCCATTCCCTCTCCTGCCCCAAAGAATCGCACCTTCTCCCAAATGCTTCCAGAAATGCATGCTTTGGCTGTGTACACACAGTGCTAATTATGTTTGTTTATGTGAATTGTTTCCATTTAAGCCTAATTACAGTACTGGAGGCTAACATTTATGCTCATTATTAAATATGTGTCAAATTAACTTTGTTAGAAGTTGTATTTAAGGCCTTGGAGATACATAAGAAAGAACCCTGGGGTGAGATGGTCTTTCTTCTACCCCTCATTTCCTCGGTGGTACTGGCCACAAATTTAATGTGTCAACCTGTTTTCTTATCTTAGAATGAATAACAGCTGCCCTGTCTGGCTCACAGAGTCTCTGAGGAGCACACGGGCAGTCTATTCATTCTCCAAATAGTCCTTGATCCACCCAAGGCTCTGTGCTCCAGATGCAGCAGAGGGCCAGGCAGACCGTCCCTTGGGCCTTACAGTTCACTCAGACGACAGAAGTTAAATAAATACTCCATGTTGTTGTTGTTAGTTGCCATCAAGTTGGCTCCAACTCATAGCAACGCCATGTGTAACGGTGTCCGGTCCTGCACCATCTTCACAGTTGTTCGTATGTTCGAATCCATTGCTGCAGCCACTGTGTATTTGGACGGCCTTCCAACCTACGGGCTTATCTTCCAGTACCATATCGGACAGTACTCTGTTGTGATCCATTGGTTTTTCACTGGCTAATTTTTGGAAATAGATTGCCAGGCCTTTCCTCCTAGTCTGTATTAGTCTGGGAGCTCCACTGAAACCTGTCTACCACAGGTGACTCTGCTGGTATTTGAAATACTGGTGGCATAGCTTCCAGTATCACAGCAACACACAAGCCACCACAGTATGACAAACTGACAGGTGGTGGAAGTAATGTATAAATAACAAATATTTATTAAGCTCCTATATGTGGTCGGCACTGTGCTGAACACTACAAATATTATGTAATCCTTACAATAGCACTGGGAGGTAGCTGCTATTATCCCCATTTTACATATGAAGAAACCAAAACTTAGAGGGTTTATATAATTTACATCAAGGTGCTCAGCAACAGTGTGTTTATGGCAGCACCTGGCTTGAATGCATGCGAGCTATTGTGTCTCAGACATGGGCTCAAACATACCAACAATTGTGAGGATGGAGCAGGACCGGGCAATGTTTCATTCTAGTAAACATAAGGTCACCATAAGTTGGAACCAACTTGACGGCATATACAGTTGGCCCTCCGTATCTGTGGGTTCCACATCTGCAGATTCAACCAAGCATGGATTGAAAATATTCAGGGTGGGAAGAAAGTTCCACAAAGCAAAACTTGTATTTGCCATGCTGAGCACTACGCTGAATCCATGCAAATGAAATGATGTGTAGGCATACCCTGCTGTAGCCTCCCGCCATTTCACAGATCCTCAGTCTCTCTCCAGCACTGGTTGTTTGAGCATTGTTCACCTTGAGTATTGTCATTATTCCCTAAACAATACAGCACTGTATAATAACTATTTACATAGAATTTACATTGTATTAGCTATTATAAGTAATCTATAGATGATTTAAAATATATGGGAGGATGTGCGTAGGTTATATGCAAGTACTATGCCAGTTATATAAGGGACTTGAGCATCTGCGGATTTTGGTATCCACAAGGAGTCCTGAAACCAATCTCCCATGGATACTGAGGGACAACTGTATACACACACTGTATATACTGCATATAGTATGACTCAGAGCACATGGTTGTAATTACTCTGCTACTATCAAGAAGGAGTGTGATAAGTACTGTTGGGGGAATGCAAGGAACCGTGGGAAATGAAATCAGCCTGCAGGCACTCTGAGAAACGGCACACCACTGTGTAAATGTCAAGGACCTTTATCATTATCATCATCATCAATTATTGGTTTTCTATTGCTGCATAACAAATAAACACAAAGTTAGTATCTTAAAACAACACACATTTATTATCTCATAGTATCTGTGGGTCAGGAGTCCAGGCATAGGTCCTCTGCAAGGCTGTAATCTTGGTGTCTCCTGGGGCTTGGGCCTCATCTGGATGCTTGAATGAGGAAGACTTAGCTTCCTGGCTCACTCAGGCTGTTGGCAGAGTTTATCTTTCACTGGTTGAAGGACTGAGGTCCTTGGCATCTTACTGGTTGTTGGCCAGGGGCTGCTTGCAGCTCCTAGACGCCACCCACAGGTCCTTGCCGTGTGGCCCCCTCCCTCAGCCTCTCCCAATATGGCAGCCTACTTCTTCAAAGCCATCAGGGGAGAACGTCTCTAGTGCTAGTCTGCTAGCAATTTGGAGTCGTATTAACATAATGTTCTTGTGGAGTGACAGCCCACCGTTTTTGCTGTTTTCTATTGGTTAGAAGTAAGTCACGGGTCCTGCCCACATTCAAGGGGAGAGGATCACTCAAGGTGTGAACTCCAGTAGGTGGGGACCGTGGAAGGTCATCTCAGAACTTGTCTGCCACAATTTCTACTTAGGGATCTTTTGTCGTCATAGTTTCTTGTCATGTCCACGGCAAGACATGTCACCTCCATGACTCACAACTAAAAAAAAAGTTAGGAGGCCAGCAGCATTTCTTACGTTTTTCCTCTTCCTCTTGAATTGGGAGGACCTGCCTGCTGAGGCATTAATGCAGTCATGGTTGTTTCTAGAATGGTCTCAGGAAGTTTATAAAAGAGATGCTGAGTGCCAGGGTCTTGAGGCACCATCGGCAGAGAGGGAAGAGAGAGCACCCAGTGAAGAATGTAGGTGTTTGATCAAAACTTCAAAATGTTTATTTATTTGTTTGTTTATTGCTCATTGATGTGTCCATGCATCCAGCATGCTTTGGTGAGCTCCTTCTGTGTGGATGTACCACGCTGGGTGGTGACACAAGGGTGACCATGTGGGAGCCGGTTAAGTAGGGAAGATGAGTATGGCAATAAATACCCATCAGTGTAATGACAGTGCTGGCACTGTGCCCAGGGCAGTGCTGACAGAGAGGAGGGGGTGCTTCCCTCTGCCTGGGACACCATGGGCAGCTTCACTCCTTGTCCTTGTGGGTGGAGGGGGCACAATCTGGAGTTCACTGCAGGGACAAGCAGGCAAAGGGAATAGTATGTAAGTGTGCAGAGGCAGGAGGGAGCAGGTATGTGGAGGCAACCCCAAGGAATTCAGGAGCACTACGGGGTTGGGTGGGGGTGAGAAGCAGCTGGAGCTGTACCTGACCTTGCCAGGAAAAGGAGAGAGAGGAGATTGTTCCCTCTGATACTCAGTTTGTCTTTTAGGCTTAGTATACATCCCAGGGGGAGTATCCTAATTCCAGACAGACAGATTCCCGGGAAACCCTGAGCGTTTTAGACTGCTGAAGAGTCATCTAATCTCCAGAACTTTTAAATTTTATCATTTTTTGGATGGAAATCTTCCTGGAATGTGGCATATATTTCCCTTGCTTTTAAAAACAGAATAAACATCGTTTTACCTTTTCCCGTTGGGCTGGATTATCACTTTGAACATCCGTTGCTGAGCTGTGAGGTGTGGAACAGCAAGCGGCCGGAAGGCCCCGGCCCCAGACCTGGGCTTTTTAAGTGTTCCTTTTAAGTGTTGGTGAATGCTTTTATAGTATTCCTGTTTCTTCTGTTGCTCTCTTCCTCTCATTTGTCTCTCCTTGACCCTGACAGGAAATCTGATTTTAACAAACTCCTTTCTGAGTTGCCGCTTCTAAATTACTGCGGGGTCAGAAGGCTTCAGCCATCCCGAAGTCAGGTTAACATGGTGTGTAAAGTTAATACAGTGGATTTCAGGGGCAAGCTTGTCCCATCCCAGTGTCAGAATAAGGGAGTGGTGTCCTTTAAAAGGAGACCCTGGGTGGTGCAAACGGTTAATGTATTCTCTGTTAACCAAAAGGTTGGCGGTTGAGTCCACCTAGAGGCACCTGGTGATCTGAAAAACCAGCCACTGAAAACCCTACGGAGCACAGTTCTACTCTGGCACACGTGGGTCCGCCATGATTCGGAATGGACTCAACGGCAACTAGTTTGATTGGCCCTTTGAAAACAAGGTGTTGCTTGGATTCATTGCTTTCATTTATTCTTAGTCATGTTATTTACTTGATTTTGAATTTCAGCTAACTGTAAACTTGTATGTGTAGGGGTATGTTTATCCAAGGAGAGTGTGGATTAAAAGAATATGAGAGCCTTGTGGGTAACAATGGGTTCTGAGGAAGAGCAGGACCCTGGTCACAGGAGTTTGGGCTGCTCCGAGGCCCCTGGCCCTTACTACCTGCCCCTCTTGCCATTGTTTCACCAGTTAATTCATGGCTCCGGGGTGTGTGAGTTTCCTGTGTCTGCTGGAACAAAGAACTACAGACTGGGTGCCTTAAACAACAGAAATCTGTTCTTTCACAGTTCTGGAGGCCAGAAGTCTAAAATCAAGGTGCTGGCAGGGCCATGCTCCCTCTGAAGTTTCTAGGGAAGAATTCTGCCTCACCTCTTCCGGCTTCTAGTGGCCCCAGGCATTCCTGGGGCTTGTGGCTACGTCACTCCAGTCTGAGTCCGTCACTCCAGTCTGAGTCCCTCTTGTAGGACGGGGGACATGGGAAGCTGTAAGGTCTTGGGAACAGCATGTGAGTTACTCACCTAGGCTGTGGATAACAGGGCCAGAGGAGGGAAGCCCAAAACCCATGGAGGACAAAAGTAAGAGGCTGAAGCAGTAGAAACAGTGCTAAGCCTCAGGCCAGAAGTTGGAGCAAGATTATAAATGTTGCTCCGAGATTATACAAGCAGACCACGGGGTCCAAAGGTCGGGAAATGGGGAGTGAGGAATGGCCGCACGGGCAGTGGCAGGAAGGAGGCTGGGCCAGGCTTATTTAAATTCAGAGTGGCTGGGTGGTGAGGAGGCTCCAAACTTAATAGCGCCAGGTGGGACTAAGCATTTTAGCAGTGCCTGATTTTCTTCCAAGAGTCCCTGGGTGGCATGAACGGTTAAGCACTAGGCTGCTAACTGAAAGGTTGGAAGTTCGAGTCCACCCAGAGGTGCCACAGAAGAAAGGCTTGGCCATCTACTTCCAGAAGGTCACAGCCTTAAAAACCCTATGGAGCAGTTCTACTCTGACACACAATGGGGTTGCCATGAGTCAGAATCGGGTTCGTTTTTTGGTTTGATTTTCTTCTTCATTGTCAGCCTCAGAGGTGGGTGATGTATCTTGGAATGTCGTCTTGACTTGACAGCCCTTATGTGTGCCAGCCATAATGGCACTGGAGCTTTGGGGGAGCAGTGTCTATTTTCAACCTGGAGTAATGCAGCCCCTAATCGCCTGGGGTTCATGTGCTCCCCACACCCCTTTTTTTTGTTTTGGATTTTTAAATTTTTAAATCCATTTCAACAATTTCTGCCTGTCTAATTCAGTGACATTGGCTTACATTCTTCAAGCTGAGCTACCATCCTCGCTATCCTTTTCTACATTATTCCAACACCATTGTCTTAAACTCACTGCCCCCTAAGCTTCTCATCCAAACTTTCGAGTTACTCTTGTCAATTTGATCTCACATAGATAATGATTTAAAAGAGCACAATGCTCAAAGCAGACATTCTTTACTAATTAAAATATGTAAGCTATTTTTGTCCCTCTCTTTTGTAATAGACTTTATTTTTTAGAGCAGTTTTAGGTTTACAGAAAAATTGCACAGAAAGTTGCCATAGACCCTCTCCTCCCTGCACACAGATTCACCTATTATTAACATCTTGCATTCCTGTGGTTCATTTGTTACAATTGATGAACCAACATTGATACGTTATTATTAACTAGTCCTTAGTTTAGGTTAGGATTCACTCTTTGTGTTGTTTTTGACAAATGCTTGATGCCATGTGTCCACCATTACAGAGTCATACAGAATAGTTTTACCTCCTTTAAAATGCCCTGGGCTCCACCTACTCACCCGTCCCCCTTCCTCTAAACCCCTGGCAACCACTGATCTTTTCACTGTCTCTGTAGTTTTTGCCTTTTCCAGAATGTTACAGAGTTGGAATCATAGAGCGTGTAGCTTTTTCACGTCCTCCCTTTTTGCCCAAGTTTCCAGAGGCATTTCCAGGGTCCACTCGCCTGGGGTTCAGTAAAGAGCTGGTGTCTGCCCACACAAACCCTCCTTCCAGCTGAAAAGTCTTCCCTGATGGAGACCAGCAGTGGTGATGACCACCTGCCCAGTGTGGGTGTGGGCAGGAGACACGGGGTGTCGGTCTGCCAGCTGCCCTCCGTAGGACCCCAGCTCCTGCCTGGTGTGTGGGCTGGCTTTTCTCATTTCATGAGGTTGGTAGGTGAGGAGGGCTTACTCAGGGCCAGGAGCCCTCTCTCCACCTTCTCTTTGGTCTTCTCAGTGTCTTACTTCAGACAGTTTTCTGGGGTCTGTCATGGTTTGAATTATGTCCCCCAAAAAATATGTGTATCAATTTGGCTGGGCCATGATTCCTGGTACTGTGTGATTTTCCTATATGTTGTAAATCCTGCCTCTATGATGTTCATGAGGGAGGATGGGTGGCAGTTGTGTTAGTAAGGCAGGACTCAGTCTACAAGATTGGATTGTATCCTGAGGCCATCTTGAGATATAAAAGACAGAAGTGAGCAGAGAGACAGGGGGACCTCATACCATCAAGAAGGCAGGGCCGGGAGCAGAGCGCGTCCTTTGGGCCGGGGTCCCTGCGCAGAGAAGCTCCTAGTCCAGGGGAACACTGAAGAGAAGTCCGGCAGAGAGAAAAAGCCTTCCCCTGGAGCTGACGCCCTGAATGTGGACTTTTAGCCTACTTTACTGTGAGGAAATAAACTTCTCTTCATTAAAACCACCCACTTGTGGTATTTCTGTTGTAGCAGCACCGGGTGACTAAGACAGGGTCTAATGACAAAGACGGACAGCACATGACCGCAACTGAGAGTTTCTGTATTTCCTAGGATTGTGGGTGTGGAAACGAGACATTTCTGCCCTAGTGCTTTTTTTTTTTCCCCCCTTAAAAAACTGTTATTTTTAAATTATAAAAGTAGTAATAATGCTGGTAAAAAGTTCAACAATTCAGTTTTTACAACAATTTAAAAAAAAGGTCAAACAGTTCAGTTGCAGATGAAGTTGATGGGCCGGGCCCATTTCTGTCCTCTTTTTCGCCACTCCCCAAAGGCGGCCACCATTGGTCCTGGGTGTGTGTCCTTCCATTCCACCCAGCTCTCAGGGTGGTTTCTGCCGACTGTTTGCTGAGCTCATGGCAGAGCGGACAAAACGTCAGGGAGTGTGCTGTGCTCCTTCTATTTCTGGAGCCTCAGGCTCAGCAGGGTCCCCAGTCAGGGTCTTGACCCTCGAACTGAGGGGCCTAGGGGATCTGTCGGGAGCTAGCCGCACCCTAGAACCCCCAGATAGACTACTGCTGTCTCCAGTCAGCTCTCGAGTCTGGGGACATTCAGCTGGTGTGACTCTGAGAACCCTGTTAATCACCATCCTCCAGGCTCTCAGCATGTCTTTGGGGGTTCTGGACTGGCATCTGGTGTCTCAGCGGCGTCTCAGCTAGCGCTCAGCTTCCCCCGGCACTACCGCCTCCCCAGCACTCCGTGGACGTGTGCTCTCTGCGCTCTGCATTCTGGGGCATGGCCCTTATTGATTCAGGCAAGACTGAGTGTGTGGACACTCCTGGCACCTGTAAAGCACCTGCCACACGTGAGCTCTCTGTTATAATGATGAGAATTCTCATCTCTCTTTCCCCATCACTTCCCTGGGAGTCTTCAGAGTCAGAGCAGCAGGGAGGTGGGCTCCAAGGATTCGGAACCCTTGGAGGGGGGCATGGAGGCCCCGACAGCCAGGAGGAAGGGACCGGCCAGGTGGGGACCTGCGAAGAGGCTTGTCTTAGTCATCTAGTGCTGCTCCAACAGAAATACCACAAGTGGATGGCTTTACAAAGAGAAGTTTATTCTCTTACAGTCCAGTAGGCTACAAGTCCAAATTCAGGGCATCAGCTCCAGGGGAACGCTTTCTCCATCGGCTCTGGAGGGGAGTCCATGTCATCAGTCTTCCTTTGGTCTGGGAGCTTCTCTGCGCAGGTACCTCAGGTCCAAAGGACACGCTCTGCTCCCAGCACTGCTTTTTTGGTGGTGTGAGGTTCCCATGTGTCTCCACTCGCTTCTCTCTTTTACATCTCAAAAGAGATTGCATTAAGACACTAATCTTGTCAACCTCATCAGTATAAACTCATCACAGTGATAGAATTTACAACACATGAGGAGATAACATATAATCTCATCATAGTGGTAGAGTTTACAACACATAAGGAAATCACATCAGATAACACAATCATACAATACTGGGACTCATGACCTAGCCAAGTTGCTACACACATTTTTTGGGGGACACAATTCAATCCATGACAAGGCTGCATGCCCCACTGGAGTCTCTTCCCAGGGGCCGCTGCAAAGATGCTGAACCCCTGACCACCTGGCATGCTGCAGAAAGGAGGTGTGACCACCTGAGGCCCTATGGGTTGAAGGACACGTCCAGGACATACCCGGTGACTAAAGGTGACCATTTGCCCAGGATTTCCAGGGAAGAGAGGGAAATGTTTTTCGAGCAGTTTCCAACTGTGCACTGTTGACACGGATAACTTTATTGTGGGGCTGTCCCGTGCACTGCAGGATGTTTAGCAGCGTCTCTGGCCTCTACTCCCTACATGCCAGTAGCTGACCCCTCCCCCAGTTGTGACAACCAGAAATGCCTCCAGGCATTGCCAGCTGTCCCCTGGGGGACAAAATTGGCCTGAATGGGACCACCATATTAGAGGAATCAGAAACGGGCTTTGCGCGGCCCCTGTGAGCACTGTGAGCTGCCATCTCACCCCACGCAGTTGTCTTTGTTCCCTTTCCAGAAGGCTGACCTCATCAGCCTTATTTGTTGAGTCGATTCACCCAGCTATAACCACAGCCAGGCTTCCTTCTTTGGGGGATCCCAAGCGACCTGCCATCTGACTTCGTATGTAAATTGAAAAGAGTCTTTCCTGCTAAATTGGAGGCAGAAATCCTCAACTTGTTTTTTAGCAGTCTTGGTCGATACTTCCTTAAAGTATTTAGGGTCATGCTGAGCTCTTGCTGCTGATTATACTCAGAGCACCTTGGCAGTTCAGTTTTCTTAAATCGCTCTGCAGATCCTGCAGCTTGGTTTGGGTCTTCACCCAGTGACTAGTGAATGAGCTAAGGGCCAGGGCGGGCTGCAGTTGGCCAGTGCTTGGGGGAGTTTCTTAAGGCAGCTAACCCAGGGGCTGGCCGGTGGGGAGAGGCAGGGGCTGGCTGTGTGGGAGCATGGAGGAGGAGGAGTTGGGTCCCAAGATGGACACGCCATGTCCTGCCCTGGCTCACACCCACTGCTGTGCCTCAGGCCCCTTGGGTTAAGGCCCAGCCTGTTTGCTGGTCCCTCTGGAGGCATCAGAGCAAGCGCTGACTTGGGGGAGGGGTGGATGAAGCCCTGTGCCACTCCGAGGATAGACATGACCTGCCTGGCCACACCCAGCAGCTGGCAGCCCTTCTCCTTCCTGGCCTTTCTCTTCTTCCCTGGTGAGTGAGTGGGGCTGGAACCAAGAACCAAGGAGAAAGGAGGGCTGGCTCTGCCTGAACTCCATCCCTGGTCCTTTCTTGGCTCCTTTCTCTGCCTCACTGCCTCCTTAGGCTTCTGGTTTCCTAGTTGTTGTTAGTTGCCATCCAGTCGGCTCCAGCTCACAGCGACCCACGGACAGCAGAATGAAACATTGCCCGGTCCTGCGCCACCTTCACAATTGTTAGTATGTTGAAGTCCATTGTTGTGGCCACTGTGTATTTTGAGTGCCTTCCAACCTAGGGAGCTCAATAGGATCGTGAGCCATAGGATTTTCACTGGCTAATTTTCGCAGGTAGATTGTCAGGCCCTAGGTAGGTTTTCTAGTAGGACCGTTATGGCTCAGCATTGGCCCTGCCCTAGGAAACACCCATATTGAATGATCTCATACAGTGCGTCCCCACCTCTCCTCTGAGGCCGGCACTATTTCTGTTTTAGAGGCTCCCTGTCTGAGTTATCTAGTGCTGCTATAACGGAAATACCACAAGTGGGTGGCTTTAACAAACAGAAATGTATTTTCTCACAGCTTAGGAGGCTAAAAGTCCGAATTCAGGTCGCCGGCTCTAGAGGAAGGCTTTCTCTCTCTCTTTGCCGGCTCTAGGGGAAGGTCCTTGTCTCTTTTGAGCTTCTGCTCCTTGATGATCTTCATGTGGCTTGGCATCTCTCTTTGCCCATCTCCGCTTCCTTACTTGTTTGTTTAATGTTTTATATCTCAAATGAGGTTAACTTAAAACACACCCTACGCTAATACTGCCTCAACATAACAAAGAAACCCATTTCCAAATAGAACATAACCATAGGTATAGGGGTTAGGCTTTAGAACACATATTTTGGGGGGACACAATTCAAACTATAACAGGTGGCTAAGGGCTCTTGGTCCTGGATGGCAGGAAAGGAGCTGGTGATGCTGCCAGACCCTGTGCCCTGAGGCCTCCCAGCTGTGCCAGCCAGCACCCTGGTTAGTGACTCAGGCTAAATCCTCTGCTTCCAAAACCAGACCATACCCCAAGTGCTCAGGGACCCTTGTTGAAGGGCCAGGGGACAAGAGGGGTAGCTGGTGAGCCTGAGTGTGCTCAGAGCAGAGTTTGAGGGGTGCGCGCAGCAGCAGAAATGTATTCTTTGCTTTCTGGGGATGTTCCCCTGCCTGTACCTGCGCTGAGGCTGGGCAGCGCTCGGCCTTCCAGATTCCATCGTCCCTGGGAGCCGGTCTGTCGGCTGCTGGTGTAGAGCCGCCTGCATGAACTTGGGGAAGAGCAGCCTGGAATCTGACCTGATGACCATGGCGCTGCGCCTCACCCTGCCCAGGCTCCCTCACCCAGCCTCACCTCCACCACTCCAGGGCTGTTGGCTGGGTGTGGGTTATTTTTCCTCTCCCCCCCTCCTGTCTTGCTTTTCCCTTTTGTTCTTTCTCTTCACCAGCTTTAGGCTTAGAATCTGAATGACTCACAGGCAGGTCACAGGGTGGGAGTGGAACCCATGTGCTGGTACCTCCCAGCAGGTAAGTGCATACCTATAGAGGGGCCAGGTGCTGGCAGCAAGCCCTGCCCTGACAGCCGTGCCAGGCCTGGGGGCGGTGTGAGCCCAACAGGTCAGACAGGTGGAGCCGGCCCCTGCAGCTATGGGGCCACAGCTGAAGGTCTGACTTGAGATCCACCTGTAGCCCACAAAGCAGGTAACCAACCCTTCCCTTTTTCCTGCTGGTTTTGTTCTCTGACAGCTTCAGGGAACATTTAACCAGTTGCTGTTGACTCGATTCCAACTTATGATAACCATGTGTGTGTCAGAGCTGAACTGTGCTCTGTAGGGTTTTCAGTGGCTGATATTTTGAAAGTTGCTACATCTTTCTTCTGAGGCACCTCTGGGTGGACTAGAACCTCTGACCTTTGGTTAGCAGCCAAGCTTGTTAACCATTTGCACCACCCAGTGACTCCTGAGAGAACATTTACAACTTAAGAAAAAGACCTTTGGGATTAGGAGGTGTGATGGTTAAGGTTGTGTCAACCTGGCTGGGTCATGATTCTCAATGGTTTGGCAGTTATGTAATGATGTAGTCTGGCAGCTATGTAATGATGTAGTTATCCTCTATGATGTGATCTGATGTGGTCAGTCATTTGTAAGGGGAGTTTCCTTGGAGGCGTGGCCTGCATCCAGTATATATATGGATATTCTGGCAAAGCTTGCTTGCTTACTTGCTCTGGATCCTGCATCTGGCTCATCATCATCTGACCTCCAGTTCTTGGGACTTGAGCCAGCTGCCTGCCTTATTGCCTGCTGATCTTGGGATTCATTAGCCTCTGCAGCCCTTGAGCCAGCAGCCTGCTATCTGACCTGCCAGTCTTGTGTTTGTCAGCCCCTGCAGCTATGTGAATCAGCAGAAGCCTCCAGCCTGATGCCTGATCCACGGACTTGGGATTTCCCAGTCTCTACAACTGTGTGAGCTGTTTCCTTGAGATAAATCTCTCTCTCTCTCTCTGTATATATATATACATATATATATGTATATACACTTCACTGGTTTTACTTCTCTAGAGAACCCAGCCTAAGACAGAAGGGAAATCACGAATTTGAATGGAAAGAGGTGTGCTGGCTCATGTATAAGAAATCTGGCCTTGGCATTAGAAAAGCATTTCTAATCTTCAGGCCCTTGATTTTGAAAGGCAAGTTTCTGACAGAACCTGCATGCTGAATGGTAAAGCAGGGTGCAAAAACCATAAGATGTTTGTGTAAATGCAAGTGACAAGCTTATGAAAAACTTTATTGGGGTGAAGTGGCTGCTTTCCTTTTCCTCTGACAGGAGGGACTGGAGTGGAAAGGGGGTGGACTGGGGCCACCTCTGCTCAGGAGCATTATCAGTGTGGCTCTCTCAATTCCTACCTAAGGGCACCCAGGGAGTTCTGTGCATCTTCCCAAACTCAAATTTATATCACAGCTCCTTGGACTGGATTTTATTTGGAAATATTTTGAAGTTTTAAAAGTGCCTGTTTTGTTAACAATACTGTTGTTGTTAGTTGCTGTTGAGTCCGTTCCGACTCATGGGGACCCATGTGTGCAGAGTAGAACTGCTCCATAGTGTTTTCAAGGCTGGGACCTCTCAGAAGGAGATTATCAGGCCTGTCTTCCAAGGCACCTCTGGGTAGGTTCAAGCCGCCAATCTTTTGGCCAGTAGTCAAGTACTTAACCATTTGTGCCACCCAGGGACTCCTTTAAGAGTACTGGATGTGTGAAACCCAGTCTATGGCCTTCTGAACCCCCGTCTTAGTTCTCTAGTGCTGCTGTAACAAATATCACAAGTGGGGGGCTTTAAAGAATAAAAATTTATTCTCTCACAGTTCTGGGGGCTAAAAGTCCAAATCAGAGTCTCAGCCATGTCGATTCCTTCCTTGTCGGTAGCCCCAGGCATTCCTTGGTTCTTGACCATCCTTACGTAGAATCTGTCTTCCCTAGTATGTGCTTGTCTCTGTGTCTAATCTGCTCCTTTTATAACTCAGAGGTGATTAGGTTTAGAACCTACCCTACTCAGGTATGATCTATTAATATAACAAAGATAACCCTGTTTCCAAAGAGCACTAAATTCACAGATTCAGGGGTTAGGACTCCAACACATATTTTGTTGTTGTTGTTAGGTGCCGTCGAGTCGGTTCTGGCTCATAGCGACCCCATGTACCACAGAATGAAACACTGTCTGGTCCTGCACCATCCTCACAATCATTGCTATGTTTGAGCCCATTGTTGAGCCACTGTATCAATCTGTCTTGTTCCGGGTCTTCTTTTTCACTGACCCTATACTTTGCCAAGCATGATGTCCTTCTCCACGAATTGGTGCCTCTTTTTAAAATTTTTTTATTATTTTTTTAATTTTATTGTTGTATTGTAAGTGAAAGTTTACAATTCAAGTTAGTCTCTCATACAAAAATTTATACATACATTGTTATGTGACCCTAATTGCTCTACCTGTACTATGACAGCACATTCCTCCTTTCCACCCCTGATTTCCCGTGTCCATTCAGCCAGCTCCTGACCTTCTCTGCCTTCTCATCTCATCTCTGGGCAGGAGCTGCCCATTTAGTCTCATGTATCTACTCGAGCTAAGAAGCACACTCCTCACAAGTATCATTTTATGTCCCATTGTCCAGTCTAATCTTTGACTGAAGAGTTGGCCTCGAGAATGGTTTTAGTGCTGGGTTGACAGAGAGTCTGGGGGCCATGCTCTCTGGGGTTCCTCCAGTCTCAGTCAGACCATTAACTCTGGTCTTTTTACTAGAATTTGATTTCTGCACCCCACTTTTCTCCTGCTCCATCAGGGACTCTCTGTTGTGTTCCTTGTCAGGGCAGTCATTGGTGGTAGCTGGGCACCATCTAGTTCTTCTGGTCTCAGGCTGATGGAGTCTCTGGTTTATGTGGCCCTTTCTGTCTCTTGGGCTAATACTTTCCTTGTGTCTTTGGAGTTCTTCATTCTCCTTTACTCTAGGTGGTTGGGACCAACTGATGCACCTTAGATGGCCGCTCGCTAGCTTTTAAGACCCCAGACGCCACTCACCAAAGTAGGATGCAGAACATTTTCTTAATAAACTTTGTTATGTCAATTGAATCGGTGCTTCTTGATAACATGTCCAAAGTACGTGAGACAAAGTGTCACCATCCTTGCTTCTAAGGAACATTGTGGCTATACTTCTTTCAAGACAGATTTGTTCATTTTTCCAGTAGTCCATGGTATATTCAATATTCTTTGCCAACACCATAATTCAAAGGCATCAATTCTTCATTCCAGCTTTCGTGTACGTATGAGGCAATTGAAAATGCCATGACTTGGGTCAGGCGCACCTTAGTCCTCAAAGTGACATCTTTGCTTTTTAACACTTTAGAGCGGTCTTTTGCAGCAGATTTGCCCAATGCAATACATTGTTTTAGTTCTTGACAGCTGCTTCCATGGGCATTGATTGTGGATCCAAGCAAAATGAAATCCTTAACAACACGTATTTTAGGGGAACACAATTGGATCCACAACACCCCCATTGCATCTTAGCCAGCTAAATTACCTGAGACAGACAGAGTGGTTTAGGGAGTTTCTGGCCCGAGAACAGAAGGAAGGTGCACAGGTCTGCTTAAGCAAAGAAGGAATCCAAGACTTCTCGATTGAAACAGGGCTTGGCTTTGTCGTATTTGACAGAGTCTAAAGCATACTTATGATCTTCCTCTTAACGGTCAGTGCCTTTGCATACACGTCATCACCGTGAAACATCACCCAAATTTTATGCGCCACAGCATGTTATATTTTGCGGGAAATGACAAGGAAGCTGTTTTTGCTGTTATGAAGATTTTTTAACAGAGATGTTGCTTATTAAGTAGTTTCCTTTTTTTTTTTTAATTTCAAGGGAATTTGTGGTGCCCAAATTGCTTAGGTTATGGGATATATCAGTTAGAATTTCTTCAACTGCAATTGAGTGAAAATCCCACCCAAAATGACTTAAATAATCAGGACATTAAAAAAAATTATAAAACAATAAATCTGAAAATAGGGCAGCTTTGTGACAGATTAATTCAATGGCTCTGGGATATCAAGGAATTAGGTTGTTTCTGTATTTCTCTTCTGCCATCAGCAACATATCAGCATCGTTCCCTGCTGGCTTTCCTCCCATCTGGCTCTTCCTGGGGGTCTCTCTCTCCCTCTTCTTGTCAATTTTATTTTTTGTTGTTATTGAAAATATACACAGAAGGACATACATCAATTCAACAATTTCTACATGTAAAATTCAGTCACATCGATTACATTCTTCAAGTTGTGCCACCATTCTCACCCACCTTTTCCTAGTTGCTCCTTCCCCATTGACATAAACTCACTGCCCCCTAAGCTTCCTATCTAATCTTTCGAGTTGCTGTTGTTCATTTGATCCCATATAGATCATTCTTTAAAAGAACACAGTGCCCAAGGCAGACGTTCTTTACTACTTTTGCTAAACAATTGTTTGATTTTTAAGAAGACTTCAGGGGATATTTTTGGTTTAAAGTTTTAAAGATTATCTCAGGGCAGTAGTTTTGAGGATTCATGCAGCCTCAATGGCTCCAGAAAGTCTGGATTCCATGAGAATTTGAAGTTCTGTTTTTCCCGTTTTAATCTGAGAGTCTGTCTTTATGAACAAGGAAACCTTTCCTAAGGCACCCAGCAACTTTACCTCATGTTTATTTGGCCAGACTGACATGTCATGGGCAGCCCCAGACCAACATTGGTGAGGGATGGGGTCACCATGATGGGCTTCTTGAGGCTCATGACCAGGAGAGGGAGGGTGGATTACCCACACAAAATCAGGGGCTGTTAGCACGGAGAAAAGGGACAATGGATTTGGGGCAGGCAACCAACAGTGTCCACCACACTGGAAATTTTAAAGTTACTCAGATTTCTGACTAAATTTGGGGTGGTACAATAATTCTTGCTCCTAAAATAACCAGTTGCCATCAAGCCAGCCGCGATTCATGGAGACCTCACGTGTGTCAAAGTAGAACTGCACTCCACAGGCTTTTCAATCACTGATTTTTTTGGAAGTAGATCTCCAGGCCTTTCTTCCGAGGCACCTCTGGGTGGACTCAAACCTCCAACCTTTCGAGAAGCAGCCAAGCACATTAACCATCTGTGCCATGCAGGGTCTACCCCTAAAATGAATTTATTTTTTACTAAATTTTTAATGCAAGGATAATTTTAGACCACCATGGTGACTGCTCTCAGCCTTTTTTCACAGAGAGGATCCCCTTCCCAGGAAGCAGCTGGGCTGAGTGATTTTCATGCTATCTTAGTTACCTAGTACTGCCGTAACAAAAAAGTACCACAAGTGGGTGGCTTTAAAGAACAGAAAATGTATTTTCTTATAGTTCTAGAGGCTAAAAGTCCAAATCAGGATCTCATCCGTGTTAAGTCCTTCTACAGGTCTCTCTCCTAGTTTCTAGTGTCTGCCAGTGATCCTTGGCATTCCTTTACTTATGGATGGGTCCTCACATGGCAACTGTCTTCCCCCATGTGTGTCTCTGTATCTATTAAGCTTTTTATAACTTAGAAGTGATTAGGTTTAGGACCCACCTTACTCTGGTATGACCTCATTAGCACAACAAAAGAAAACCCTCTTTCCAAACACGGTCATATTTACAGGTGCAAGGGTTAGGGCTTCAACACATATTTTGAGGGACATAATTCAACCCATAATACAAATATTCGAGCTTTCTTTCATCTTGATGAACCTGCTGCCTCCCAGGCTCAAGGCTCATCCCTAAGAACTAGAAAAGGAAAAAGTGGAGCCATAATATTATGAGGCGTTAGAGGGACAAGGCCTCCAGCTCTGCAAAGGGCAGGGGCACCAGGCTCCAGGCAGCCCCAAAGAGCCGGCAAGCATGCTGTCACTCACCTAGGGACACTGTGGTGACCAGAGGGACAGGCTTTCACCAACATCACCTCCCAGGCACCTGCCAGAGTTCTCACTTTTCTCTGGGCAGCCCAGGTGGCTCCTGAAACCTGTGGCAGCGAGGATGCTGGCTGCCTGCTGGAAACGCTTATCCCACAAGACATAGTCCTGGTGGTAATTTTTTAAGAAAACCTTATTGTGGTAAAATACATATAACATAACATTTACCATCTTATGGATTTTTAAGTGTACATTTCAGCGGCATTAATTACATTCACCATGTTGTGCAACCACCTGATGGTAATTTTTTTCTTTTTAATTTTCATTATGGTGAAATATATGTAATAAAACATTTGCCATTTCAACCATTTTTAGGTGTATAATTCAGTGATATTAATTATATTTACCATGTTGCACAACACCACCGCTGTGCCGTCCAACTTATAGCGACCCTATGTGCCAGAGTAGAACTGCCCCATAGACTTTTCTTGGCTGTATGGGAGCAGATTGCCAGGTCTTTCTCCCACAGAGTGGCTGGGTAGGTTCGAATCGCCAACATCTAGGTTAGCAGCTGAATGCATAGCCGTTGTGCCCCAATTTTTTCATCATCATAACGAAAATTCAGTGCTGATGGTTTTTGAGACTCAAACCATCCAAGTGGATTTTTCTTGGCCCCATACCTGAGATGGCCACTCTCAAGGCAGGCTTCTCTCCACCCCAACTCTTACCTAGATGGATTGGTTGTTAGCTGCCATCAAGTCGGCCCCCAACTCATAGTGACCTCATGCACAACGGAACGAAACACTGCCCAGTCCTGTGCCATCCCCATGATCGGTTGTGAATCAGACTGTTGTGATCCATAGGGTTTTATTGGCTGATTTTCGGACTAGATCAGCAGGCCTTTTTTCCTAGTGTCTCTTAGTATGGAAGCTCTGCTGAAACCTGTTCATCATAACAACACATAAGCCTCCACTGGGCGGTGCTTGTACGTGAGGTGCATTAGCTGGGAATCAAACCCAGGTCTCCTGCATGCAAGGTGAGAATTCTACCACTGAACCACCACTTTCTCCTGGATGGAAGAATCTGCGAATCTGGAGGAGTCTCTGAAGCTCCTCTCAACCATCACCTTCCTGCCGCCAGGCCAGGTGTCCCAGGTGAGAAGGATGCAAGTGCAGAAAAATTCCTCAAACTTTCAATGTCATGGTGACATTTCTGGCCAGGGTTAAACATCTGCTGATTCCTTTCAGAGCCTGGCAGGGGCAGTGTCTGATGCAAAACTGTGATTCCTTCTCAGTACTGTCCTTCTGCCACAGGACAGGCACTTTCAAAGCACTTGTCCTCATTGTTCTAGAGGGTTCAGGATAGACTTTTATATTTCCCTGTAGAGCGAAAGAGGACTGAGCTCTTTGAAGATACCCTTAAATGAAAAGATTACAGCCCAGCTTTTCGCAGTTTTCTTTCATTAGAGGCCATCACCAGTGGCCCCTACCATAGCCACATTGACCCTTGAGCCTCATCTGTTGTTGTTACCTGCCGTTGAGTTGGCCTTAACTTATGGTGCCCCCATGCACGACGAAATGAAACATTGCCCGGTCCTGCGCCATCCCCATGATTGATTGCAGATTGGATCATTGTGATCCATAGGGTTTTCATTGGCTGATTTTTGGAAGTAACTTGCCAGACCTTTCTTCCGAGGCATCCCTGAGTGGACTTGAACCTCCAGCCTTTTGGTTAACTGTCGAGTGTGTTAACCATTTGAACCACCCAGGGACTTATGCAATGGAATATTATTCGGCCATAGAAAGGAATGAAGTACTAATAATGCTACCACGTAGAAGCCCCGAAAACATTATGCCAGGTGAAAGAAACCAGTCACAAAAGGTCACATATTGCATGATTCCATTTGTCTGAAATATCCAGAATAGGCAAATCCATAGAGACAGAAAGCAGATTGGTGGTTGCTGGGGGCTGGGAAAGGAGGGGTGGGGAGTGACTATGTAATGGGTATGAGTTTCTATTTGGAGTGATGGAAAAAGTTCTGGAACTAGAGAGAGGTAATGATTGCACAACATTGCAAATATACTTAGTGCCACTGATTCTTACACTGTAAAATGATTAAAATGGTAAATGTTATGTGTATTTTACCGTTAAAAAAAAAAAAGAATTCAGTCACTGGATCCTAAAGCAACCTCTCTCAATGGTGCCTGGGTGAGGGAGGAATCTGTCCCCTTCATTCCACTGCTTCCTGTTCATGTACGATGCGGGTTTTTAACTATTATCATTTTCTGAATTTTTCTCTTACAGGGAATTGCTTTTTCCTCTTGTCAACAAGGGGTGGGCCAGCCTGGTTTGGGCCTCTTGCTGGTCTCAGCGTTCTCCTCCAGCCTTTCTTTCCTCCCCCAGTTTCCTTCTTTCCAGTAGGTCCCAGGAAGACCTGTGCGTCGCCTCCTGATGCCGTCAGCGGGCCGGCTGTGAGTGTTTCTTTGGCAGTGTCTTAGCTGGTTGTTGTGAACAATCGTGAAGGAAGCAATCAGCAAGTATACTGCCCTAGAAGTGCTGCACGTTGGTGGGCCTGAGCGGGAAGGAGGTGAGGGACATACAAGGCCAGCATGAGACACCGGGACACCAGGATGTTGGATGCTGTGCACTGAGACATTGGTCGGTGAGTGTGTCAGGGGGAGGGGAAACAAGCTCTGGAGCCCTGGGAGCAGCCTGCTCAAGGACGTGGAAGGAAAAAGGCACAGGGGCTGGGGTGGGAGGCTTCTGGCTGGGAGACGTTTGCACATAGCGATAATAGTAGCAAGCATTTACAGAGCACTTACTATGTACCTGGGGACATTGGTGGTTACTGTGCACTTGGGGACGTTGGTAGAATCCTTGCTGTCTATGCAGGAGACTCAGGTTCGATTCCTGGCCAGTGCACCTCATGTGCAACCACCCCTTGTCTACCAGTGGAGGTTTGTGTGTTGGCGTGATGCTGAACGGGTTTCAGTGGAGCTTCCAGACTAAGATGGACCAGGAAGAAAGGCCTAGCAATCTACTTCTGAATATCAGCTAATGAAAACCTTATGGATCGTAGTAGTCCAGTCTGCAACCATTTATGGGATGGCGCAGGACCAGGCAGCATTTTGTTCTATTGTACATGGAATCGCCATGAGTCGGGGGCCAGCAGCCAACAATAGCAACAGCTACTATGTACGAAGCACTGTTGTGAGTGTTCTAAATGTATTATCTCAGGAGCAAGAGTCTGTTATTGTCCCTGTCTTACAAAGAAGAGAACAGATGTACAAAGAGAAAAGGTAACTTTCCAGAATCCAGTTAATAGCAAAGAGAGCCGGGTTATGAACCCAAGCAACCTGGTCGAGTATCTGTGCTCTTAACCCCTGGCTCTGTCCTTAGAGATGAGTCTAGGTTGGTGCTGCTGCCCAGTGGACTTGCTTTGCAGGGTGACGTGGACATGAACACACACCCCACAAGTTAGATTCCGAGTACAGCCATTAGATTTGGAGAAAGTACCTGTGTGGACATTGGGAGAAGTTTTCTTTTCAGCTCCAGCCAGGCCCAGGATATTGAGGGGAATGAGAAGGTGGTGGTGTTTTCTGCTCCACTGGGTGCTATGAAAGGTTCCTCCAAGGGAGCTCAGCTGAAAAGAGAGTGAAATTCTTGGGGTCTCACCACTTCGCCTCCAGATACCAACTTTGGGTCCACTGAAGTGTGAGGCCAGCTGGGTTGCCGTGGCAACCGGAACTGGGCCCAAGCTCCCCGAGGAGGAGAGAGAAGACAGTGGTGGCTCCTCCAGGTCTTGGACCACAAGGTAAAGCTGGAGACTCCAGTAAGCCTGGGACAGCCATTGGTGAGCCCTGGGGCTTCAGCAGAGTCACGAAACCAGCCTTCCGTCCTGCCTTCTCCGTCAGTCTCCCTGGGCTCCTGGCATTGAGCCATGGACACTCCAGTTCTTTAGCCCACTGGTTCTTTCCATTGTTCTCCAACCTAGCACTTACAGAAACTGATCCCAGCCTGAGGATGCAGCCAAATGCCAGTGGCTTACTCCTATGACCTAGATGGCCAAGACAATGCGTCTGACCCCATTGGTCAAGACAAGCACCAGGAGTCCATGTGGCTACAGGTGATGGGGCCTCCAGTGCCCTGGACGCAGGCCAAGCCCAGCACCTGCTGTGCCGCTAGCCTCCCATGTCCGCGTGCTACTCCCCTTCCAGCCATAGCCAGGGCCCTCCCCTGCTCACATCCACCTGCCTGGACCCCTCCACCTTTTTTCTCTGTCTTGCCTATCACCATCCTTCCTAACCCTGGAGGGAAGAGGAGCCTGTTTCCATTTAATCACTTATGAAAGTTAGAAGGCTTTTGGAGAGGTTTCCTGGGGCTCAGAGTTGTCTCAGTTTCCTAGGGCTTCTGTAACAAAGTATCCCAAAGTGGTGGCTTAATATAACAGAAACTTGTTGTCTCCTTTATGGAGGCTGGAAGTCTGAAATCAGGGTGTCGGCCATGTTGACTCCTTCGGAAGGATCCGAGGAGGAATCTGGAATCTGTTCCATGCCTGTCTCCTAGCTTCTGGTGACAGCTGGCGATCCTTGGTGTTTGGGGGCTTGTAGATATGTCACCCCAATATGTCCCTCTGTCATCATATGGCTGTCTTCCATCAGTATCTGTCTCTGTGTCTCTCTTTTTTTTATAAGGACACCAGTCGTATAGGATTAGGCCCCACTCTATTCTAGCGGGATCTCATGTTAACTAATAACATCTTCAAAGACCCTATTTCCAAACAAAGTCATAGTCACAGGTACACGGGTTAGGACTTCAATCTTTTGGAGGGACACAACTCAACCCATAACAGGAATCTAACCTTGGCCTTGGTGCACCCCGGCCAATAGGTCCCTCCTCCAGTCTAAGCCACTCCTCTCCCTTTCTCAATGTTGTTGTTGTTAGGTGCCATCGAGTCAATTCCGACTCATCGTGATCCCATGTGACAGAGTAGAACTGCCCCATAGAGTTTTCTTGGCTGTAATTTTTGCGGAAGCAGATTGCCAGGTCTTTCTCCCGCAGAGCTGCTGGATAGATTTGAACCACCAACCTTTCGGTTAGCAGCTGAGCACTTAACCGCTGCACCACCAGGGCTCCCTTTCTCAGTACAGGGGAGCAGAGTGGCAGCCAGACTCACTTCAGCGAAATCCAGCCCCTGCAGGAGTTGTTCTGGCTTTCCTTAAGCAGCTGGAGCTCAGAGGGCTTGCTTCAGAGAGGGTCCCTCTGTAACGCACGTTGGATTGGCCATGCCCACTCGGCCACAAATTCCCTTCTGCGCCCCAGGCTGCGGAGCCGGGCGTGGGCTGGAGTGGGGCCGATGACATGCCTGGAATGCCACTGGAGCTACAGAATAACTCTTAGCTCCTCTTGGGAGTGTTGACCAAGGCAGCGTTTAGGACCGCTTGAGGTCCAAAGTCTTCACATTTTTCCTAGTTTTAGGCAGAAGTAAAGAATGTCTTCCCCCCACCACCAGTTGAATTAGGGGACTGAGCTTTTAAATTAAAGGGGCCACACTCTGGGCTTAGGATCTCACTAGCCTACTAATTTGAGTTTGGATGAAATAATTTGCAAACAACCTCTTCTCCTATCTAGCTTTGCTTTTAGTTATGCCAACATGAAAACAGAAACAATTGTCCTTCTCAGGTGGAGCTCACCCTTGGCAGTTCCTAGATAATAAATAAGGAAACGGAAGCAGCAGACAATCTTTGCTTCAGTTCAGGTCTTGGACAAAGGTGATTTGGTGATTTCATTTACTTCCACGGACTTTAGAGCAAGTAGGACGTATTTTGTCGCTTTTATATCTGACAATAGAAGCAATGTATTTGGATATACATTCACAGTGGTTAAGTGCTCGGCTGCTAACTGAAAGGTTGGAGGTTTGAACCTATCCAGCTGCTACGCAGGAGAAAGACCTGGAGATCTGCTCCCATAAAGATCGTTGTTGCTGTGTGCCATCAATTCGATGTTGATTCATAGTGACCCTATATGACACCTTAGAAAACCCTGTGGGGCAGTTCTACTCTGTCACATGGGGTTACTATGTGTAAAAAAATGGCTTAGTGACCTGTGAGTGGCTATTTAAGATACTCCACTGATCTTACCTCTTTGGGAGCAAGGGAGAATGAAGAAAACTAAAGATACAAGGGAAAGATTAGTCCAAAGGACTATTGGACCACAACTACCACGGCCTCCACCAGACTGAGTCCAGCACAACTAGATGGTGCCTGGCTAGCACCACTGACTGCTCTGACAGGGATCACAATGGAGGGTCCTGGACAGAGCAGGAGAAAAACGTAGAACAAAATTCTAACTCACAAAAAAAGACCAGACTTACTGGCCTGACAGAGACTGGAGAAACCCCAGGAGTATGGCCCTCGGACACCCCTTTAGCTCAGTAATGAAGTCACTCTTGAGGTTCACCCTTCATCCAAAGGTTGGACAGACCCATAAAACAAAGCGAGACTGAGGGGGCACACCAGCCCAGGGGCAAGGACTCGAAGGCAGGAGGGGACAGGAAAGCTGGTAATAGGGAACCCAGGGTTGAGAAGGGAGAATGTTGACATATCGTGGGGTTGTTAACCAATGTCATAAAACAGTATGTGTACTGTTTAATGAGAAGCTGATTTGTTCTGTAAACCTTCATCTAAAGTCCAATTAAGAAAAATTTAAATGAAAAGAAAATGACTTAAAGGGATATCTGACCTCCTCTACTTCAGGAGGGAATGAGAGAATCAGCATCAGCCCAAGGCTGATTCCTATGAAGTGGAGGTCAGACATATCTCCACCCTCCAACCTTTTTACCAATTCTGACACCAGCCATCCCTCCCACGGCACTCTGTACTTCTGCTGGGTTAGATAAGTCGTTGCAATGGCCACACAGAACTCACAGACCATACTCACAGTTATGGGACTTATTAGGAAGTAACAGGTTACAATTCAGGATCAGAAAGGACTCGGCAGTACCCACAGGCACACCTCTCTCGGCCCCTTAGCCCCTCGGCCCCTCAGCCCAGCCTCTACCCTGCTTGGACAAGTGTTACAAAATTCTTTAGCTCCACCAATAAGTGCCCAGAGGCACCCCACTCCAACAGTAAGCCTCAGCCCGAAGGCTCTCAGCTCTCTAGTTCCCTGGGTCAGCAAACCCAGCTTCACCAACAAGTGCTCAGAGACACCCCACTCCGCCAGCAAGCCACCTGCCTGAAAGCACTGAGCTCTCTTGTTCTGTGGGCCGGGAAGCCCACCATGCCATCTCCTGCTGGTTTCCTGGTTCTGCTGCCTTTGCTGCTGCCGTTTTTCTGCCACCGCTTCTCACTGTCTGTGGTATTACAACTCTCTCTCTCTGTCTCCTGGGTCTAGGGGATTGTCATCGCAGGGACTCTGGGTTCAAAGGACACAGTCTATTCCCATCTCTTCTTAATAGTAATGAGGCCCCATTTCTGCCTCTGGGATGACTCATTTTAAGTGTAGCAGGATGGCAAAACTGACCAATCCCCTCATTAGGATTCCATATACCTTGTTTGTATGGTTCCACCCTCACATGGGTGCCATGCACTTTATTTGCATTATTAGCAAGCTGTCCAATCCCCTTGGTGGGTTACAAGCACATTATTTGCATGGTCCACTCAGTCATTCTGTGGAAGTTACAAGACCATGGCGAGAAAGGCCATATAAAAGCGATCCGCATTATGAGTTGAAAATCGATTTGATGACACCTAACAACAACACACCTTTCCAGCAATTCTGAAAGACAGAGGAGCAGGGTTGGCTTCTTGGGGTGATTTTAGAATGGATTAGAACAAACGGGCTACTTCCCACACATGCATTCCTGGCCATGAGTTTGGGGAGCTCTAGGTCTAGGTGCTGCAGTGGTTAAGAGCTTGGCTGCTAACCAAAAAGTCAGTAGTTCAAATTCACCAGCTGCTCCTTGGAAACCATATGGGGCAGTTCTACTGTGTCCTATAGGGTAACTATGAGTTGGAATCAACTTGATGGGCAACAGGGGAAAAAAAAAAAAAAAGGTCCAGTAAGTTGAGGATATCCAGACCCATGGCATAGTCTGCTTCTGCTCTTGTGAATGTCAGTAATTTGTGGGTTGGAGAGAAGGAGGGGATGAGGATTTCATGATCTGGTTTAAGTTTAGAGACAGGTAGAGTTAGGTGCAAATTTTACATTTCAGAGAAAAGTATTTGAACTTCTTGACTGTGAAGCACAGTGAGGTTTAAAAATATATATGAATTGAGTTTTTGTTTATAGGGATGGAAAATTGGGCAATGGATATTGGTGACAATTGCACAACATAATTGATGTAACTGGTTTTATTGAATTGTACACATGAAAAATGTTGACTTGGCAAATGTGTTCTCTCTCTATATATGTAATGTTATATATTAAATATATATATATAATGTCACTGAATTGTACATGTAAAAATGGTGAAATGGCAAGTGTTTTGTTACCTATATATTTACCACAATTTAAAAAAGTGTGTATATATACATATAGTATATATATAAGCTTCAGAGATTATCAAATATATATATGCATATGAATATATTTGATAAGCTCTGTGGATTGTATCAATTTCCTGGTCTGATATTGTACTATAGTTACAAGGAGCCCTGGGGGTGCAATGGTTAAGTGCTTGGCTACTAACCGAAAGGTAGGTGATTTGAACTCACCTGTGGCTCCATGGGAGAAAAGACCTGGTGATCTGCTCCCATAAAGATTACAGCCTAGGAAACCCTATGGGAAAGTTCTACTTTGTCCTGTAGGGTTGCTATGAATTGGAATCAACTCAACGACACACAACACCACTAAAGTTATACAAAATATTACCATTGGGGGAACTGGGTGAAAGGTACACGGGATCTCTCTACATTTTTTTTTACAATTTCCTGTGAATCTATAATTATTTCAAAATAAAAAGTTAAAACATATATGTTTATATTTATATTTTACTAAGTGCAGTGTAGAGCAGGAAAAAGAACATTGGTGGAAACACTGGTGAAAACCAAAAATGTCTGTAGTTTAATTAAAATGAAAGAGCAATGTTAATTTCTCAGTTTTGATCATTGCATCGTAGTTGTGCAAGATGTTAACTTTAGAGGAAACTGGGTGAAGAGTTTTCTGGTTTTACTGTTTTAAGAGCTCTGTCTTGGAAGAAGTACAGCCACAATGCTCCTTAGAAGTGAGGATGGCGAGACTTTGTCTCACATACTTTGGACATGTTATCTGGAGGGACCAATCCCTGGAGAAGGACATCATGCTTAGTAAAGTAGAGGGTCAGCAAAAAAGAGGAAGACCCTCAACAAGATGGATTGACACAGTGACTGCAACAGTGGGCTTAAATAGAACAATGATTGTGAGGATGGTGTGTGACCGGGCGATGTTTTGTTCAGTTATACATGGTGTTGCTGTGAGTTGGAACCAACTGGACAGCAGCTAACAACAGCAGGCACCTAATGCCCTTAAAAATATGCTTTCTTTAGATGAGGCATTAAGTGGTGCCTCGGATGGGCCAGTAATTAAGGTCCCTTTGGACAACTGAGCTGCAGGTCCGTTTTTCTCCCCAATTGGACTACATGATCAGAGGGAACTCTGCAGCGCTCTTAAAACCCAGTAAAACCAAAAAACCAAGCCCATTGCTGTAGAGTCAATTCCAACTCATGGCGATCCCATATGTGTCAAGGTGGAACTGCTCCATAAAATTTTCAGTGGCTGTGATCTTACTAAAGGAGATCGCCAGGCCTTTCTTCCACAGCACCACTGGGTGGATTCAAACTGCCAACCTTTCTGTTCATAGTCAAGCATAAACTGTACCACTCAGGGACCTTAAAACCCAATAGGAGCCCTGAACTCCCTCTTACGAATCACATCTTAAGAAGAGTTTATTGTAATACAGTCCCATTTCCAGATCAGAAATCGAGGCACAGAAAAGAACTGATGTAATTAGATTATGATCTGGAATATTAAAGACCAAAAAAAACATTTTTTTTGGAAGAGATGGCACTTTATAATCGTTTTTACTTTTTTTCATTTTGCATTAAGTGAAAGTTAACAGAGCAAAATAGATTCCCTTTTGATGGTTTGTACATAAAGTGTTTCATGGCCTTGGTTTCATTCCCCACAATGTGTCAGCACTCTCCCCGTTTCCACCCTGGGCTCCCTATTTCCTTTCGCCCTGATTTTATACCTCTTCCTGCCTTCTCATCTTTGCTTTTGGGCAGATATTGCCCTTTTGATCTCATGTAATTGATTGTTCTAAGGAGCACATTCCTCTCAGGTGTTATTGTTTATTTTATGGGCTTGTCTGTTGTTTGCCTGGAAGGTGGTAAAGACCAAATTCTTACTTTTCTGTTTTCCAAGCATGTGCTTGCAACTATACAGAGTAATCTATAAACTATAGCTGTTATACATTAAAAGAAAAAAAAAAAAAGACCTTTGCAGTTCTGTTCAGGGGCTTTCTTCAGCATCAGTGGTAAAAATTGGTGGGCCACTCAAAATGGAAATACTCATTCCACACCCACTCTGTGCTTGCGCTTTGCGGGGTGCTAACAAGAATCCCCGAGGACCAATGGGCACTGGGTGTTTTGCTGTGCAGCATTCATTTCCGCTCCCAACAGCATCTGCCCGGCCTTTGGGGAACCACCTCCTACCAGATGCAGTCCCTGGGGCAGCCACCAAGGTGCCTGCCCTTTCCAGCCAATGGCTGCTGTGACCCTAACTTCTCCTTCCTGACTGAATGTGAGCTGTGGGCGCAGGGCACAGATGAAATATGCTGGCGACTGATTGGCCCTGCAACACATCTGAAGAATGGGATCCATCACTCTGGCCACCTGGATCCCCCGGGCTCCCTGGTCCCTGTCCTGGCCCGAGCGTGTCCCTCTATCCGAGGAGCTGCATTGTCTTTCCAATAGATGTCTTTTTGCTTGAGTTCACCAGAGTCTGTTCTGTTTGAAATTCCTGAACCCTAACTGGTGCCCCTGCCCGGGTGGGGAGGGAGGAGGAATGGACTCACCCCTTCAGCCATGTGTCCCTCACCCTGTTCACTGCCCCTCAAGGCTGGCTGTTGCCTGAGGCCACTTTGGACAAGCCACTTCATTGTTCTTTGTCAGAACTGGAGATATCAAAGTAAACTACAAAATATGAAGGCCTTTTGCACACTTTAACTGGTAAGTCCTCTGTATACCTGTAGGGTAAAGAATTTAGCTTTACCTAAAGTATAAGGTGGTCTTTGTCCTTAGTTTCTGAGAAATAACCCTTGGAGTAATTGGGGCACCTTGGCCTGGAACTTCCAATTACCAAAGGATTTGTGCAGGCGAGTGGGGCTGGCCAGGCCAGAAAAGACTCACCTGAGAGGCCAATATCAACTAGCTTTTTAGGAGGCATGACTTAGCCTGTCATGCAGGACTGGTGCATATAAGCCTGGAACATGAAGGTGCAGAGAGCTTCCTGGTCAGCTGACCTCAGGAAGGGAGGGTAACTTGTCCTCTTTGGGATATGGGACCCTCCCAGACCTCCCCTTCCTATGAAGTTCCTGATTTGTGTTTTTTTTTTTTTGCTGATAAATCTGTACTTGTAAGTATAGTGCTCTCTGTGGGTTCTGTGAGCTGTTCAAGGGAATTATCGAACCCAGAGAAGAAGGGGGATCCAGCAGGTGAAAGTGAGTGTCGTGTGGACTCCCAAACCTGCGACTGGTATCTGCCTCTTCAGCAGCCTAAAGGACAATGGCCTTTTAACCTGTGAGGTCTGCCCTAGCTCCCGGTGGCTAGGGCCAGAGAGAGAGAGAGCCTGCTGTATGGACAGCTCATGTCACAAAGGATTGGGAAGTAGGAAAGTGGGGACGGGATAAATCTCCACATTTGGGGGATTGGAGTCATGCAGGTTCGTATCCGTGAAGTTATCAACAAAATACCCAAAACAGTGATGTTTCTGCTTAGGTTGGAATTGCCTCCCCAGGACCCGTGATGTTGCATTATTGCAAAACAAAACATCATGTTTTAGTCAAATTTTCATAACTAAAGTTGAAATCATAAATTATCCTGTCAGCCTCTAAAGTAGTAACTTTGAGCGGTTGTCTTTTTCTACACTATTTAAAGTCACTCCTGAATATAGAATCCAGAGCGGAGAGGAGAGATAAGCGGAATCTATCAACAATGTAAATCTCCCCTCTACAGGGGTGGATTACCCAGTAAGCAAGGTAAGCACAGGCTTACTTGTGCTTACTTACAGTTGTGGTGAAATCCATGTGAAATCATGCACTACAGATTAGTAAGTAAGCACAGGTAAGCCCATGTTTACCTTGCTTACTGGGTAATCCACCCCATCAGGGATTGTAAATTTGAAGAGGCTTTGATTCTGTAGGAAGGTGCTGTGGGGTTGGGAGACAGACAGATGCCAGCCATACCTGGAAACAGAATCTTTTGATGTTGTGAAAATATGCAAAATTTTTCACTACAGATGATCTGGTAAGCAACGTTAACACCGTGCTTACCTTGCCTATTGGCTCATCTGTCCCTTCCTATGTAATGTTCTGGAAGCATCCACCCAGCAAGGCTCAGATGTGCAGGCAACAGAGTAGAGGTCCTCCTGATGTCTCAGGAGTCCCTGGTTGGGGCAACTGGTTAACACATTTGGCTGTGAACCAAAATGTTGGAGGTTCAAGTCTACCCAGAGGTGTCTCAGAAAAAAGTCCTGATGATCTACTTCTGAAAAATGAGCCATTGAAAACCCTATGGAGCACAGTTCTACTCTGACACACATGGGGTCACCAGTTGGGGTCAACTCCATGACAGCTGGTGGTTGGTGGAATGATGACTCAGTGGAATGGGTGGCTCCTGGTGACATCACTGTAGCCACACAGCGCCCCCCCATCCCCACTTAGAAGGGTCCCACACTTGGTTTAATGCTCCACTGCTACCATGTTGAAATTTATAATCTTTTTTGTTTTGCATGTTTTTAAATTGTTATTGAAAATATACACAGCAAAAACATACACGAGTTCAACAATTTCTACCTGTACAATTCAGTGACACTGATTACATTCTTCAAGTTCAGTGACACTGATTACATTCTTTAAGTTATGCCACCATTCTCCCCCTCCTTTTCTGAATTGCTCCTCCCCCATTAACATGACATTCAGAATCGTTCTTGAACAAGGGCCCCATGTTTTCATTTTGCACTGGCCCTGCGTGTTGTGTAGCCAGTTCTACTAACAGCCTTCCACAGGCCTTCTGCTGCAGAGCGCAAGGACTCTGCTATCCCACATCAAAACCGGAACATGGTATAGCATCAGGACTCAGATGCCCACCTCCAAGGAGGGCGTGGCACAGAACAGGTGCTCGGTGAAAACGTGACGGTCACACCCAGAAAGAGGGTCATGGTGAGTGGGGCTTTGTGGGATCGAATCCTCCCTCCGACCAAACCCAAGGCTGCAGGTTCTGGGCACACACACAGCACACCTGGGGCCCCATGCCGGGGGCTGCCTCTGGTGCTCTCTGAAATTTTGCATGGGTGGTTCATCAGTAGCCAGCAAGGAATTTACTCAGTTTTGTGAATTTGGAGATGTTTCTGGACCGCTCAAAATGAAGCTATAATAGCTTAAAAATGTCTTCCTGGTCTGAAAAGCCGAGAAATTGTCTGCTCCAGGGCTTGCTCTCCGGAGATCCACAGGAAGAAGCAAAGTTGCAGCCAGGGCCGCCTGCAGAATGCGACTGTGGGTGGTTGCTCAAGAGGCGTGAGGCTGATCTGAGTTACTTCATACCGGCTTTCAGATCCGACACAGGAAGAGTGACTGTGCAGAGAACGGGAGTCAGCTGTTCCCCGATTCCTGTGGGGCCTGAATAAGAGGAAATGAGTGTGAGCAGGAGAGTTTGGGCAAGATGGGAAGGTTGTTCAGGCTGGCGGAGTCTGCCAAGGTCGTGAGAGCTGGGAGTGTCTGGTGGAGATGTGTGCTTGCCGTCTGGGAGTGCCCAGGAGCAAGGGCCAGGTTAACACGGCAGCTTCCAAACAGCTGGCTGGGCATCAGAAATGCCTGGAAGCTTTTCTTTTAAAAAAAAAAAAATTATTTCATTTTAATTTTTGGTGAAAACATACACATCAAAACATGCTCCTATTTAACAGTTTCTACACACATTGTTCCGTGACATCGGTTCCATTCTTCACAGTGTGTCAATATTCGCGTTATTTCTGCTCTAGTTGTTTCACCCCCAGTAATAAGACTCACTGCCCCCTAAGCTTCTCATCTATGCTTTAGAGTTACCATTGTCCCTTTGGTCTCATATAATTTTTTTTAAAGAGTGTAATACTTAAGGATGACGTTCGTTACTTTTTGAGCTAAACCTTTTTTTTTTTTTTTGTATAAAGATGACTTCAGGGGATAGTTTGGGTTCAAGGTTTGAAGAGTATCCCAAGGTCATAGTCTCTGCCTGGAAGCTTTTTAACATTAACACTCCAGTTGTCAAAACTAGAACAGAAATATGGAGAATGTTGACGCAATGTAAAGAATTTAACCAATGTCATTGACCATTATGTCCAGAAATGGTGAAATGGGAGCAGGTTTTGCTGTGTATATTTTCACCAAAAATAAATGGGGAACCCAAAGTTGAGAAGGGGAGAGTGTTGACATGTCGTGGGGTTGGCAACCAATGTCACAAAACAATATGTGTATTAATTGTTTAATGAGAAACTAATTTGCTCTGTAAACCTTCACCTAAAGTACAATACAAAAAATGAAAAAAAAAAACAAGACTCTGATTGTCCAGTCTGGGGCTTGGCCCAGGCATCTACACTTAAAGACTCCCCAGGCAGAGGGCAGATGAAATAAGATTAGTTGAGAGGCCATAACTGTTGAAGCAAGCTGATGACTTCCTAGGGGTTGGTATACTTCTGTACATGTTTGAAATATTCCATACTAAAATGTATTTTTAAAAATCTCCCTAGGAGAGTGTGATGCCCAGCTGTGGTTAGGACAAAGATGGATGGAAACCCTACACCAGCCCCTGGGGTGTCCTCTGACATGGGGAAGCAGCATCTCCTTGTGGTGTGCATGCGGCACTACTTGTACAAAGCAATGATGACTGGAGTCTGGAACCAGGACAGTAAGTGTCCTGGGCTGACCGTGGGAGGAAAACAAGCAAGCCCTTGGAGCAGACTCTTAACCTCGGTTGTACCACGGGCCCCTCTGCCAGTCTAGAGCCTATGGATTCTCAGGATAAAGGCATAAAATACACAGCAAAACAACAACAAACAACCCATTGCCGTCGACTCGATTCCGACCCGTAGCACCCTAGTAGAACTGCCCCGTAGGGTTTTCAAGGCTGTAAATCTTTACAGAAGCAGAGTGCCACATCTTTCTCCCACGGACCAGCTGGTAGGTTCAAATCGTTGACCTTTTGGTTGGCAGCCAAACGCTTAACCACTGCACCACCAGGGCTCCGCTGAATACATGGCATTACAGAGCAAACCAATTATGATGCTATACGGTTATCAAAAGATTTTTAAAGACCATGTTTACTATAGAGTAATGCACGTATTTATTAGCACATTAAATAGGATCCAACAACAGTTGGTCTAATAGCGGCAATAATTTAAAAGTTGTGAGCATCAGTGATACTTTGAGAAATCTGCAGCAACTGCCACGTGATATGACAATATCTGCAATTTCTATTGGTGTCAGAATCACAGGTACTGCTCAAGAAAACTCCCAACACTTGTCGCCAGCATTCACAAACAAGCAGAATGCTAGATTCTCATGAGAAGTCAATGAAAACAAAACACACTGGTCTGCCTCCATGTGGCTGACCACAGGCAAAGAGCCCTTTACTTCCTCCACCGTGCTCCAGCTCCAGTGGGGCTGGTCCAGCTGCTCCATTATCCTCATCGTTCATTCTACAAATACTGATTGAGGGCCTATTGTGTGCCAGCCACCATGAACAAGCATGTATTCTACAGAGACAGATTATAAACAAACCACCCATAGGACAGAGTCTACATACTCGACATTTATGTGGAGTCCCTGGGTGGTGCAACTGGTTAACACACTCGGCTGCTAACCAAAAGATTGGAGGTTTGAGTCCACCCAGAGACGCCTCAGAAGAAAGGCCTGGCAATCTACTTCCCAAAAATCAGCCACTAAAAACCCTATGGAGCGAAGTTCTAGTCTGACACATATCAGGTTGCCATGAGTTGAAGTCGACCTGGCAACTGGTTTGGCAACATTTCTGTAAAACATTCTCCTGAATATATTCTATAACATGTAACAATGTTTTGTATACAATTGATATCCAGTTGTTCTTACGGAAAATTGTCTTTTAATCCCACTTGTTTTAAAGCCATTTTTTTTCTCTTCAACCTATTAAGCTCATGGTCCCCTTTTATAAAGCCAAAAAACAACAAAAACTTCACATCTTCTGGAAGAGTCTGAAGGGCCTCTAGGATGGAGGCCTTTTATCTCCTCTCCCAACCTGTATTAAGAGTCACCTCCTAAAGACATCTTTCCGGTTTCACTGACGTACCCAGGCTCACTCTGAAACGTCTCTCTCCGCTGAGACCCAGGAGCTCTCAGCAAGTCTCATGGCGCTAAACACCATCTTTATGCTGACAACTTCCAAACTGCCATCTCCACGTAGGCCCTCTTCTACAACTCCAGACTCCACCCACTTGCCTTGTCCAGTAGGAATCTAACAGGTCCAGAACTGAGCTCCTGCTGAGTTCTCCCCATCAACCAGCTTCCCCACCGTCTTCCTCATCTCAGAGAAAAGCAACTCCATCAGTTCTTCCAGTCTTAAAAATCCTATCATCTCTGCCTCCGGAATATGATCACTACCTCCATGTTGGGCTCCCTGCTTTAATCCTTGCCTTGCCAGCTCCTGGCATGCCTCTGCTCAACCCTCCAATGGCTCCCATCTCAGTAAAAGCCAAAGTCCTCACATGGACCACGGGCCCTGCAGGTGGTCATGTCGCTCGCAGTCCATGTCTGCATGTCGAAGCTTGCTCTGGCCCCTCAGTATTCCAGTCAGAGAAAAGGGCAGGAGGTGGAGAGCCATGCACTGTTTCAAGGCCTATGCCTACAAGTGGTCCACGTATTTCCCCTTTCATTCCATTTGGTCAGACTGGTCACATGACCATACCTGGCTACAAAGGATGCTGGGAAATGTAGTTTCTGGTTGAGTGGCCATGCGTTCAAAAAACCAAACCCATTGCCACTGAGTGGATTCCCACTCATAGAGACCCTATAGGAAAGAGTAGAACTGCCCCATAGGGTTTCCAAGGAGTGGCTGGTGGATTTGAACGGCCAACCTTTTAGTTAGCAGCTGTAACTCTTAGCTGTGTGTACAGCTACACCTTAATTACCAAGGAAATAGGTGCTGTTCCCTCCATCTTAAGGAGCCCTGATGGCGTAACAGTTAAGAGCTCGGCTGCTAATCAAAAGGTTGGTAGTTCAAACCCACCAAGCCACTCTGCAGGAGAAAGACGAGACAGTCTGCTCCTGTAAAGATTATAGCCAAGAAAACCCCATGGGGGTAGTTTTACTCTGTCACATGGGTTGCTATGAGTCAAAAGGAGTCCACCGCACCCAGCAACGAACAACCTCCATCTTAGAGTCCCTGGGTGGTGCAAACAGTTCAGCGCTCAACTACTAGCTAAAAGGTTTTGGTTCAAACCCACCTAGAAACGTCTCAGAGGACAGGCCTGGTGATCTGCTTCTGAAAGATCACAGCCTTAAAAACCCTCTGGAGTGCAGTTCTACTCTGCACACATGGGCTCGCAGTGAGTCAGAGTTAACTTGATGGCAACTACAACAACCTCCACCTTAGAGTTGAGTAAAATGAGACTCAGAGAAGTTAAGTAACTTGCTCAAAGTCACACAGCAAGCAGATAGCAGAGCCAGAATTTGAATTTTGGCCGTCCGAAAATCCAAGTCCAGTGTTCTGTCTACAAGTCCAACAGCCCCTAACTCACAACAAAACAGTGACTTTTCTGTCCTCATTTTCTATATGAGGCACTGGAGGCTCAGAAAGGTTAAGTGGCCCCTTTTAGGTCACATAGTATATTTGTTCTCTACTGCTGCTTACCACATTACACAAACTTAGTGGCTTGAAACAACACCCACTTTTCCCTCTCTTTTTTTTTTTAAATTATTGTACTTTAGATGAAGGTTTACAGAACAAACTAGCTTCTCATTAAACATTTAGTACACATATTGTTTGGTGACATTGATTACCAACCCCATGACATGTCAACACTCTTCCTTCTCGACTTCTCTATTACCAGTTGTCTGTCACCTCCTGTGTTCTAGTCCTTGCCCCTGGGCTGGTGTGCCCCTTTAGTCTTATTTTGTTTTATGGGCCCATGTAATCTTTGGAGGAAGGATGAACCTCAGGAGTGACTTCATTACTGAGCTAAAAGGGTGTCCGGGGGCCAAACTCTCGGGGTTTCTCCAGTCTCTGTCAGGCCAGTAAGTCTGGTCTTTTTTTGAAAGTTAGAATTTTGTTCTACATTTTTCTCCAGCTCTGTCCAGGACCCTCCATTGCAATTCCTGTCAGAGCAGTCAGTGGTGGCAGCCGGGCACCATCCAGTAGTACTGGACTCAGTCTGGTGGAGGCTGTGATAGTTGCGGTACACCAGTCCTCTGGACCAATCTTTCCCTTGTGTCTTAAATTTTCTTCATTCTCCCTACGTGGGGAGACCAGTGGAGTATCTTAGATGGCCACTCACAAACTTTTGAGACCCCAGATGCTACTCACCAAAATAGAATGTAGAATATTTTCTTTATAAATTATGTTCTGCCAATTGAGCTAGATGTTCCCTGAGACCATGGTCCCCATAGCCCTCAGCCTAGTAATTTGGTCCCAAAGGGAGTTTGGATATGTCTGTGGAGCTTCCATGACCTTGCCTTGGACAAGTTGTGCTGGCTTCCCCAGTATTGTGTACTGTCTTACCCTTCACCAAAGTTAACACTTATCTATTGTCTATTTAGTTTTTTCCTCCCACCCTTCCCCTCCCTTGTAACCATCAAAGATTGTTTCTTTTTGTGTGTAAACCTTTTCATGAGTTTTTATAGTAGTGGTCTCATATAATATTTGTCCTTTTGTGATTGATTTATTTCACTCAGCATAATGCCCTCCAGATTCATCCATGTTGTGAGATGCTTCACAGATTCATCTTTGTTCTTTATCATTGCGTAGTACTCCATTGTGTGTACATACCATGGTTTGTTTATCCATTCATCTGTAGATGGGCATCTACGTTGTTTCCATCTTTTTGCTATTATGAACAATGCTGCAGTGAACACAGGTGTGCATATGTCTAGTCGCGTGATGGCTCTTATTTCTCTAGGATATATTCCTAGGAGTGGGATTGCTGGATCATGTGGTATTTCTATTTCTAACTTTCTAAGGAAGCACCATATCATTTTCCAAAATGGTCATACCATTTTGCATTCCTACTAGCAGTGCATAAGAGTTCCAATCCCCCCGTAGCCTCTCCAACATTTGTTATTTTCTGTTTTTTTGATTTGTGCCAGTAATGCTGGGGCAAGGTGGTATCGCATTGTGGTTTTGATTTGCATTTCTCTAATGGCTAGTGATCGTGAGCATTTCCTCATGTGTCTGTTGGCTGCTTGAATGTCTTCCTTGGTGAAGCGTCTTCATTTCCTTTGCCCGTTTTTTAATTGGATTACTTGTCTTTTTGTTGTAGGGGTGTTCGATTTTCCTGTAGATTTTAGAGATTAGACCTTTGTCAGATTCATCATAGCCAATTTTTTTCCCCCAGTATGTAGGTTCTCTTTTTTCTCTTTGGTGAAGTCTTTTGATGAGCATGTTTAACTTTTAGAACATTCCAGTTTTCTAGTTTATATTCTGGAGTTTGTGTGTTGTTAGTTATGGTTTGTATCCTATTAATGCCATGTATTAGGGTCTTGAGCGTTGATACTTTTTTTCTCCTATCATCTTTATAGTTTTGGGTTTTATATTTAGGTCTTTGATCCATTTTGAATTAGTTTTTGTGTATGGTGTGAGATATGGTTCCTGTTTCATTTTTTTGCAGATAGACATCCAGTTTTGCCAGCACCATTTGTTAAAAGACTTGACTTTTCCCCATTTGATGGACTTTGGGCCCTTGGTGAAGACCAGGTGACCGCAGGTGGATGGATTTACATCTGGGTTGAAACAACACCCACTTCTTATCTCCCAGTTTCCATAGGGCAGAAGTCTGTTATGGCTCCACTGGGTTCTTTGCTCAGTGTCTCATGCTCATGGGTTGGCCGTTAAGTTCTCAGCCGAGACTCTGGGGAAGAATCAGTTCCCAGATGTGTTCAGGTTGTTGGCAGAATTCAGCTCCTTGCGGTTGTAGGACTGATGTCCTGATTTCCTAGCTCTTGGCTGGGGGTCCCCGCCATCTTCTGGAGGCTGCTTGTAGTTCCTTCTCACGGACCTTGCGCAGCCGGCAGCAGGATCCTCACCCTGAATCCCCCTGATCTACAAATCCCTCTGACTTCCTCTTTTCCTATTATCCAAGAGAGGGAGGGGCTCTCTGCTTTTAAAGGATTCACAGGACTGAGTCAGGCCAACCCACGCAATCTTTGTATCTTAAGGTCAACTGATTTGTAATTTACATCTGTGAAACTCCCTCACAGCAGTCCCTAGGTTAGGGTTTGATTGAATAATTGGGGGACAGCAATCTCGGCAGGGGCAGGGGGCATCTTCAGAATTCTGCCTACCACACATGATCAGGGCAGAAAGGGGTAAGGCTAGTCTTCCACTACATCATGAAACCTTGCTTCTGCTACCAGCAGTGATTGTATTAAGCCAGTGCCAACTGCAAAGCAAGTTCCTGAGCAGAGATATAGAGGACAGTGCCCTTTCCCTTTAGAGTCTTATCTCTCCTTCCATGCGTGCAGCCCTGCCCCCGAGTGCAGGGACAACCCCAGAGGCCAGTGAGGCCAGGCTTCAGGGTATGTGTGAGCAGGAGGGCTGGGGCACAGAAGCTGAGAGTGTGGGGTGGGGATAGAGAAGGCTCAAGGTGAAGCGGAGAGTTTAAACATATCCCTATTATATTAGTTTCCTGGGCTGCTGTAATAAAGTACCACAAACCAGGTGGCTTAGAACAACCAAACTTTATGCTCTCACAGTTCTGGAGGCTGGAAGTCTGAAATTAGGATGTTGGGCAGGGCCACGCTCTCCCTGAAGGCTCTAAGGGAAGATCTTTCCTTGCCTCTTCCCAGCTTTGGTAGTACCTGGCATCAGTGGTGTCACTCGGGGGGTGCAGGGGGTGACACTATCAGAGGGGGTGACACCAAAATGACCCCTGGGTTGGCGGTGGCAGCGGTGGGCAGGCCAGTGCCACTGGGCGGGAGGTGCCACCAGGCAGTGGGTCACTGGGGTTGGTGTCATCCATCACTCAGTGCAGTGACTCATCACCCCCTGCCACCACTCCATTACCCACCAGTCACTAGGGTTGGTGTCACCCAGTGAAGCAACTTGTCACCAACCCCCCTCAAATGTGAGGGTGCAGGAGGCTGGGCCACCCTTGGGCCTCTGCTTTGGCCAGTGGGAGAGGGGAGGAGCTGCAGGGAGCCACAGGGGTAGGGGCTGAGGCTGGGAGGGGCGGGGCAGCACAGCATGGTGCTGGGTGCTCAGAGTTGCGGTGGTGGGGGTGGGGCTGGGCCGCTCTGCCCATGGGGGGCGGTTTCCTCCAGCCGGCCCCACCCACCCCAGGTGGAGGTGGGGTAGGGTGGGGTGTGTGACACCACGAGTTATTGCACTGGGTGACACCAACCGTAGTGACGCCACTGCCTGGCAATCCTTGGCGTTACTTGGCTTACAGATAAGTACATCTCTCGAATCTCTGTGTCTGTTGTCAAACGGCCATCTTCCCCTGTGTGTCTCTGTGTCTCTCCTCTTCTTATAAGGACACCAGTCATATTGGATTACCAAAAAGCCAAACCTGTTGCCATCAAGTCAATTCTGACTTATAGTGACCCGATAGGACAGAGTAGAGCTGCCCCATAGGGTTTCCAAGGCTGTAATCTTTATGGAAGCAGACTGCCACGTCTTTCTCCTGCAGAGCGGCTGGTGGGTTCGAACTGCCAAACTTTTGGTTAGTGGCAGAGTATTTAACCTACTGCACCACGAGGGCCACTTCCATATGGGATTAGGACCACCCTAATGACCTCATCTTAATTTGATTACATATGCAAAGACCCTATTTCCAAATAAGGTCACATCACAGATGTGGTGGGGGGACATAAGACTTCAACATCTCTTTTTTGGGGGACAAAATTAAACCCATAACACCTACTAAGACCTGTGGGAAAATCCACCCACCTGAGAATGATGATGATGCCCCTTTAAGAGGAAGGCCCCTACCCAGCAATCTGGCTCAGGCTTTTCCTGGGCTAGCATCTGGGTGGCCAAACGGTCACAAGCACATGCCTGGGGGTTGCCCAACTTCCCTCAGGGATGCTGGGGGTGGGGGAGTTTGCAGGGGGACCCACGTGGGCAGGGTTCCTCTTCTAGGCCATTCTCATCATGAAACCTGGGTGGGAAGGGGCAAGACGAGCTCCTGCATGATGACTCGGACAGGGATCAGAGGCAGGGCCTGTGCCATACACACCTTCAAACAGGGAGCCGGAACGGTGGCCAGCCCACGTTTCTACCAAAAACCTGGGGAACGTTCCTTTTCCATTCTAGTTCTAAAAATTACATGGCTTGTTACGTAGGTTGGGGTTGAGCTCAGAAAGTCATTTAGGGCTCTTCCAATTTAGAGATGTCAAATTGTCACCCCTTTGTAGATGTCAAGGAGGAGAATCTTGTGGCAGCTCCTGGGGTGAGTGGAGGCAGGGAGAGCCTCAGAACCGGCCTGCTCCTGGGGCCACTAGCTGTGGTTAGGGGGACTTTCTGGTCTGGGTCTCTAGTTCTGCAGCCAGACAATGGGGGTGCAGGGGAGGCCTCATGATGCGTCTGGACACCAGACACAGAGCAGCAGACAACCGCCAGCTGGCTTGGCACAGCTGCTAGAGAGACAACTTCAGTTCAAAAAAAGAGTCCCTGTGTTTTTCTTACCAGTTCCCCCAGGGAGGGGGATAGAGAGGAAGGACTAAAAGACTGGAAATAAATGTGGCTCAAAGGACATCACATTCCATATGGGGTGGGACCCACTGGAGGCAGCTGGGGGCCTGCGGTTTCTCTTGGTCAGCCTCCCCAGAGGACCAGGAGCCACTGGGGTAGGAGAACACAGAGCCCCAGGAACTCTGTTGTGATGCCTGGAGTTGGGAGTCCCTGGCTCCCTTTGGTGGCAGTCACTCTGGGTGAAAGTGACAAACCTGAGCCAGCAACTCGTATTACCCAGCAACTTGGGAGTTGTGGTTCTCACCTCCCGGTTGATGCCTGGACCCATCTGAGCAACATCAGTGAGCTCAGACTGTAGGATATTAGCTACAACCGATTGCTTAAATCAACAACAACCAGAAAACAGTTGCCGTCTAGTCAACTCTGATTCATGACAACTCCATGTCTGTCAGAGTAGAACTGTGCTCCACAGGGTTTTTAATGGCTGATTTTTCAGAAGTAGATCACCAGGCCTTTCTTCTGCAGTGCCTCTGGGTGGACTCTAACCTCTAACCTCTTGGTTAGCGGCTAAGTGCTAAACCATTTGCACCACGCAGGGCATTGTTTAAATCTAAGCAATTTGAAGCTGTCTCACTGCATGTCTTTCCCAGATTTGTCTTTTTTTTTCCTAGTAGGAGGAAGTACGAAAGTTCTTTGAATGTTGCTTTCCAGGGCAAAGAACAGCAATCTCCTGGTCTCAACGGCCTGTAAAATAGCCATCTGCTCACCTGGGGAGGCGGGCAAAGCACTTTAATCTCAATAAACCAGGAAAGATGTAGGCAGGCTTAATCCGGCCACAAAGCAGGTTGCCAGAAGATTTCTCCTCCCCTTTTTACTCCCCCAAATACCCTGAGGATTAAATGATGCACCATCTGGGCGAGGAGTTCAGTCCAGGCTCTTGCCCAGCCACATGCGGAAGCCCAGGGCTGGTTGCAAAATCCGAGTTTAGAACTCTTCACGCCAATAAAAAGCTGAGAGGCTTCATTGACGGAATTCTCAGCTGGAGTCTGTTTATGGGCTGAGGTCCTCTCAGGTTAGGGGACTGTTGAACAATCAGAAGTGATTTGGAAGGAAAGCAGCTGTTCTTTAGTTGTCTGCAGAGCAAACTCCTTGAATGTGTTTGCTCAAGGTGCTGACAATTGTTTTTAGCAACTTTTCTTCTGATTAAAAAATAAGATTTGATGGTTGTACAACATAATTAATGCCACAGAATTGTAATTTAAAATGGTTAAAATGGCAAAGTGATGGTATATATATTTTACCACCCATTGTTGTCGAGTCAATTCCGATTCCTAATGACCCGATAGGACAGAGTAGAACTGCCCCACAGGGTTTCCAAGGCTATAATTTTTATGGAAGCGGACTGCCATGTCTTTCTCCCACAGAACAGCTGGTGGGTTCAAACCACCAACCTTTCAGTTAGCAGCCGAAAGCTTAATCGCTGAGCCACTAGGGCTCATATTTTACCACAATAAAAAAATAATATATGCTCATTCTAGCATTGTTTGTAATAGCCAAAACCAGGAAATAATCCAGATATCCCAAAACAGTAGAATGGATGCATGTATTATTTTAACAATGGAATACTATACAGTAATGAAAACAAATGAACTATAGCCACATACAAGAATGTGGATGAATCTTGCAAAAATAATGTTGGACAAAAAATGGAAGACACAAAAGGTAACATAAAATTTGATTCCATTACATAAAGCTCAATGACAGGCAAACTATACTATTTTGTTTAGAAGTGCGTATATGGGTGATTGAAAAAAAAAAAGCTGGGAAATTACTAAGAGAAAGAAAGGGACTTGGGGAGAGACTTCTGGTGTGCTGGCAATGTTATATTTCTTGCTCTGGATGGATATCTACTTTATAATTATTCATTAAAGTGTACATTTTATTTTATGCTTTTTTCAGCATGCATATTTCATAATACAATGTTTTTAAGGCAGATACACAAAGAGAATCTAGCCTTTTATGAATTAAATGTAAAATCAAATCTAACATATGCTGGAAAGTACAACACATCATTGAAAGAAAGCTGAACAATGAAAAAAGGAAAACCAAAGAATTGACTTATTTGAATTACGGTGTTGGTGAAGAATAGTGAATACACTGTGCCCTGCCAGAAGAAGATAAATCTGTCTTGGAAGAAGTACAGCCAGAATGCTCCTTACAGTCAAGGATGGTGAGACTTCATCTCACATACTTTGGACATGTTATCAAGAGGGACCAGTCCCTGGAGATGGACATCATGCTTGGTAAAGTAGAGGGTCAGTGAAAGAGAGGAAGACTCTCAATGAGAGGGATTGACACAGTGGCTGCAACAATGGGCTCAAACATACCTACTGTTGTCGGGATGGTGCAGGACCGAGCAAGGTTTTATTCTGTTGTACATAGCGTCACTGTGAGTCGAAACCAACTTGACGGCACCAAACAACAACAACAAAAAACAAGAAAGACTTCCATGTTCCTGGATTGGAAGACGACATATTGTTAAGAGGACAATACTCCCTAAATTGCGCTAAGGATTCAATGCAATCTATCAAAATCCCAGCTGATTTTTTTTGCAGAATTGACAGCTGATCCTAAAATTTTTATGGAAATGTGTAAGACCGAGAATAGCCAAAACAATTGAAAAAGAAGAACAAAGTTGCAGGACTCGCACTTCCCCATTTCAAAACTTCTACAAAGCTACACTAGACTGTGTGGTATTGGTGTAAGGATAAACGTATGTATCAGCAGAATAAAATTGGGAGTCCAGAAATAAACCCTTAAATTTAGGGTCAATTGATTTTCAACAAGAATGCCAAGACAATTCAATGGGGGAAAGAACAGTCTTTTCAACAAATGGTGCTGGGACAGCTGGAGAGCCACATGAAAAGAATGAAGTTGGACCCCTACCTCGCACCATATACAAAAATTAACTCCAAATGGAGGAAAGACCTCAATGTGAGCTAGAACCATAGCTCCCAGGATGGCTATAATAAAAAGGACTAAGTGTCAAGAATGTGGAGAAAATGGAACTTTCATATATTGCTGGTGGCAATGTAAAATGGTGCAGCCACGGTGGAAAACAGGTATTTCCTCAAAAGTTAAATATAGAGTTATTATATGACCCAGCAACTCCACGTGTATGTACAGCTCAAGAGAATTGAAAACTTACTAAGTGTTCATAGCAGGATTATTCATAATAGCCAGAAAAAGTGAAAACAGCTCAAATTTCCATCAACTGGTGAGTGGATAAATAAAATGTGGTGTATACATACAATGGAGTATTATCTGTAAAAGGGAATGAAGTACCGACGCACGCTACAACACAGATGAACGCTGAAAACATTATGCAAAGTAAAAGAAGCCAAACACAAAAATCCACATATTTTATGATTTTCATTTATATACAATGTCCAGAACAGACAAATGCATAGAGACACAAAAGTAGATGGGTGGTTACCCGGGGCCGGGGGAAAGGAGGAATGGGGAGGGACTGCTAATGGCTACAAGGTTCCTTTTTGGAGTGATGAAAATGTTCTAGAATTAGTGGCGATGGTTGCATAACCTTGCAAATATACTAAAACCCAGTGGATTGTACACTTAAATGGGTGAATTTTATGGTATGTGAATTACAGTTCAATAAAAAATATAAAACTAAAAAAACTGTAAATTGTGAACTAATGTTTAATTTCAAAAATCAGATCTAATAATAAGAAAGTAGCATATACTCATTGTAAGAAAAATTGGAAGCACTCCCTTCTTAAAATAATAATCACCCTGAGATAAGCCGCTGTGAACGCTGCGGGTATCCCCACTTATAGCAGTGAGGATTCCGCTCTGGAGGAGTTTTTGCTACGGAAGGGATATCCCTCCATCCCCACGTATCCAGCACACATACACTGGCTTGGACGTTCCAGTTGCCAGACGAGAGGAGGGGTAACCGGGACGCGACCGGACCTCGCCGCTGAGGAGCAGAAGCTGAGTGTGAGACCGCGGGACGAAAGGCGGTGGTGGGACGCGAGGGGCGTGGGCAGGGCGTGGGGGCGGGACGTGGGCGTGTCGGGAGTGCGCGGGGTTGTGGATCAAGACTTGGGGGACGTGAGGCAGGAAGGTGTCTGGGGGTGGGACGCGGGGGATGCGGGGCGGGGAGGACGCAGAGGCGGGCCGTGGGGATG